>NW_006399818.1:8649533-8657949 GCF_000299155.1 Elephantulus edwardii
GATTCCCATTCTTCTCAGAGTCAGCCACAGTTTGTTATGATCTACACAGTCAAATGCCTTTGCATAGTCAATGAAGCACAGATAGACATTCCTCTGGTATTCCCTGCTTTCAGCCAAGATCCATCTAATATCAGCTACAATATCTCTAGTGAAATATCATGATAGATGGAGAAAAGATTGAAATTATCAATGATTTCTTTTATTTGAAACCACAATCAACACTCGTGATAGCAGTAGTCAAGGTAAGGATATGTTGTTGTTAGGTGTCAGCGAGTCAGTTCCAAGTAGGGACCCTATGAACAACCCTATGAACAATACAGCCTGGTTTTAGGTTATCTCACAATTGTTGCTGTATTGGAACCCACACATGTAATCACTATGTCAATCCTTCTCATTAAGACTCTTCCTTTATTTCCCTGACCTTCTATTTTATCAAATATGTCTTTCTCTGGAGACTAGTCTCCCGAGTAACATATCTAAAGAATGTGAGGCAAAGTGTCATTATCCTCCTCACCTTTGCAGAAAGAGCATTCTAACGGTATTTCTTGGAAGATTTGTTTGTTCTTTTGGCAATATCTAGTACATTCAATATTTGTTGGTAGTGTCATGATTCAGATATCAACTTGTTCCTTTAAAAAATTTTTTTCATCAACTTGTTTTCTATTCTTCCTTATTCTTTGCCCAACTTTCACAATTATTTAAGAAGTGATGTAAAACATAATAACTTTAGTCAGGTGCACCTTAACTCCTCAAAGTGACATACTTGCTATTTAGCAGATTGAAGAGATTCTTTGCACAAGATTTACCCAGTGCAATATTTCATTTTATTCCCTCACTGCTGCTTGCAGACATATAAGCCAAACTAAAAAACCAAGCTGTCAAGTTGATTCCAACTCACTGTGCCCGTATAGTACAAAGCAAAATTGTGCAATATTGATGAAAGTATACTGCCTCATCTTTCTCCTATGTAACAGTGGAGGGACTCAAACTGGTAACCTTTCTGAAATCAGGCCAACAGGTACCACTAGGACTCCTTTCTAAGGATACTGTTCTTATTACTAGATGTCAAGAAGCTGACTACAAATCATAGTGGACCTGTGAACAACAGCTCTAAACCTTGCCCTTCCCATTCTATTATCTCTGATATGCTCAAACCCACTGTTACAGTCACTGTGTTAATCTATCTTGTTGAGGGTCTTCCTTTCTTTCTCTGACCCTCTACCTTTCCCAACATGATGTCTTTTTCCAAAAACTTGCAACTTTCAACAATATTCCAAAAATATGTGAGTCAAGGTTTTATCATCCTTGCCTCTAAGAAGCACCCTGGTTGCACATCCTTCAATACAGAATTTCACAAAAGGTTTCCAGGCTGTAAATATTAATGAAAGCAGACAGTTAACATCCAAAGATAAAGATACTAATTAATTAGAATGCCTGCCCTAAAGGAATTTGCTATGTAGGCACATAGGTGTCAGGACCCTCAAAAATTGGCATTTCTAACCATTACTTTAACCCCTGTTGGGGAGGAATCATCTTCTTAACTACCTTAATTGCAGATGCATGATCTTGCAAATCAACAGCTGTGAAACAATATAAGGAAGTACTTTCCACACTGTGAGTAAGGGCGACTAAGATGGTGGAGAGAGGAGGAAGAGAGTCATGGCACTGCTGTGAAGAGACTGTGGCAAGGTGTAACCAGAGGAACCCTGGAGATGAAGCTTCAGTGAAAGATTAGTTTGCTGGATGATTGAAGAAAAAGATGACTTGTAACTGCTCTGAGAGAAAGCTTGCTGAATGACTGAGGAAACCAGAGGCTTCTTTCATTTGTGCTGCTGAATTGAACTTGAACTTTGACTAATTGAAGAATTGTGCCTTGTTAAGCTCTCTTGGAACTGCTGGACTAAACCTGGACTTGCATTTGGGTGATATTCTTTGCCTCCCTGATTTCCTAAGCTATTTCCCTAATAAACCCCACAACTATGAGTAAAATCTGTGAGTAAATTTGCACCGTACATCAAACCCAATGATTGGTAGAAATAGGTGCAGGAGCATAGGGAAGGGAGAGACAATGTGCTTCTGCACCTATTCCTACCAATCGTTGGGTCCAGAGCTCTGGTGGCCTAATGGTAAGAAACTGTGCTACAATCTCGAAGGCACACTGAATCTGCCAGCAGGATTCTCTCAGGAGAAGGATAGGCAATCTCCTCTCGTGTGATTAACTGCCTCTGAAAATCTGCTGGAAGGTCATATATTTGACCGCACACAACAAGAATAACATGGATATTATTGTTGGGCAAAGTTCCCCTTTACTAAGCAGGTAGAGGTCAGACTTGGCCACCCCTACATTGTATCCGCTCCTTTTGCAGTAAGTTAACGGAGAACAATTATATGATAAAAGGTGATAATAACTGCTAAGTACTTGAGTTTTATTCTTCATAAAACAATTTTGCATGTGAATATTATTCTTTCTTGTTCATAAAGGAAATAAGGTTCAGAGAGGTTAAGTAATATATAAAACCTAGTTAGTGGCAAAACTACGATTTGGTCTCAGAATTTTATTCTAGAGACTGATTCACAATTCTCTTTAATTTCAATAAGAAGAAAGACTTTTACACTTGTTTTCAGTAAGTATTTAAAAATTCCACTGTTATTGAGTCAATTCTGACTCATAGCAACACCTTCACTGTGTTTTATTTTTTTTCTATAATTATATTTTATTAATTTTCATAAACATTTACAGAGATTTTGGGCTTCCACTCATTCATTGTTGCACTATTCTCTTTACCCTCCTCCCAGTTTGTTCTTGTCCAAATGCCACAGTGCTTGTCAAAGCCAGTTCTGATTAATCTTCTTTGTCAGTGTATCCTTTGCCATTCCCTATCACTCCTCCCTGAGAGAGACTTCACCCTGAGTCATAAGGAAAAGGGGACGGGGTATTCTCTTAGCTACTTCCTGCTGAAAAGGGACGCTGTGGGTTTCAGGGTGAAGATCTTCTCTCACTACTCTAAAGGGCCCCTTTGGCAGTAGGAAACACATAGACTATTATGGAGATTGATTTTGGAATTCAGATGCACTCTTATTGATTGTGCTTGGCTGTACATGTACATATCCTTCAAGATGTATCATGGGGGTGTTGCAACCTAGAAGACACAAATTTGACTAACAAGTTATAAGTACATGAGTCCAAAAATTATGGAAAAGTAAAAGAAAAGATTCTTTCATTGTTTTACAAACCCTCCCCCAGGTCCCCTCCATCATGCAGCCCTCGCTCTAGTCTCCTGTGATGACAGAAATACCCAGTTACATCTCTCTTTTAGACGGTTCTCTCCCTCCTCTGCTTCAGTGCAGTATACATTATTGAACCCATCTTACTCAGTGTCTCCCTAACCCCAAGGACAGTCCCATTCTACAACAGTGGCATCATGTAATATTTGTCCTTTTGTGACTGGGATATTTCACTCAGCATAATGTTCTCCAGAGTCAACCATTTTGAATAATATTGCATGAGTTCCTTGTTTTTTAATGCAGCATAGTATTCCATTGCTTCACTGTGTTTTAAAGCTTTAAATCTTTACTGAAGGAAACTACCCTCATCTGGAGCAGCTAGTGGACTCAAACAACTGACCTTTCTGTTAACAACTGCACGTATTACATACAGAAAAATTCTGTGGTAATTTCATCCTCTAGGGTCTCTATGAGTCAGAATTTACTCCACTCCTCATAGAAATTACTTGTTGTTGTTGTTGTTGTTATGTGCCGTCGAGTCGTTTGCGACTCATAGCGACCCTATGCACAACAGCCCTAAACCCTGCTCTATCCTGTGCCAACCGCACTGCCTCTGACACACCCATCCCGATTACCCCAGTCACCGAATCAATCCATCTCATAGAGGGTCTTCCCATCCTGCGGCGTCCCTCCACCCTCCCAAGCATGATGTCCCTCTCCAAGGACCCGTCCCTCCTGGCAACACGTCCAAAGTATGTCAGACTAAGCCCCAGAATCCTTGCCTCCAAGGAGTTGCTTGGTTTAATCCTCTCTAGGATGAATCTGTTTGTTTTCTTGGCAGTCCATGGTACATTCAATACTCTTCTCCAGCACCACAGCTCAAAGGCGTCAATTCTCCTTCTGTCCTCCCTAGTCTGGTGTACTGGCATACAGGAAATGCTGTACCATTATTAGCCATTATCATCTGTGTGGTTTGAACCAGTTTTTCCGTGGGAAAAGGATGGGAATCGTCTCCTGTGCAATTCACCTTTGAAAACTCACTGAAGGTCAGCTATGGGTCGGTTCTGACTCAAAGGCATACAGCATCATCATTATCACCTAAGATTGTGCAGCCATTCTGTGGTGGTGGTGGTTGTGTACCATAGAGTCGGAACTGAGCCAGAGCTGACCCTCCAGTAGGTTTTCAGAGGCAGTTAATCGCACGGGGGAAAATTGCTCATCTGTCTTTCGCGGAGCAGCTGGTGGTTTTGAACCAAGTGCCTTCGGTATTGGAGCATAGCTTCTTACCACTAGGTCACCATAGCTCCTTACAGCCTGTACACGAAGCCAAAATTGGCCCTCTTAACCATGATGATATGGTTAACATGGTGCTGTCAAGGGGCTCCTAGACCAGGATATTTCAAGAAGCAAAAAGAAATATGCCTAATTTCAGCAAGGGGAACGAGGAAGGAGCTTATTAGAAGTCTATCTGCGTCTAGAGAAGCTTCTAGCGAAAGACGCGTGAACTCGGCCCAAGAACAAGTATACAGAAGGCAGGAAAGAGAGAATGGTAATGAAAGATTAAAGAAGAAAGCAAGATGGTTTACCAGGGGGACATAGTTCATATATAATATGGATCCTTTAGAAGTACAAGGAATGTCAGAGGATGAGACTAGAACAATTTTATGTGTGACTGAAGAAAAAGATATGGTTTTACACTATATTCTTCAAGAAATGACAATAAACAATACTATTCGCTAAACAAGAGGTTAAAAAAAAAAACTCTTTACAAGATGTAGGGGAGGGGAAGTGCATAAATAAGTAAATTTCCCAAGAAAGAAAAAAAAAATCACGCGGTGGCAGGGCAAATATTCCCAGATCTCGCCACCACGAAAATATGCAAAGCTTGAAACCCAACACAGTACTCCCTGGATTCTATTGACGTCCCTGACTTCCGGCGTCCTCCCGTTGCTGAGGAGACCGGAAACACGTGTTAATCCCGCGCCCACTAAAAACCAAAGAATTCAGGAAGAGGGTTGTGCCCAGTGTCTCGAAAGACAGGAGTCGCTAAGACTTTGTGGATTGTGCTAAAAATGACAACGTTGGTGCTGGATAACGGAGCCTACAACGCCAAGATCGGTTACAGTCATGAAAATGTCTCGTAAGTGCTCGTTTTCCTCCAGGAACAGGAAATTCCACATGTCATGAGACATCGTGGGACAGCAGTGAACTGCAGTCGCCCTCGTGCGGCCCTAACGGGAGCGAAAGGGTTCCTGGGCTTGGTCGGAGCTGTGGGGTTATGGGTGCTTTGAACTAGAATTGATTTTGCTTTTAATTTTGGGCACCGCGGCCCCGGAAGTGGGATATATGCTTCCGTTCGTAATAAGAAATATCCTGTCTTCTAGAAAAGCTTTACTTAACCGAGTGAAGATCAGTAACAGTTTATGAGAGCTCAGAAACTGGGCTGCATATTGAGTGTAGATGCATTTTTCTAAGAATGAGATTATAGCTTTTGCCTGATGCTCAAACGGGTCCGTGACCTAAAGTGTAGAACCGTTTGGGCAGTCTCCTCTCGTACGATTAACTGCTTATGAAAACGCGCTAGAGAGTCGGCAGTGGGTCAGTTCTGACTGAATGGTACACAATACAGCAACAGAAGCTCAAGATTATGTGCCTAGTCTTGTCGACGTTCTCACAAGCCGAACTGTGGGAGGGTCGATTAAACAAAAATATTTCAGTTGTTTTCATAAAATGCATTTTCGGGAAAATGATTGTAATATGCAATAAGGAAATTGAAGAGCACACTTTTTCCTGTGTCAGATTCAAAAGAGATTTTTATTTCCTCCTTCTCTTTCCTTTTCTAAAAAGGCAGGCAAACTCTTGAGAAGTATAGATTGATACACAGTCGTTCTGGAAATATTTGGTCAGTGTATACAATTATCAGTTACTCATGTTATAATAAAAGCACAGATAGACATTCCTTGGTATTCTCATCTTACTGCCAAGATCCATCTAACATTAGCTATCATATCCCTAGTACCACGACGTCTTCTAAACCCAACCTGCACATCGTGCATTTCTCAGTTGAGCTGTTGCTCCAAGTCGGTTCTGGGTAATTTTCAGCACAATCTTGCTTGCATGTGATATTAATGTTGTTGTTGTTATGTGCCGTCGAGTCGTTTGCGACTGATAGCCACCCTATGTACAACAGCCCTAAACCCTGCCCTATCCGGTGCCAATCGCATTGCCTCTGACACACCCATCCAGATTACCCCAGTCACTGAATCAATCCACCTCACAGAGGGTCTTCCCCTCCTGCGCTGTCCCTCTACTCTACCCAGCATGTTATCCCTCTCCAAAGACCTGTCTCTCCTTGATATTAATGATACTGTTCAATAATTTCCATACTCTGTTGGGTCACCTTTCTTTGAAATGGGAACAAATATCTATCTCATCCAGTCAGTTGGCTCTCCTACAGATTTCTTGGTACAACTTAGCACATCTAGGGCAGTGTCTGTTTGCTGAAAAATGTCAGTTGGTATGCTGTCAACTCCCAAAGTCTTGCTTTTTTGCCAATTCTTTCAGAGCAACTTGAACGTCCTTCTTCATCACCACAGGCTCTAGCTCATATGTTACTTCATGAAATTCTTTTGTGTCAGCCAATTCCTTCTGGTACACTTCTGGTATACTCTTTCCATCTTTTTTTTAATGCTTCTTGCATCATTTAACACTCTACCCAGAGCATCCTTAAGTATTGCCCCTTGTGGCTTTAATTTGTTTTTTAGTTCCTTTAGCTTAAGAAATGCTGAACGAGTCCGTTCCTTTTGATTTTCTGCTTCACAAGCTGTGGCTGACTCTGAGAAGAATCAGAATCTGAGAACATTTGATTGTGCTTATGGGAAACCTATACTTGGGCCAAGAGGCATTCATCAGAACAGAGCAAGGAGACTCTGCATGATTGAAAATTCGGAAGGACATCTGCTAGGGATATATTCTGTGTTCATACCTTGTCAATCTGTAAGCAGAACAGATCATCCGGACGCTGGGCTGTACAAAGAGGAACGTGACATCAGGACTGGTGAAAGATTCCTTAAAAACCTGCGTTATGCAGATGACACAAATCTGCTTGCTGAAACTGTGGAGGACCTGAAACTCTTGCTGCAGAAGATCAAGGACTGCAGCCTTCAATGTGGCTTGAAGCTCAGCATCAAGAAAACGAAGAGTCTCACCACTGGGCCACTTGGCACCGTCAGTATGAATGGTGAAGAGATTGAGATAGTTAACAGTTTTAGTTTGCTTGGCTCCACAGTCAGCACCCTTGGTACCAGCAGCTAGGAAATCAAGAGACGAATTGCATTGGGAAAGTCAGCTGTCAGGGAGCGCTCCAGAGTACTGAAGAACAACGCTTTCAGGCTGGAGATTAAGGTGTGCCTGATCCGGGCTATAGTCTTTGCAATTGTGTGCTATGCATCAGAGATGTGGACAGTGACTAGGGATGATAGAGAATTGATGATGCCTTTGAGCTGTGATACTGGAGAAGAGTGTTGAATATACCATGGACCGCTAGGAGAACAAACAGATTTGTCCTGGAGAGGATGAAGCCGGGCTGCCCCTTGGAGGCAAGGATTCTGAGGCTTCGTCTGACATACTTTGGGCATGTTGCAAGGAGGGACTAGTCCTTGGAGAGGGACATTATGTTTGGGTGAGTGGAGGGAAGGTACAGGAAAGGAAGACCCTCAATGAGATGGATTGATTAAGTGATTGGAGTAATGGGAGTAGGTGTGTCAGAGACTAAGAGGTTAGCACAAGACAGAACAGTGTTTGGGGCTCTTGTACATAGGGTTGTTATGAGTCGCAAGCTACTTGATGGCACATAACAACAAACAACAACATGTAGTAGATGACCGTATTTTACAAAAATAACACCCACTTTTAAATTTGTCTGTAATTGGCTTCCTCCTCCCTCTGCTAAACAAATTAGCATAGTATAGTTTAGGAAAATACCTGGGGACTGGAGAGGAGGAGGGGCTGCCAAACAATTGTAGAAAGTGATATTTGCCTAAAAAATAGAATGAAAGTATTTGTTAAGAAGAAGTGAACCATCAACAAACAAATGGCTAGAGAAGCTGTGGTATATTCGCACAATGGAATACTATGCTGCATTAAAAAACAAGGAACTCATGCAATATTACTCAAAATGGTTGATTCTGGA
>NW_006399818.1:8659186-8667950 GCF_000299155.1 Elephantulus edwardii
TTCTTAACCAGGGTATAAACTCATGGTAGGCCGGAATCATATTTCAAACTGTTCTGTGTCTTGCAGCATCTTGTTGATTGTAAATTATTGGTTTCATGGAAATTAATTTTATGACCAGAAATTTCACGTTCTTATTTCTTTTATTTGAATGATAGCATTTCCACATGAAAGCCAGTAAGACTAGACCGTTGTCAGAATGCTGGCTCTCAGACCTATGGTGGTGGAACTTTTTTTCCTTATTTGTTTGAAAATGGAATGAGAAGCACTGGTTTCCCATATATTAATTTTTTTAATTATTTTTTTTAATTATTATTATTTTTGTGTGCGTGCACCGTCAAATCAGATCTGACTGGTACAGGAGGATATTGCGCCTTCTTCTCCAGCAGAGCATCTGGTGGATTCGAACCGTGTTCCTCTGGGATTGCAGTGCAGCTTCTTGCCACGAGGCCACCAGAGCTCCCCTCCCATATATTAATTTTAATGTCAATAATGTGTTTAAGTGTGTTTTTAGAAAGTACTTTAAGAATAATTTTATTTGTTTTTTATAGGGTTATTCCTAATTGTCAGTTTAGGTCAAAAACAGCACGCCTCAAAACCTTTACTGCTAACCAGATAGACGAAATAAAAGATCCTTCTGGACTCTTTTACATCCTTCCTTTTCAGAAGGTAATCCAGTTAATTATGTGTCATTTTTCTAGCATTGTAGATATATGGGACTTGGTAAGTAGGTTTGGGAGTATTTTTAGATCTCTAGCCTAGAGGTGATTAAATTTTTAATTAAGTTCTAAAATAAAAATTTAAATTAGTTTGCCTCAGTGAAACCAATGACCATGATTTAGTTAGTGTTTGGAGGTACTGAATCTTATTTATTTTAAAAGCCAAAATAAAATGAACATATGAAAAAATAAGTGTAAAGAGTCATCTCTCTCTATTGATCTTTCTTTTGAACAATTGAAAGTTTGGTTATGATAGTCTATAATATGTTTTAGCATTTCAAAGCTACTCCAAAATAATTGTTGAGAATTCATAACACTTTAGAGTGGAGAAGATAATAGTAATCAGTGACTTATAATCTATGAATCTGATTTTTAAAATGTTTTCTTGGTAATTTATAATTTTTAGGGCTACTTGGTGAACTGGGATGTTCAAAGACAAGTGTGGGATTATCTTTTTGGAAAAGAAATGTATCAGGTAACAAATTGGAGTATGTATTGATATTCTCTTTCTGTACTTTATTCAGTGAGAAACTTGAGCTTTAAGGTTTATAGACATATTTGTAAAATATATCTACATCATTACCATTTATTGTGACTAGCTTTGGTTTTCTAAATAGTGAATAAATGTAAGTGAAAAGAATTCTCATTCTAAAGTGAAACGCAGATTAAGTAGAGAAAGCTTTTAAAAAGCTCAAAATGAAAATTGTGCTTCAGAAAAAGAAAAAATTGTGCTTCAAATATTAAATAGTATCATTAGATCAGTTATCTCATTTTTATTTTCACAATAATTTTTTTTACATTTTTACAGTAAAACATTTTTACCACATAGCTCAACATTTGAATTTTATAACATGAGAATTCTGTGCATTTGTGTGTCTAGTGTGATTATGACTATGCTGAGAGTATGTTCCAGTTTTAAAGCTTCTCAAAATATATAGGCTTGTTAAGGCTTCTCAGATTTTTCTTTGTAAAAACAGCTACCTTGCTATATGTAGTTATTCATTGCATTTGCACAGTTATCTTTAAACAATCTAACAGTACCATTTTCTTAAGGCTGCCATTTTTTATAACAGATAAAGTTACACAATAGTCAGGTGCATGGACTCTGTATCTAGACTCCATGTCTTTAAATCCTAGCTATGTTACAACTTTTATGAACCTCGTTAGTTTATGTGGCTGTATTTCAGTTTGCTCACCTGAGCAAAATGAAGATAATAATTAAAACCTGTTTTGTAAGATTATTGCGAAGGTTAAATAAGTTTGATTTGCATATAGAAACAAGTTTTTATAATTATCAATTCAAAATTAGAAACTTTGGACTTTTTTCTTCTCCTGTAGGTTGACTTTTTAGATAGTAATATTATCATTACGGAGCCATATTTTAACTTCACTTCAATTCAGGAATCAATGAATGAAATTTTGTTTGAAGAATATCAGTTTCAAGCAGTATTAAGAGTAAATGGTGAGTTAGTTTTGATTGAAATTGTTTTACTTGAATACGGATATGAAAGAAAAAGACACTTAAAATCCTCGAAAACTAGGTGACATTTGTTTAGGTTGGAAAGAAATAAACTGTAGAATTTTAAACTAAAAATGATGTTATCATACCCCTTCAGTGAAAATAAATATCAATATGGTAATTGTCATTAAGTTACTAGTTTCAGAAATTATTCCTAATCTATGAAAGATTTATTGTTGCAACACTATCTAAAAGTTTATTAAAAAGTAGGAGTATATTTCATGGTTGTGTTTGATGAAATTTTACTTCTTCCATGAACAGTAATGTGTATTCAAATATTTAGCTTGTAAAAAAAAGTCTGTGTAAGCATTTCTTCTCTTGGGAGAAAGATGGGCAGTCTCCTTCTGTGATTAACTGCCTCTGAGAACCCACTGAAGGGTCAGCTATGCATTAGTTCTGACTCAATGGTCCATAACAACAATAGAAACTAATAAAGTGGTTAACAGCTCATTCTGTAAAACAGTGATTCCCAAATGTGCATAATTTTGCTACCCAAAGGACATCTGGTGTTGGTGTGGATAGTTGAGTCCTAATGGGAGGATGTTACTGGCATCTAGGGGTAGAGGCCAGGGATGTTACTAAATATCTTCCAGTGCACAACAAAGAATTATTGGCCCAAAATGTCAACAGTTTTGAGGTTGAGAAACCCTTTTTTGGGAGCCTCAGGGCTTGAGGTTAGAATCCTGGCTCTGATCCTTGTTATTTATTTGTCCTTAGACATACTATTTCATTTCTTTGTACGTTCATTTCCTTATCTATAAAATACGATTGTGAGGATTAAAACATACACAGCCAACATGCAAATATTATAATAGACTGGCACACAATAAATGTTTCGTGGAAAATAGTTACTGTTATTAGCTATGAAAGGAAAATTTAACCTTGAAAAATTGATCTCTTTTTTTAAAATCATATTTACCACCTAAGACTGATATTTAAGGTTTAAACATTGCAAAGATTTTGTGACAGTGTTACGGCTGCTACTTTTTTTTTAATGGGAAATTTTTGTTTGTGCTTACCTAGTTTGTTATATGTCTTTCTTGCTTTAAATTAACATTAGGCATTTCTTTAACGTGTCCCTCTTTTTCTGTAGCTGGAGCTCTCAGTGCACATAGATATTTCCGAGATAATCCTTCTGAGTTATGCTGTATCATTGTTGATAGTGGATATTCTTTCACACATATTGTTCCTTACTGTCGAAGTAAAAAGAAAAAGGAAGCAATTATTCGGTGAGTTGCACTTAATTTTTTATGGTATTTTGAAGATGAAAATGAGTGAAATATGGGATAATTGAACCAGACTTGAATTTTCTTCTTTTAGGATAAATGTGGGAGGAAAGCTCTTAACGAACCATCTAAAGGAAATCATCTCATACAGGTAAAGTTTAGCTCAGCTCTGATTCTTTGAAGAGATGGGGTTGCAGAGGATGCACTTTTTAGTGTAACTTAAAATTATTTGTTAACTTCAAGTTCTACCTCAAGGCAGCAATTCTCTATTACATAAGAATCAGTAATGGTGTTCGGAGAAGAATTCTTCCCCGCCTATAAAATGCTGCTAATCACACAGAAGAGGAGTCCAGAGAGTTGACTACACCCTAAATAAGGGAGCTCTGGTGGCCCAGTGGCTAAGGAGTTTTCTTGCCAACCCAAAGGCAGGCAGTTCAAATCTACTAGTTGCTTCAGGGGAGAAAGTTGGGTAGGCTCCTTCTGTGGGATACACATTCTCTGTAAACCCACTATAGGATCCGGTGTGGGTTGGTGCTGACTTGATGGCACATAATAACAATGACATAATACTAAAAGATGTAGTTCATTTAACTACCTCCCTTCTTTTCTTGCACCCAAGATATTAAATTATTATTTTTAAATTTGTTGTATTTAAACATGGTTAGATTTTTCAGTCTCAACTTCTTTCCGCATTAACATAGCACAGTGAGACTATCACTATTGCTATGCTCCTCTCTCCTGTGTGTCATTTTAAGAATGTTACAGAAATGTAATCTTATAATGTATCCTTAAGACTTTTTTCATTAAGCACTATACTGTGCCGTTATCTTCAAATTACTGAGATTTATTATAGTTGTTGTTGTTGATTGCATTTGAGTCGAGCACGACCATAGCAACGCTATGAACAAAAGGCCTGAAGCCCCTCTGTAACTATAAACATTTATCTAAGTTCATAGGGTTTCCAGAGGCATGTTGTTTAGGAAGTGGATGCCACTCCTGCTTCCAATTGTTACAGTCGTATGCTGATATTTTTAGTATATGATTAAATCCTTCTTGCCTTCCTTATAGATAAAAATTCTAAAATATTTAAAAAAAAAGAAACCTAATAAACAGTGTGTACAGTGTTACTAGTATGTGAGTGATATTCATCTCACAACCAAAAAGAAGTGGACTTAGTTTCAGTAAGCTTGGACACTTAACCTCCACGCCTGATCAGAGTAGATGCAGCATGTTAGAATAGAAGATGAAGACAGATGTGGACAGTGGTCACATCCCAGATCATTTGCTTCCAGAGCCTATATACTTAAATCACTCTTCTATGAAAATGAAAAGAACTCATGTTTAGAAAATCCAGGCTGTGCCCCTGAGACCAGAACTAGATGATACCAGCTCTCACCCGGGACCACTGTGAAGCAAATCACAGTAGAAAATCTCTGGTCGGATGGGAGAAAAGTGTGGAACAAAACTCAAAATCTTAATGGTATAGTAGAGATCAGTGGAGGTTCCAAGACTTTAGTTACTCTTCATACCTGTGACTGAAATCATCCCCATGACTTCACTGTCAGACAAATAATGTGTGGGCAAGCCTGTCATGATCCGTAACAGCGGGGAGAACTAAACTGCTTAGGGCAATCAGCCGTACAGTATCAAAAGGGCAGCATTTTCCCAGGGGAAAAACTTGGAAAATGAGTAGGAATAGGAGAGGAGGATGAATGGGAAGGAAAAGCAGGGGGCCTGCAGACAAGAACAAGTCTCTGCCCAGTTCTGCACTGTCCATACAGTCTCTGCCGTGCTGCAGTCTGTCATTGCAGTCATGGTGTCTGTCAGTCCATCCCACTGAGGATCTTCCTCACTTTCACTGTATCTCTGCTTGTCCAAGCATGATGTCCTTTTTGCAGAAACTGCCTCTTCTTGATAACACCATCACAGTACATGAAACACAGTTTCACCATCCTTGCCTCTGAGTAGCACCTCTGTGTTGTGTTGTTGTTAGGTGCTGTCGAGTATGACTTGTGTGGCTTTATGAACAAAAGGTCTGAACCCTGTCTGTCCTATGTCATCATCACACTTCCTGACACACCAGAGCCCCTTGAGGCAGTCACCGTCAGTCCATCTGGTTGAGGGTCTTCCTGCATCAACTCTCCACCCTTCCCAGCATCATGTCATTCTCTAAGGAATAGCTCCTCCTAGCAATGTGCACAAAGTATGTGAAGCGAAGTCTCATCATTCTTGCCTCCAAAGAGCACTCCGCTTGCACCCCTTTCAAGACATATCTGTATCTGTTTGTTCTCTTAGCAGTCCAAGGGGTTTGCAGTGCTCTTCTGCAACACCACAGCTCAAAGGTGTCAATTCTTCTTCTGTCATCCTTACTCATTGTCCAGCTTTCAGATGCATAACAAATGATCTGAAAGACTATTGCCTGGGTCAGATGCACCTTAGTCCTCAAACTGACATCATTACTCCTCAATAATTTGGAGAGGTCCCTAACTGCAGATTTTCCCACTTCAGTGTATTTTCAAGCAAGATGAAGATGGAAATTAAATGACTGAATTTTATATTTACAATGATTTATTCATTGCAAATACCTTTTTAAAAAGAAACAACACTTTACATGTGAGTCTCACCTGATGGGTGGCATAGGCATCAGATTGACTATATTTGTGGAAGAAACCATTGGAGAACCTCATTATCAGCCATCAGAACTAGACCAGAAGTGGACTCTGGGTTCAGATCATCAGTTACTCATACACAAGTTCAAATTGAGACCAAAGAAAATGAAAATATATCCTTAGGAACCAAGGTATGATTTTGAGTCAATTCCATATGAATTTCAAGATCATCTTAGGAATAGGTTTGAGGCCCTGAACACCAGTGATCAAAGACCAGGTGAGTTGTGGGATGATGTCATCCATGAAGAAAGCAAAAGGTCCTTACAAAAACAAAGAAGAAAGAAAAAAAAAATGAATGTCAGAAGAGACTCAAAATTCCACTGGAGCTTTGAGAAGCCAAAACAACAGGAAAACATGCTGAAGTGAAAGAGCTGAACAGAGAATTCCAAACTCGAGGACAAAGCAAAGTATTATAATGGTATGTGAGAACTAGAATTGGTGAATAAAAAGGAAAGAACCTGCTGTGCATTTCTAAAGGTGAGAGAACTGAAAAACAAATGTAAGCCTTGTGTCACAATATTGAAAGATGTATGGTCAATATGTTGAATGACACAGAAAGCATCAAAAGAAGATGGAGGGAATACACAGAATCACTACACCAGAAAGAACTGACAGACCTCTGGTTGTATTTGTTATAAAAAATAAGATAGAAGAGCTCTGGTAGCCTAGTGGCAAGAAGCTGCATTGCAATCCCAGAGGCTCACGGTTCATATCCACCAGATGCTCTGCCGGGGAAGGAGGGACAATCTCCTCCAGTACCAAATCGGATTTGATGGTGTACACACACAAATAAGATAGAGAAATAGATATATTTTATTATAAATGTTAAATCTATTTATAAATTATTCACAACCTTTTGTAAAAAAAAAGTCTTAAGAATGAACCTGAGAAGTAAACCTGGAATAAATATGACATATACAGTTGTTCAGTAAGAAGCTGTGTTGCAATTACGAAGGAACTTAGGTCGAATCCACCAGTTGCACAGCGGTGGACAGTCTTCTCCTGAGTGATCTACACCATCTGAAAACCTGCTAGGGTCTACTGTTCATTCCAACTCAAGGGCACACAACAGCATCAGTCCATTTGAAAAGCATGATCCTAATACAAAATTACCAGAAAACAAATGGTTAGTACAACAAATAACTAGTAATTCTGGGTGTTACAAATAATTAGTGAGCATAAATAAGTCATTCTCAGACATAAAAAATGTTAAACACCTGTAACAATCATAGATCAAATTCAGCAAGTATTTGTTGAGTATCAGGAGATTGTGGTACATTCAAGGGCAAAACCGGCAAGAATCCCTCACCCTTACAGCACTTATAATTGAGGAGTGGAAAAATTAAAATACACTTTTACAATCCAAATTAACATAATATTTTTTCTTCAAAATACAGTGCTTTTTTTGGGGGGGAAAAGGTGATGCTCTTGAAAATTTATGATATGTACATGCTCATTTTGCTGATAGGCACATCATTTCCTAAGACTTTGCTGTCAGCAGTATACCAAGAAACTAAAAATGTTTTGTGACCCAGAGTATCATTAGTAATAAAAAAGATAATCAGAGTACCTTTATTTTCAGTTTTCCAGATTGCACGCTTTCACATTATAACAGCTAAAATCGGTATGAATCTTCTAGTTAATAATACCTTAGAACTGTGTCATGGTTCAATAAGTATTTCTTCTCATTGATATAATGCTGCATTTTATGGAAGATGTAATATTGATAATATAGGAAAAGTTTATGGTTATAGAAACAAAAAAGCAATGATAATGCTTCTCTATTTGAGTGCAGAGACTGTGCTGAAACTGCTGTACATAATTCTGTCAGCTCTGGTAAGTGGTCTTACTACCTTTTTAGAGCTGAGATTATGTCTTAAAAAGATAACACAAAGTTGTGATTTAAACCTAGGTCTCTTGACTCCAATGCCTATGTTTTAAATACCTGTATCTTCTGTTTTTACAAGATTAGAAACATTATTAAATAAATCTTAATAGATCCATCTGATTGAGTATTATATGCCAGTAAAGCTCCTATTTCTAAAGAATATGAAATAGAATATGAGATGCAGCCATGGTGTTCCTTAGAGACAAGAATGGTGAAACCTTGTTGCACATACTTTGGTCATGTTGGCAGGACGGACCGGTCCTCGAAAAAAGACATCATGCTTGGAAAAGTAAAAGATCTGCAAAAGGAGGAAAACCCTTTGAGCGAAGTGGATTGGTGCAGTGGCTGAGGCAGTCTCTTTGAGCGGATCAGAGTTCTTGAGGGTGGCACAGGGCAGGGTACAGTTCTAATCTCTTATTCCTAGGGCACTGTGAGTCATAGTCAGTTTCAAGGTACCTAACAAGAACAACAACAACATAGACTATGAAGCAGCGTAAGGAAACATTACTGAGAGACTGTTTTGTTTAAAATATTAAAAAGTAAACATATGGTTTTGTTGTTGCTATGTACCGTTGAGTCAAAACCGACTGATGAGAATGAGCACTGGTTATCTTTAAGAACGGTCAGTTTAGGGGCTGGTGCCAAGGATGAATTGCACATTGTTGAAGCAGAGGCAATGAATTATGAGGGCAGCCCAATTAAAGTAACACTGGCAACTTTGAAAATGTCTGTACAGCCAACGGTTT
>NW_006399818.1:8668735-8690598 GCF_000299155.1 Elephantulus edwardii
GGGATTGCAGCACGGCTAGTATGTAATAAAATCTTAAGTGCAGGGGGAAAAAAATTTTAAAAAATACCCAGCTCCCCCCTCTTTTTTTAAAATGGATGGATCGATTCTGTGACTGGAGTGGTGGGAATAAGTGCGTTTGAGATGGCTAGGTTGGCACAGAATAGAATGGAGTTTAGAGTTCTTGTACATAGGGTCGCAATGAGTCGCAAGTGACTCAGTGACACATAACAACAACATTTAAAAAAAAAATTTATTCTTTTTTGTGTGTGTACCGTCAAATCAGATTGCACTGGTACAGGAGGAGATTGTTCCTCCTTCTCCAACACTCAAATTTTTGTATATTTCTTTAGACACCTTTGTTTTCTCCAGTAACCTTGTATTTCTTTGATTTAGTCATCAGGTATATATCAAACATCTACTCTGTGCCAGATACTGTGTGCTGATTCATAGGACTTTGATAATCTGCAGAGAGAGTGCAAAGGGTTAAGGCATTTTAGGAAGAGGCTCTTCATAATCATGGGGGTGGATGGATAGTTTCATCTTTAGGTAAATAAATCTTTTTACTTTGAATTACATTTAACATCACCGGTTTTAGTCTCCTTACTTGAAATCTTGACTACCATCTGCCCTAAGAGGGTTAATTAACATTGGGGTGAATTAAGATAGGGAAGGTAAGAGTATATATGTTACAAGGTTAAAATACAAAGTCAAGAGTTTAATAATTTGAAAATTTAGCTATATGATATTTTAGCCTCAGAAAATAGTTAAAATGATAATTCCTTTTTTTTCCATTTTAAATTTTTTCAATTCTTGCTTTTGTCTAGGCAGCTACATGTTATGGATGAAACACATGTGATTAATCAAGTAAAAGAAGACGTGTGCTATGTGTCTCAGGATTTTTATAGAGACATGGATATTGCAAAGTATGTATCATGGTAATACAAAACTGGAAAATTTATTCTTGGGGAATGCTATATGTACTTAAAATATTTTCTAAGTCTCTGTTTTATTTTCCAGGTTGAAAGGAGAAGAAAATACAGTGATGATAGACTATGTTTTGCCCGATTTCAGCACAATTAAGAAGGGTTTTTGTAAGGTAATCCTTAAAATTTTTAATGATTCTGCTTCAGGTTTTTACCTGAGTCAGACTTGAAAATCATTTTACATTCAACTGGGGTTGGTAGTCTTGAGAGTTGTGATCAGCTGCATTCCTGGGAAGTTTCTTCAGCCATGAC
Source organism: Elephantulus edwardii (assembly GCF_000299155.1). Lineage (NCBI taxonomy): Eukaryota > Metazoa > Chordata > Mammalia > Macroscelidea > Macroscelididae > Elephantulus > Elephantulus edwardii. Next base: position 8,669,971 of record NW_006399818.1, read on the forward strand.
TCTATAAATTTGATTAATAAATTTCTCACTATTTTTTTAAAAAAGAGCTACCAGCTAATAACACATGATCCAAATCTGGAGATAAAGAGCATCACTAACTATGTTAAGGCTACTCTTTTTGTTTACTTAAGAATTCATTTCCATCCAATTAGAAATTGGTTGTTTTCCTGTTGAGAAGTTCTTGACATAGCTACCGAAGTGGAATTTTGCTTGTGTTTGCATGGATGTGATTAAATTATAGTTGAAAAGGGTAAAAGCCAACGTACTTTATGCATGTTGAGAAGTAGTTAATCTTATATGTAAAACAATATCTCCCAGTCTTTGATCAGATAAATTATAGCTTCTATGTTGAATAAAAGGAAATCTCGGGAAAAGTTTGCTTTTCCAGCTAAAGGCACTCTGGTGGTGTAGTGATAATACATCGAGCTTCTAACTGTAGGTTTAGTGGTTTGGACCCATCAGCCTCTGCAGGAGAAAGATGGGTCATCTCTTTCCATAGAGCATGACATCCCTCTCTGAGGAATAATCTCTCCTAGCAACATGCTCAAAGTATGTGAGATGAAGCTTCATCACCTTTGCCTCCAAGGAGCACTCTGGCTGCACCTTCTCCAAGACATCGCTGTTTGTTCTTTTGTCAGTCCATGGAATCTTCAACATTCTTCCCTAGTAGCACAGCTGAAAAGCATTAATTCTTCTTCTGTCATCCTTAGTCATTGGTAAGCTCTCAGCAGCACGACAAGTGTGTTAAAAGACCACAGCCTGAATCAGGTGCGCCTTTGTCCTCAAACTGACATCATCTCCTAAATAATTTGGAGAGGGCCATGGCTACAGATTTTCCCAGTGCAGTGTATCGCCTGATCTCTGATTGCTCCTACCAAGTGTACTGATTGTGGATCCAAGGAAGATGAAGTTGTTGATAGGTGGATGGATATATATTTTTTATATAATTTGACATACTTAAATACCTGAAATATTAAAAAAATTGGCCAGATTATTGAGTAATATAAAATCAGAATTCAAAAGAGACTCTTTGGGATCTTAGGGATTGAAGTCATTGTCTAATGTCCTTAGTTAGGAATTCTATTGAAGGATATAAGCAGACTTGCAAAAATGGAGACTGGAACAAGATTACGGAATCAGGTTGTATGGGCATGAATGCAGGGAAGAGAAACTGGAAGCCAAATCCAAGCAAAAATATGGAAGGCTTATTATTTTCTACCACCCTGTTCTTCAGTGCAAGAAAAACTGCCCCAAACATTTAAGATAGCAAATTCCTTTCCTACTAGGCACATCTGCAAACCTCTTTTCTCTTGAGGCCATTTTGTATTTTGAGTGTTTGCTTTGAGAGCTCTATCTTCTAGCACTATGTAAAAAAAAAAAAAAGATTCTGTTGTTACCCATATGGTTTTTATTGACTAATTTTTAGAAGTAGATCACTAACCCTTTCTTCCTGATCATCTTGAAATCTTTGCTAAATTTGGCCACTCTGATGGTATTTGAAATAATGATGGCCTAACTTCCAGCAACATAGCAATACATGAGCAGTAAACTGAAAAATGAATCATTCCACAGGGTGAGCTCTAAGTAAAGTCAGTAATTCCCAAACTCCACAAACCTTACTGAGAATTGGGGCATAACACTGGGGCTTAAACAAAATCAGTGATACCTGCAAATGTTGAGTCCTTTCTTTTTAAGCAGGGCATGGTGTGGCCTCTCCCATAGGATTAGGTGGTCGGCTAGATTTGTAAACTCACAGACTTTTGCCCGTTTTTGCTTTGGTTTTTTTTCTCTCTCTGGATTATTGGACATTTTATATGCTCATAACCAGAGTATTGTTTAGAGACTAGGCTGATAAAAGTCACATGCTTTGGGTATGTTGCCAGGAGGGGCCAGTCCTTACACAAAGACACCATGCCAAGAAAGGTAGAGGGTCGGAGAACGAGAGGATGACACTCGACAAGGTGGACTGACACAGTGCCTGTAACAATACACTATAAATCACAGCCGATGTGATGGTACCCAACAACAACTCTGCGCCAGTAGGCAATATCATGATAGACGGAGTGAAGATGTCAATGATTTCACCTTGCTTGGATCAATATAAATATATAATGATGTTGTTGTTAAGTGCCGTTGAGTCGCAGGTGACTCATAGCGACCCTATGAATGAGAGTCCTCGACGCTTGGGCACCTTTCATCCTCTCTTCAGGTTCATATATAATTATAAAAATATAAAATATAAAAAAAATATAAATAAACATCAGTACCAGCAGTCAAGAAATCAAAAGACACAACTGCTCTGGGTAAGTCAGCTGTTATGGAGCACTTGAAAAAGTGGTGAAGAACAATGATGTCGGCTTAAAAACTAAGGTACACCCAATTTAAGCCATGGTCTTTTCAGTCACCTGCTGTGAATCTGAGAGCTGGACAGTGACTAAGGATGAGAGGTGAAGAATCATGCCTTTGAGTTGTGGTATTGGAGAAGAGTGCTGCGTGTCCCGTGGACGGCCAAAAGAACAGAAACGTATGTCTTTTTTTTTTTTTTTGGTCTTTTTTATTATTCATTTTAATGAAAGTTCACAAACGTTTATCTTAGAGATATGCTTGGAAAAGTGGAGGGGTCAGCAGAAGAAAAGACAACCCTCAGCGAGGTGGATTGACATAGTGGCTGAGCAGTGGAATCAAGTGCATCAGAGATGATAAGGATGGTGAAGAACAGGACAGGGTTCAGCTCAGTTGTTCATAGGGTTGCTATGAGTCATACTCAACTTGATGGCACTTAACAACAACGACCACAATCATGTTGTGAATTGTGTCCTAATCTAGAATCATTGCCAGATCACAAAGCGTGGTTTCTCAAAGCAGCACCGTACTAGAGCTGTAGAGGTAGGTTTATTCTCCCTGTTGGTCATTGTTTCACTCACTCTCCTTTGTGGAGAACTAGAGCAGGAGCTGCCTGGCATAGTTTATGGCCATTCTCTGTTGGTCTTTGACCTTGTGAATAGCATCTTTGCACATTCTGTGCTCCATTAACTCAGGATAGACTCCAGGTTACTGATAATCCTGGCAACATGCATTTTAATATCCAGTAAGTAGGCACAGTCAGTCAGCCGGACTGGACTCTCATGAAATCACGGAGTATTATATCTAATATTTACTTCCAAAGAATGATTTGATCTTTATTTTGTCAAGTAATGTTAAAATTTACACCATATTCACAATCTATATTTGAGCTTAAGATTTAAAGCAATTATTTTTTTATGGTAGAATTAATCCTAAAATAAAAATACACCTCTTTAATACTTGACTAACATGTTTTCATTCACTAAAATGTTTGCATTGTTTAATATGCAGTAGCTTACATGAATGCTATTAAAGGTGGAATCAGAAAAGTCGTCTTATGTAAAATGCTTATGAATTACACAGCCATATTTTAAAGCTTTTGTACTTAAGATATTACTAAAGTTTGAGCTTTAAAATTATTTATTCAAGACTATTTTTAAATACTTTGGCAAAAGTTAACCTTGATTTTTTTTTCTACAACCATTGACAGCAATAATAACAGTAAGGTTTATAATAGCCATTATAATGGATAGGAACTTTGGTTTTTATGGGAAAGAGGATGTCCATTTCAGTCTAATGTAACTTGTGTGACTTAAAAGAGAAAATGACCTCATAATTAAAAAGAACTACATTCTTCCAAGTCATTGTAATTTAAACTGCTCATTTCTGTCACGGTGCTGCACCTGAATTTATAACGGCTGTAAAATAATCATGTTCTATTCTGATGGAAAGAGCATTCTCCAGCAAGACTTAATACATTTTTTAATTATTTTTTTTTTTAAAAACCCTTTTTGGAATTGTACATTTAAAAACAGATACTACGTGTGATCCTGGATGACCTGTTAACAATTAATAGCTTTATGACTTACCTTAACAGGGATCTCTCATTCTGACTCTTTCCCTAGTTAATATTTGATTCTGGATAAGATGCATGACTGTCTTCTGTAAAGTTAGGAGAAAGGACTAGATAACCTTTAATATTTTGTCTACTGAAATTCTGGGTTTGCATCTGTGTAAAGTTGTTTGGTGTTGACAAAAATGCATTGTATCACTGAAACTTCAGCCAGTATAAGTTTTATGTGGATTTGATAATTTATAAGAAATACTTATTTTCTGAGAAGGGAAAAATACTTAATCTATAAAGAAATAATTTCTTCTCTTTGTCATTATAGCTTCTCTTTAAGGCAAATTTGTGTGTAATTCGGAATACTGACATATAGCAGTTAGTCAATGTTTGCCTTAATAGTATATGATGTACCTTTCTCTGTACGTAAAACATATTTTCAGATATACTAAAACATGTTTAATAATTCAGAAGTGAAGATGATGTTTTGATGTGTACCCAAAGTAGTACCCGTTTGCTTAAATGCATCACTATTTGTAGCTTCAATTTTTAATATAATCTCTATTTGATGGGTTCATTGATATTCTGATTGTATAAAAATTCAACATTCATAACCCAGAAACTACCTGTATAATTTTTTTTTTTTGCTCTTTAGAGTGTTGTAAATATTGTGTACATTTTTAGAGTTTCTTGTTTAAAAGTAGGAAGTTCTTTTGCTTTTCAAGGAGAGGCGCAAATGGGGGGAGGGGGAGGGGTTTGTGCAGGGAGAAGGGTGCAACAATGAATGAATGGAATCCCAAAATCTCTGTAGATGTTCACTGAAATGAAAAATAAACAACCTAAATTTAAAAAAAAAAAAGTAGGAAGTATTCTATTATGAAATACTCAGAAGATAGAATCTGTGTTATATCCAGGTCAAGAATGACAATTAGTGGAAGAAATATTTTGTATGCTTATTGGATTTGAGTTAGAATCAACTCAATAGAAGTAGGTTTGGTTTTTGGATTATTAGATAAATGAGCTTGGGCAAGTCATGCAACCTTACCAAGCTTCGGTTGCACCATTAATAAAAGTAAAATAAGACTTTCTTCTACAGAGTTATGTGAGAGTACTTTGGGATCATGTGATATAAAGTGCTTTATACAATGAACAGCACATTGCTGACTGGCATGTGTTTATCAGTATTTATAGAATCCTTATTTGGATATCAGTAACATTAATACCACTTGCAAGAAAAATACTGCTGCAGATCATTCACAGACGGACAGTACATAGATAGGGAATTGGCAGAAGTTAAAGCAGGACTTAAAAGAGGCCATAGCACCAGGGATATAGTTCTAATGTCAAATGGATCCTGGCTGAAAGTAAAGAATACCACAAGAATATCTATTTATACTTTATTGATATGCAAAAGCATATAGTTAAAGGCATATTGAAATAAATGAGAATCCCAGGGTACTTAATTGTGCTCATGTGAAACTTATACCCAACCAAGAGGCTTTTGTGCGAGCAGAGCAAGGGAACACTGGTTTAAAATTAAGAAGGGAGTGTGTCAAGGTTATATTGTCTCTCCATACCTATTCAGTCTGTATGCTGAGTAAATTATTCAAATAGCTGGACGCTTTGAAGAGAATGTAGCATCAGGATCAGAGGGAGACTCCTCAGTAACCTGCAGATGACACAGCCTTGCTTTCTGAAAGTGAGGACTTGAAACACTTCTTGCAGGGGATCAAAGAATACAGCCTTCAATATGCATTGCATCTCATAGGCAACATCATGATAGATGGAGAAAACATTGAAACTGTCAACAACTTCATCTTACCTGGATCCACAATTAACACTCTTGTTACCAGCAGTCAGGAAATCAGGAGATGAAATGCACTGGGAAAGTCTGCAGTTAGGGACCTCTTCAAATTATTGAGGAGTAATGATGCCAGTTTGAGGCCTAGCATGCATCTGATTCAGGCCATGGTCTTTTTATCACTTGCTATGCATCTGAGAGCTGGACAATGAGTACGGGTGACAGAAGAATTGATACCTTTGAACTGTGGTGTTGCAGAACAGCACTGAACATCCCATGGACAGCTTAAACAATAACTATGCCTTAGAGACAGTGCAGCTAGAGTGCTCTTTGAAGGCAAGGTTGAAGAGGTTTTGCCTCACATACTTTGTGAGGAGGGGGTAGTCCTGGGACAGGGGCATGAGGCTCAGACAGGTAGAAGGTCGACAAAGGCGAGGAAGACCCTCAACCAGATAAATTCACACAATGACTGCCGCAGTGGGCTCTAATGTGTCAGGAAGTGTGAGGATGGCACAGGATAGGACAGGGTTCAGATCTCTCGTTCATAGGGTCGCTATGAGTCTTACTCGACTCAATGACACCTAACAACAACAACATTGGATCCTTATTGCAAATCAGATATTCTGCAAAGTTCTTAATATTTGATAGTGTTCAGCATAGATTGTTGTTGTTGTTGTTGTTGTTGTTGTTGTTATGTGCCATCCAGTCGTTTGCAACTCATAGCGACCTTATGTGCAACAGCCCTAAACCCTGCTCTATCTTGTGCCTCGCACTGCCTCTGACACACCCATCCTGATTACCCCAGTCACTTAATCAGTCCACCTCATACCAGTCCACCTCAGAGAGGGTCTTCCCCTCCTGCGCTGTCCCTCCACCCTACCAAGCATGATGTCCCTCTCCAAGGACCTGTCTCTCCTTACAACATGTCCAAAGTATGTCAGACGAAACCCCAGAATCCTTGCCTCGAAAGAGTTGCCTGGTTTAACCCTCTCCAGGATGAATCTGTTTTCTTAGCACTCCATGGTACATTCAGTACTCTTCTCCAGCACCACAGCTCAAAGGCATCAATTCTCCTTCTATCCTCCCTAGTCATTGTCCAACTCTCTGATGCATAACAAATGATTGCAAAGACCATGGCCTGTATCAGGCACACCTTAGTCTCCAGAGAGACACCGTTGCTCCTGAGTACTTTAGAGAGGTCCCTAACAGCAGACTTTCCCATCGCAGTACATTTTTTTATTTCCTGGCTGCTGGTGCCAAGAGTGTTGACCATGGAGCCGAGGAAACTGAAGCTGTGAACAATCTCATTCTCTTCGCCATCCATCCTGATGCTACCAATTGGTCCAGTGGTGACAATCTTTGTCTTCCTGACATTGAGCCTCAGTCCATACTGAAGGCTGCAGTCCTTGACCCTCTGCAGCAAGTGCATCAGGTCCTCCTCACTTTCGGCAAGCAGGGTTGTGTCATCTGCATAACGAGATTGTTAATAGATCTTCCACCATTCCTGACGCCACACTAGATTAGAAAAGATAATTTAAGGTGATACTGGAGAATAAGGGAAAGGCCTGGCTCTTGTTTGCAATTCAGGAATCACCTCTCTGAGACCACAGAGGCCTGAGCAAAGTTGTTGTACAGCATGAGTCATGACCTAGTCATGGCTGACCTTCCAGAGGGTTTTCAGAGGCAATAAATGCACAGGAATTGAGTGCCCATCTTTCTCCTGTGAAGCTGCTGTCAGATTCAAACTGTATGCTTTTGGGATAACAGCTCAATTCCTTACTTACTATACTATCAGAGCTCCCTGAGCAAAGAATAGGGTCATGATTATGTTAAGGATTCTGTATTCTCTACACATTACTGTTTAATAATAAATTATCAATATTACTTTGTATGTTTTAACCATTTTTGTACTTACAAAAAGGATTGAGATTTTTGTCTTTTATAGGTAGAAGAAAACCCTCTAAGTCAAGAGCAAATGAAATAAATGTTCAAAATTGAAACTAGAATATTTGATTCTTAGTAAAATCAAAAGGGACCGTTCATTTCATGATGTGTGAAATGTTGTCAAAGGAGATGATTTTTTATTCTGGCAGTGGGGTCAGGTCTGTCAGAGATGGTGAAGTTGGTGCAGCATAGAGCAACGTTTTGAGCATTTGTTCATAGGGTCTCTGTGAGTCATAGTCGACTTGTTGGTACACAACAACAGTAATGAGTTGAATTAGCTTACATAATGAGAGAATGAGAATCATTGTTGTTAAAAGTTTGTTATACATGGGCCTCATACAAATTGGAATTTCAAGGTCTGAGACTATGGTTAAGGGAGCTGTGGTGGCCTTGTTGAAAAGCAGTTGTGATGTCAATCCAAAGACAGGACATGGCACTGTAGGAGAAAGGTAGGCAGTCTCTTCCTGTGCAAAGTACAGCCTCTGAAAACCACTGTAGGGTCAGCTAAGAGTCAGCACTAATTGATGGTATGTAACAACAGCAGTGTGGGCAATATTCTGTTATACATAATAAGGTCTCACAAGTCAGAGCTGACTTGGCTTGGTGAAACCTAATGTAGCACTCATGGATTAAATTCATATATTTGCGTAAGTCATTTGTGGAAATTGATTTTTTAAAGTTGTTGTTGTTATTAGGTCCCATCAAGTTGTAGACGACTCAGTGACCCTATGAACGAAGACCTTAGAACTGTTCATAGAGTTTCTTGAGGCAAGCCATTTCATAAGTGGATGCCACTCCTGCTTTCAAGCTTGATTAAATCGGGAATATCCACCAAACACTGTCCACCATGAGTAACCATTATCTCACTTGACACATAAGTGTCACAGTGTTTAGCATCACAGCAACCACAAGTTACCTCTGTACAGCAATACACAGACCAGTGCTATACCACTTAGAAGAATGCTTGACCAAAAAAAACCCCAAGCAAACCAATTTGAACCAGGTCTGAGGGCCGCAGATTAAAAACACCCACCTCAAAGAAAAAGTAAACAAATTTTAAAATGTGACAGTTCTGCACAAAGTAAAAGGGAAATCCAAATAGAGAAGAGCCGCAGTGTCTGTTAGGTACTTAACACTGGGGAGTGCAAGTTGGTGGAAGTAGACTTGAAGACAAGATAGAAAGCAACAGTTTTCAGAGTATGTTTTGTGTTCCTTGCTATTCTCAGTAAGTTACAAAGTTCTTTCTCCTCTCATGTTTTATCTTTTCTCTGCTTCAAAGTATGTAAATGAAAAGCAAATTCTTTTTTTGGAGAAAAAGAATAAGCTTCTTAGAATGGGTAATTATATTTTTTAACCTTTGAGAATTTTGAAATTTTCAAAGTTATCTTAACATATTAGTGTCATGTATATACTGATTACTTTTAGGTGAGCTGGATAATATGGCTTAAACTTTTCCTGTTGTTTTTTTTCTTAAAGCCAAGGGAAGAGATGGTGTTAAGTGGAAAATATAAATCTGGGGAACAGATTCTTCGTCTGGCCAATGAGAGATTTGCTGTTCCAGAAATACTGTTTAATCCTTCTGATATAGGCATCCAAGAAATGGGGATTCCAGAAGCTATTGTCTATTCAATTCAGAACTTACCTGAAGGTATGTAAATACTTAGTAAAATTCTGAAGGATAATGATTTTGAGATTTTTATCATAAACTCCAAGAACTCAGGAGAAATAATCTAATTTTTAAATAATTTCCAGCAAATAAAAGTCTTATTTCATTCACAGAGATTTCCAGATTCTATATTATACTTTAAAATTTCTTTATTGGTCCCAGGTTGCAAACATGATACAGGAGAAGTCCATATAATCCATTTAAACATGAAGAAATTAATCTTTCCATGAGTATTATCTGGTATATAGGTTATAGGAAAGTTTTAATGTAACCAACATTTGAATAGAATATAATTTTGTAATTAGCAGTTTAATGATTTTCATCTTCTGGTAGACTGACTTTAAAATATATTTGGACTAAAATACTAGAAGTTGTAAAATTGAAGTTAGTACTTAAAGGTCCTTCGAAGAAGACATCATCCTGGGAAAGAGAGGAAGAGCCTCAAAGAGATGGATTAACACAGTGACTGTAGTAACAGTGGGCTTGAGCCTGGTGCCTGTCGTGAGGATGGCACAGGACAGGGCAGAGTTTTGATCTGTTGATCATAAGGTTGCTGTGAGGCATAGTCGACTCATGGCATCTAACAACAGCACAACAACAACTTCATAGTTCTGCCTCTCGTGAAGCATATTTTTACTAAATGATGCTATGGAGTTCTATACTTTCTATATTCAATGTATCTTCCTGGTTCGTAAGGAACAACAACCTAGGCATTAGAGAAAATCTCAAGCAATGTAAGCAATATGCTTTCTTTCCATTAAAATAAAAAGAAAAAAGTCCCATAAGCACTTTTCACAGTTATTTTAATATTATTTCCCATTTTATATAAAGTTGCAATCATTATGCAGCATTTTCTACTAAACCGCTTGAACTTATGGTCATGTCTTAAGACTCAATGTCATTAAGAGGTGAACTCTATCATTGTTTTAGTGAACAAGGACATAGGGTGATAGAATCCATTATTGATAGATTTCCGTCATGTTGAGTTAGTTTTTGATGTTTGCTACCATGTAACTTAGTGTTCCCACTCAGACATGTGCTCTTAAGTATTATTATAGATGATATAAGTTTTTTTCACTGGCATGTTTAAGTATAACCCAGTCTGTCTCAGTGAAAATGTGTCTTTATGCCTTGCTAGTGTCTGCTACTAAAAAGTTACTCATTTATATATAGTTTGCATGCATATGTAAGTGGCTAGTAATTCTATTAACTTACCTTTAACTTTGTCTTTGAAGTTCAGTATCTGTGGGGTCATACTTAACTCTCATTGAATGTGTCTGAGTGAACTGTAACCTCATTATCTTAGAATGGACCTTAACAGTTGTAGTTTCCCAGCTAATAACTGTAATCTCTGGTTGCTTCTTAGGTAATTTTCTGTCCTCAGCTTTCCAGAATGATAAGTAAACAGATTTCCTAATGTCCTTTCTCTTCTCTTTCTCACCCCTCCTGCTTTTTACTTTTAAAGAAATGCAGCCGCATTTTTTTAAGAACATTGTCTTGACAGGAGGAAATTCCCTTTTCCCTGGATTTAGGGATCGGGTTTACTCAGAAGTTCGATGTCTCACACCTACAGATTACGACGTTTCTGTCGTGCTCCCGGAAAAGTAAGTGCTGGCTTATCCAGAAATAAGATGTGAAATGGTTTGGTAGGTTGTTGGTCTGTAGGCCTGGTTCTTCTACTTGAGCAGGTGTCTTTACCTATCAGATCCTTGTTCTCCTTCTCTATAAAATGATAAACCTTGCATTTCAAGGAATGCAATGGAATAAAATTGGTAAAATGCCATCCTAAGATTTCTTTCAATTTCTATCAATTATATAAGCTTAAAAATTGAACCATTAAGATAAGTTTTATCAAGTCACAAATTTTTAGAATATTTCTAATTGTAAAGATTTTTAAATGAACTTTTCACATAACTAGTCTAAAAAAATTTGAGTATAGATTGCTTCATCTATATAATATTTTTATGAGAAAAAGCAAGTATCATTTCCACTTTTAAAGATGTTAAATGAAACTGTTAGAGCTTTAAGAATTTTAAACTGTTCAGTATTCTTTATTTATAAGTAAGAAAACAGGCTCACAACTTGATAAAGGTGAGATGGTAAATTTAAAGGCAGTGAACAGATCAAAACTCACTGCTTTTATCCCCACATGTCAGGAACTTTTACCCAAGTATACATTTTCATAATCCACTCACCTTTTCAGTGGCAGAATTACAGACAAGATGCCATATATCTGACTTAATTCTGGAGTTTTATTTTAAAACTTAAAGTAGAATTTTCAAAATTGATAGCCAGGTAAAAGAACAAGTGATCCTTAGATATGAAATCATTTTTACCTGTATTCATGTTATTATATATTTTTTTAAGTGTCAGACATGTTGGATTTTCACATGCCATGCACCTGTTACAAGCCAAGGGATCCTCAGTGCTAGTACTTTTTTTTTTAAGGAGATGAGTGATGCAGATGATTGATGTGCTTACCTGCACAAAGTTGAATGTTCGAGTCCACCAGCATCACATTGGAAAAAAGGCCTAAAAGTCTACATCTGAAAAGTTAGCTATGTACAGTTCTACAGATCATAGTCTTAGGGTACTCACACACGTGAGTCAGCATGAGTCAGAGAAGACCATTGAATCTTTTCTAAATGACTTTAAAGACACAAAGTATATAGTGGCAAAAGTGCAGGTTGAGAAAACAGCTCAAGATGAAATCTTTTTCCCAAATTTAATCCCACACTCCAAATTAGAAAATTAAAATGATAACAGTTACCTTATGGGTTACTGTGAAGATTAAGAAATTGTTAACATTGTTTTGCCACATAAAAAAGCTTAGACTCGGAACTTTTTTCCTTTCAGGCAGCTTTTGACATTTTGGTTATATTTTCTTGCTCTTTATTAGAAATATAGCATCTAAAGTCAGTAAAATGTGAAAGAAAGAACTCTTGCTATTTTGTAGAGGTAGCCCAGTGTTCTTTTCCTGTGAGTGTGCTCTGTCGGTGTAAAACTTAAAGTAGACCTTTCATGATACTCTGGTAACTTAGAGATTGTCAAATTTTACTTCCTATTTTGTGTTCTAGTCATTTTAGTTGTCCTGTAAAATCATGTGCATTAATTTTCTTTTATTTTCAGCCCTATTACTTATTCTTGGGAAGGTGGAAAATTGATATCAGAGAATGACGATTTTGAGGATATGGTGGTCACAAGAGAAGATTATGAAGAAAATGGACATAGCATCTGTGAAGAGAAATTTGATATTTAAGAACATTTTCTGAATGAAAATCTAGACTGGTTATAACTTAAAATTGTTAATTTATGTTCTTCATTTTAAAGTATGTTAAGGACTTGTGTTACCTTTTATTCTAAGGTGGAAGACTTTTCTCCTAAGTCTTGAATTTGTGTGATGTAAATACTGACCTAGTTTATTAGAGAAAATTGTAATTAATACACATATTCCAGCTGGACCAACATAACAGTGGTTATGCAGTTTTTTGAGAGTACGTTAGCTTTCATTAGAAGATAAACAGGTAAATACATTTGAAATCTTTATAGTGGAAAGCATGAGTTTTAACTGCCTCACCAGCTGGCTTGCCTTAAAAGATAGTTTGACATGACTGTGACTAGTAACTGGGAAAAATGCTGATGGCAGTCTCATTTAGAAACAAGTGTTTAAAAAAATAAATTTGTAACTCTTATTTATATATATTGTTATAAGTGCTGTCGAGTCACAGTCAACTCATAGCGACCCTATGAAGGAGAGTCCTTGACGCTTGGGTGCCTTTCATCCTCTCTCCAGGTTCATAGGGTTTCCGGAAGCAAGCTATTATGGAAGTGGATGCCAGTCCTCCTTCCACGCTTGTTTTAATCGGGGAGTTCCACCCCACTCTCTGTCCACATTGGGTAGCCAACCATTAATGCGTTTGACACACCCATGTCACAGTGTTCAGCCTCACAGCAACCACAAGTGACCAGGTGACCGCGGGATGGCGACTTGTACACCAGGGCTATACAACCTAGAGGCATGTCTGAACAAAAACAATGAAAGACTGGCCCGATATACCAAAGGAAAAAGTAATATATATATATATATATATGTGTGTGTGTGTGTGTGTGTGTGTGTTTCTTTTTCACTTGGAGTACTTTTATAAGGGCAAGCTGAAGCCATTTCTTAGTATGATTTTTGCTTACTATATTTTTGGCATTTCACTCAGAAAATTTTTGGAGATAAAAAGAAAGTTGACATTAACTCAAGTTGGTTTAACATTTAACAATTCTACATAATAGTATTTGGGGTGATGCATTGAAAATACTTAGTATTTTGGAAATATACTGAGAACCCTAATTTAAGGTTCTTTTATCAAGGGTATAGAGATCTCTGAGTCACATTAAACTTTTATCACTTTTATTGAAAATTACATGCACAGAAACAATATGTCCTAGTGTTGATTGAAAATACCTTTATTTAAAGACGCAAATGACACATGGACCTCATCTGATAGGCTTCATAGGAAGCAGATTGACATCTGTGGAAGTAATCATTGGAGGAGCTCAAATGACTGTCAAAACCAGGCCGGCGCCGATTGTGGCTCAGACCATCAGTTACTCAAGCACAAGTTCAAATTGAGGCCTAAGAAAATGAAAACTTAAGTCCACAAACACCAAGATATGATCTGAAATATGTGCCATATGAATTTCAATATCAGTAATAGTTTGGGTACTTCCCTAGCAGAGAAGATACCATGATCATGAAGATGGTTCTCCCAGGGCAAGGCTTATCCAATGGACTCCACATGTGCTGATTCCTGTGATTTTCCCAAATGTGGGTAACTTAACTGCATAATTTGTGGTAATGGGAGACTGCGTTCCCACTCTCCCCTGTAGAAATGAAGGGAAAAAAACTTCCCACTCTCCCCTATAGGAATTAAAAAGAAGAAAAAATAGGTTTGAAGCATTGAAAACCAATGATTGAAGACCAGATGAGTTACGGGATGATGAAGAAAGCAAAAGATCACTACAAAGACAGAGGAGGAAGGAAAAAACCAAAGTGGATATCAGAAGAGACAACTGCACCAGAGCAGAGAATCCAAAACAACATGCCAAGAGAAAATCTGAAAAGATTTCAAAGAGCAGCTCAAGAAGACAAAGCAAAGTAGTATAATGGAATGTTCAGAGAGCTGGAATTGGAGGGAAAAAAGACGAACTTGCTATGCATTTCCCAAGCTGAGATAACTGAAAAATTTAAGGCTCAAGTCACAATACTGAAAGATGCTCTGGGTGATTTATTGAATGACCCAGAAAGCACCCAAAAGAAGGAGGAATACATGAAATCACTGTATCAGCAAGAATGGACTGACACTGAAAAAATTTCAAGAAATACCATATGAACAGAAGTCATAGGTAATGAAGGAGAAAGTGGAAGCTGCACGGAAGGCATTGGCAAAAAGTAAGGCCCCAGGAATCAGTGGGATACCAATTAACGTGCTTAATTAACATGCAGCCCTGGGTACTTTCACCAGTCTATTCACTCAACAGTCTAGGAAATTTGGAGGACAGCTGTTAGCCAATAGATTGGAAGAGGTGCATATTTGTTCCCATTCCCAAGAAAGGTGATCCAACTGAATGCAGAAGCTATCAAACAGTATCATTAGTATCACTTGTAAGTAAAATACTGCTGAAAGACATTAAAAAATGGCTAGAAAAAGTACATAGATATGGAACTGCCAGAAGTTGAAGGAGGATTTAGTAGAGGCTATGCCACCAGGAATGTTGTTGTTGTTACGTGCCGTCGAGTCGTTTGCCACTCATAGCGACCCTATGTACAACAGCCCTAAACCCTGCTCTATCCTGTGCCTCGCACTGCCTCTGACACACCCATCCCAATTACCCCAGTCACCGAATCAATCCATCTCATAGAGAGTCTTCCCCTCCTGCGCCGTCCCTCTACCCAGCAAGCATGTCCCTCTCCAAAGACCTGTTTCTCCTTACAACATGTCCAGAGTATATCAGACAATGCTGATATTAGATGAATCCTGGCTGAAAGTATAAAATACCATAAAAATGTCTATTTATGCTTTATTGACTATGGAAAGGCATTTGACTGTGTGGGTCATAAGTTATGGCTAACATTGAGAAGAAAGGGAATCCCAGAACAATTAATTGTGCTCATGCAAAACCTGTACCCAGACCAGGAGGCTGTTGTGCAAACAGCGCAAGGGAATAGTTTAAAATTAAAGGAGTGTATCAGGGTTGTATTCTTTCTACATAGCTATTCAATCTGTATGCTGAGAAAATTACTTGAGAGGCTGGACTCTGAAGAGGAACATGACATCAGGATCAATGAACTTCACTATGCAGATGACTCAACCTTGCTTGCTGAATGTGAGGAAGATATGAAGCACTGTTGCAGGGGATTAAAGAATACACCCTTTCAATATGGATTGAATCTCAATGTCAAGAAAACAAAGATTCTTACCACTGGACCGATAGGCAATTATGACAGTTGGAGAAAGAATTGAATCCAAAATTGATCCAAAATTAACACCTTAGTACCAGCAATCAGGAAATCAGGAAACATTGCATTTGGAAAGTGCAGTTATGTTCTACTCCAACTTATTGAAGAATAATACCAGTTTCAGTCCTAAGGTGTGTCAGATTCAGGCCAAGGTCTTTCTGATCACTTTGTATGCATCTGAGAGCTGGATGACAGAAGAAGAATTGATGCCTTTGAGCTGTGGTGCTGGAGAAGAGTGCTAAACATCCCATGAACAGCCAAAAGAATAAATATGTCTTGAAAATGTGCAGCAAAATTGCTCTTTGGAGGCAAAGATGATGTGGCTTCACCTCATATACTTTGAGCATGTTGCTAGGAGGGGCTATTCCTTGGGAAGAACATGAAGCTTGGAAAGATAGAGGGTCAGTGAAGGAGGGAAGACTCTCAACCAGGTGGATTGCCATGGTGACTGCCACGATGGGATCTAGTATGACAGGAGTGTGAGGATTTTTACACGATAGAACAGGGTTCAGATCTGTTGTTCATATGGTCACTATGAGTCATACTCAACTCCACAGCACCTAACAACATACATTTTTTTTTATCCCCTTCCACTTTTTAAATATATATAGTCACCTTTGCACACTTTGCTTTATCCATCCACATTGTGCTCTACACAATCTCTTACATACATTGTCTTCATACAGTTAACCACCACCTATCCAAGAACATACAAAGATTCTCACCACTGGACCAATTGGCAGCATCAGGATGGATGGTGAAGAGATTGAGAGTGTTAACTTTAGTCAGCTTGGCTTCACGGTCAACGCACTTGACACCAGTAGCCAGGAAATAAAAAAACGTATTGTAATGGCAAAGTCTGCTGTTAGGGACCTCTCCAGGGTACTGAAGAGCAATGGTGTCACTTTGGAGACTAAGGTGCATCTGATACAGGCAATGGTCTTTGCAATCACTTGTTATTCATCAGAGAGTTGGACAATGACTAGGGAGAATAGAAGGAGAATTGATGCCTGTGAGCTGTGGTGGTGGAGAAGAGTATTGAATGTACCATGGACTGCCAAGAAAACAGATTCATCCTGGAGAGGGTTAAACCAGGCTTCTCCTTGGAGGAAAGGATTCTGGGGCTTCGTTTGACATATTTGGGACATGTTGTAAGGAGGGACAGGTCCTTGGAGAGGGACATCATGCTTGGGAGGGTGAAGGGACTGCACAGGAGGGGAAGACCCTCTATGAGGTGGTTGATTGAGTGACTAGGATAATCGGGATGGGTTTGTCAGAGGCAGTGTGATTGGCATAGGATAGAGCAAGGTTTAGGGCTGTTGTACATAGGGTCGCTATGAGTTGCAAGCGACTCGATGGCACATAACAACAACAATCCAAGAACATATATTTTTGTTCTTTTGGTGGTTCATGGAATATTCAGGACTCTTCTCCAACACCACAACTCAATGGCATAGTCTCTTCTCCTGTCATCCTTATTCATTGTTTAGCTCTTGGACACACAGAACTATGGCTTGGATCAGGCACACACATTGGTCTTTAAACTGTCATCACTGCTCTTCAGTACTTTGGAGAGGTCTCTGACAGCTGACTTTCCCAATGCTATACATCTTCAGATCTTCTGACTGCTGGTATTAAAGGTGTTGACTGTGGATCCATGCATGATGAATTGACAATTTTAATCTTTATCATGATGTTGCCAATTGGTCCAATGGTAAAGATTTGTGGGTTTTTTTATGTTGAGATGTAATCCATGCTGAAGGCCTTGATCCTCTGCAATAAACACCTCAAACTGTCTTTTACTTCACTGAGCAATGTTGTATAATCTGCATAATGCAGATTGTTGATGACTCTTCCTCTAATCCTGATGGTGCAATCTTCTTCATAGTGTCCAGCTTCTCTAGTGATTTACTCCGCATACAGGTATGGAGAGAGAGCACTGATCTGATGCAAACCTTTCCCCAATTTTAAACCATGAAGTGTTCCCTTGCTCTGCCACACAAAAACTCTTGAGGATAGTTAACTTGCAGATTCCACCACAACAAATTTTTTCAATAGATCGAGAAAGGCTGCACTGTTTTGTAAGCATTCCAAGAAATTGTGGTGTGGGTTTTCCCAAGTCCATATTTTTAAATACCCTGACTTAGAGGATAAAGGAAGGAAGTATTTATCAAAGATCACCTATCCTGTGATTGGTACTGTCTCTATATTTTATCATTTAATCTTAATAAACAGCAGTCAGATCTTAACCCAATTACGCAAGAGAGGAAACTAAGCCCAAAAGGATGAGTCAGGGCTCAAGGTCACCTTAGTGCAGGAACCAACCCCCTGTGTGCGGAGTGCAACAATACTTGGTAGATCCCCCCCACTTCTTCTCTTTAATAGCTCCCGTGGCCTAGTGGCAAGAAACTGCACTGCAATCCCGAAGGCACAGTGTTCAAGGCCACCAGCGGCTCTGCAGGGAGAAGGATGGGCAGACTCCTGCGCAATTAATTGCCTCTGAAAACCCGCTAGAAGGTCAGCTATGGGTCGGTTCCAACTCGATGGTAAACAGCAACATGTATATTTTTAGGGAAAATTTACACAACAAACTAAGTTATCAATGAACAATTAATTTCTACACCTATAACATTCACTGGTTACACTCGAGAGGTCTTCAAGGTTGTGATCATTTAGAAGAAGATTGCCTGGCCTGCTCTCTGGGTTGCCTTTGAACTGCCAAACTTTTAGAGTAGTTGAGATTTAACAGTTTGTCCTACTCAGGGACTCCAGGTGCAAATAATTGCTGTTATGTGCCATCGAGTCACCTGTGACCCTTGTACAACATCTCTGAACCCTGCCCTGTCCTGAGCCAGTCTCACTGATTCCGACACACCAACCCCCATTGCCCCAGTTACTATATCAATCCATATCATCTGGGTGCACATAATAAGCCCTTCAAAAATGTTTAAGCTAAAACTAAAATGGTAACATACTCTTTTAAATTGATTAGCTGTAATTTATAAAACTGTCACTAGGTGGAGAAGCAGAGCTAGATTGCCAAACAAAGCCTATTGCTGTCGTGTGGATCTGATTCATAGGGTCCTAACACGACAGAGTAGAATTGCCCCATGGAGTTTTTGAGGCTGTAATCGGGATGGGTGTGTCAGAGGCAATGAGATTGGTACAGGATAGAGCACGGTTTAGGCTGTTGTACATAGGGTCGCTGTGAGTCGCAAACGACTCGACGGCACATAACAACAACAATCTTTACAAAGGAAAACTGCCATATTTTTCTTCCATAAAGCAGCTGATGAGTTCAAACCACCTTTTCGGTATAGAAACTCTACACCACAAAGGCTCTTTACTCCCAGATTTAGAGGGCATTCACTCAAAAATTCTCTTAGAGACGAACTGCTTCAAAATCAAATCCAAACTCACTGCCATCACTACTTCTATCAAGTTCTCAAAAGGCAATCTTTACAGGAGGAGATGGATCATTTTTCTACTTCAAAACAACTGTTGGACTCAAATGACCAAGTTCCGATTTGGCAATCTGATAGTTGTTGTTGGGTGTCATCAATCTGTTAGAATTCCCAAAAAGCATTCCGTTAAAGGCAATTGTTTTCTTAGTAAAGAAGGTTACTTGGAGTAGGGGGGGAGTGCATACATTTCTCTCTCTCTCTCTCTCTCTCTCTCATATTGTTACATAATGTGGAGTTGGAACTGACCATGGGTTTTCAGAGATAGTAAATCACATAGAAGGGGATTTCTCACCTTTCTCCTGTGGAGAAGCCAGTGAATTTGAAACACCTGCCTTTGGGTTGGCAGTGGCAGTTCCTTATCACTAAGCTATTTAAACTCACGATAAATATATATTTAAACATTCATATGAACCAATGAACTGATTCATAAGGCACAATAGAAAAGTGAATCTGTCTGGTTGCCTAGTGGTAAGAAACTGCACTGTGATCATGAAAGTATGCAGTTCAAATCCACTGGCTATTCTGCAGGAGGAGGACAGGCACTCTCCTCTTGTGTGATTAACTGTCTCAGAAAACATGCTGGAGGGTATGTTATGGCTCAATGGTACTCAACAACATTATAATAAATGAAAAAAAAGATTGAAGGATTTCATCTTTCTTGGATCCCTAATCAACATCCATGCTTGTCAAGAAATTAAGACGTATTACATTTGGTAAATCTTTAAGGTGTTCAAGAATAACAGTGTCAGTTTAAAGGTTAAACTGAGCCTCATCCAAACCATGGTGTTTTCAATTGTGTATTATGCATTTGAAAGTTGGACAATGAATAAGGATGACAGAAAAATGAATGATGTCTTTAAATTGTAGCATTGGTGAACAGTATTGAATATACCATGGAATATAGTAAGAACAAATTTATCTTGGAAGAAGTGCACTCAGGGTGCTCCTTGGAGGCAAACATGGTGAAACGAAGTCTCATATTTTGAGATATGTTGTTCAAAGTCCTTGAACAGGTGCCTTATGCTTGGAAAGGTAGAGAGAGTCAGAGAAAGAAAGAAAGATCCACAACAAGTTGGATTGACACGGTGACTGCGGCAATGGGCTTGAGCATGTTGGAGACTGTGAAGCTGGTGAAGGATTGGGCAGGGTTTCTATGTGATACAGAAAGAGTCACTAGGAGTTGGAGTCACCTTGACAGTGGCTCAAAGGCATCAGTTTTTCTTCTGTCATCCTATTCACAGTCAACACTCTTGGCACCAGTTGTTGTTATGTGCTGTCGAGTCGCTTGCGACTCATAGCGACCCTATGTACAACAGCCCTAAACTCCGCTCTGTCCTG
>NW_006399818.1:8692218-8693388 GCF_000299155.1 Elephantulus edwardii
AGAGTATTGAGGGGACCATGGACTGCTAGGAAAACAAACAGATTCAGCCTGGAGAGGATTAAACTAGGCTGCTCCTGGAGACAAGGATTCTGAGGCTCTGTCTAACATACTTTGGACATGTTTTAAGGAGGGACCAGTCCTTGGAGAGGGACATCATGCTTGGGAGGGTGAAGGGACGGCACAAGAGGGTAAGACCCTCTATGAGGTGGATTGATTCAGTCACTGGAGTAATCGGGATGGGTGTGTCAGAGGCAGTGAGATTGGCATAGGATAGAGCAGAGTTTAGGTTAGGGCTGTTGTACATAGGGTCGCTATGTGTCGCAAGTGACTCAACGGCACATAACAACAACAACATCATCATCATCAATCATCATCATCATCATCATCATCATCTTACTCATTGTCTAGCTCTCCAATGGATAGCAAGTGATTAAAAAGACCATGACCTGAATCAGGCACACCTTAATTGCAATGACTATTAAGTCGTCTGGATCAGCCAGATTCTACAAAGATTTTAAGTGGTTTTGGCTAAACATTCTTCTAAGTGGTATAGCACTGGTTTGTCCATTTGCTGTACAGAGGTAACTCATGGTTGCTGTGATGCTGAACACTGTGACACTGATGTGTCAAATGCGATAATGGTTACCCTTTGTGGACAGTGTTTGGGGGAGCTCCCCAACTAAAACAAGCTTAGAAGCAGGAGTGGCATCCACTTCCAAAATAGCTTGCCTCCAGAAACTCTAGCTGTTACTGAGAGGTCAGCAATTTGAATCCATCAGGTGGTCCATGGTGGGGGCGGGGAGAGAGAGAGAGAGAGAGAGTTAGTTCTTCCTTTGGGATTTTCTGCCTCAGAAACCTGATGGAAGATCACTATGAGTCGGAACTGACTTAGATGGCATTTGATTTTTGGTTTCCTACTGTAGACACTGTCAGCTTAAGAAATGCCGAGTGAATTCAGCACCATTGATTTTCTGACTCCAGCTCTTTGCACATTTCATCATAATACCTTACTTTATCTTCCGGTGCTGGCCTCTGAAATCTCTGTTCAGCTCTTTAATATCTTGATTTCTCCCCTTTGCTTTGGTTTTTGGTCCTATAGTGCAAGCATTATCCATAGTCTTGTCTGACCTCCATCTTGGTCTTGTTGTCCTCTTCTTGTTCTTTTTTTTT
>NW_006399818.1:8694228-8696159 GCF_000299155.1 Elephantulus edwardii
AGACAGTACAAGAGAGGAAGATCCTCAATGAGATGGATTCATTCAGTGATTGGGTAATGGGTATAGGTGTGTCAGAGACAACACAGGATTGGCACAGGATAGAGCAGAGTTTATGGCTGTTGTACATAGGGTTGCTATGAGTCGCATGCAACTCATGCACATAAAAACAACCATGGAGACACCACCTACACCCTTTCCATGGTTTACAGTATCTTCCTATCTTTCTGTAGCCCGTCTGAGGTCTTCCCCAGGAGGTACATTAATTTCTTCCCTAAGAACCATACACAGATTGTTATGTTGCTGTCACATGCTGTGGAGTTAGAACTGATTCATAGCTGACACTCCAGTGGATATTCAGAGGTTGTAAATTGCATGGGAGGAGACTGCCCATCTTTCTCCTGCAGAGAAGCAGGAGGTTTAAAATTACCTGCTTTGGGGTTGGCAACCTAACTCCTTCCCTGCTAGGTCATCAGAGCTCCCCATACCCAGATTGTTACCATGTACTGTTGAGTTGGGACTGACACACATCTGACCTTCTAGTAAGTTGCATGGGAAGAGACTGCCTATCTTTCTCCTGTATAGGAGCCAGCTAGTGGATTCTAACTGTGTGCCTTTGGGTTGACACTGTAACTTCTTACCACTAGGCCACCACAGCTCCCTAAACACAAACAAACAAAATCAACAAAACTCAATGACAGTGTTGGTGCTGTTGATTGTCATCGAGTTGAGCATGACTCATAGCGGCCTTATGAACAAAATACCTAAAGACTTTCTATAAATATTGTCTTTTCTCAAATTTTATAGTTTCCAGAGGCATGCTGTTTAGGAAGTGGATGTCAGTCCTTGCCCTGGCCCGTGGGGATCTTCAACGGTGACCCTAGGAGGGGAAGAATGAGAATGGGGGTGGGGGGCGGGGGGAGACAGGAGACACAGAAGCATGGAGACAAGTTCAGATTCCAATCAAGTCTCGATTTTATTGAAAGCACTCACAGCTTATATACAGAAGCACAATGGGGGGAGTGGAAAGGAAAAGTATGCAATCAGGGAGAATAATATCATGCCATTTCTAGTAATCTGAAAGTTATCTGGTAAACAGAAACTTAGCAGGGCATTTCCCAAAACCTATTCTCCCAGGGTGGGGTAAACTGAAACCTATCCTCCCAGGGCAACATGTCCAAACATGTTCTTGGAAATTACAAAATGGCTTCAGCTAAGTTAGTCTTATAGCTCCCGACAGGTCCTCTCTGTTTTTATAATTATTTGAAGACTGCAAAACACAACAGGATTACCGTTGGTGCTCTCCTGTTTAACCATGCATGAAACTGGCACCAGTCTTAGGTTGGACACCGCACCTACTGATCTTACCCGTCATGGGCTAACCCAGCAGCTATGGCGGGGTGCCTGTCTTAGGTTGAAACAGGGGATGGTGTCTCTTACCCGTCTCTGACTGCCCGGTGTATTAGCCTATATCATCAAGGATTTTCTTTATCAGCCACTTGCAGTCTTTGATAATGGACTTGTATGGGATGGGAGGCTATGGATTCAACCTGCTGCTTGATAAAGTGTGTAAGTCTCTGTCATTGACAATGAGCCACAAAAAAGAGTGACTGGTCCTTGACTGCATCCCCTTAACTTTTTTACCATAATTGATTGATTATACATTATTTTGCTTTAAATTTTTGTCACAATATGCACTAACCTAATTAAAAACTTAGCCATGTGGACTTCTTGTTTGAAGCTATAGCAGAAGTAGAGACAGCAGCAATCATAGGGATAAGAGAAACAATTTCTACAATAACAAGACCTACAGCTCTCTTGGTTCTTAATGATAACTTATATAACTCTTTTAAAATTTGTAAGCCATTATTATCATACCAAATATCATTTAACTTTACCAATGTCATAACAAGAGGAGGATTCTTTAGAATAAC
>NW_006399818.1:8718489-8721643 GCF_000299155.1 Elephantulus edwardii
TCCACAGGATATTCAGTGCTCTTTTTCAATAGCATAGCTCAAAGGCATCAATTCCTTTTCTGTCATCTTTGTTCATTGTCTAGGTAGTGGATGCATAGCTAGTATGCATTGAAAGACTATGGCCTGAATCAGATGCATCTTAGTCCTCAAGCTGACATCAGTACTTCTCAATAATTTGGAAAGGTACCAAACTGCAGATTTTCCCAGTGCAGTGTATCCCCTTATTACCTGACTGCTGGTACAAAGGATAGTAATTGTAGGTCAAAGCAAGATGATGCTGTTGACAGTTTTAATCTCCTTTCCATCCATCATGACACTGCCTAGCAGTCCAGTGGTAAGAATCTTTGTTTTCTTGATGTTGAGATGCAATCCATACTGAAAGTTGCACTCCTTGATCTGCAACAAGCGCTTCAAGTAGTCTTCACTTTCAACAAGTAAATTTCGAGGACAGCTATCTGGCCAATAGATTGGAAGATGTCCATATTTGTTCCCATTCCCAAGAAGGGTGATACAACTGAATGTGGAAAATATTGAACAATATCATTGATATCACATGAAAGCAAAAAACTTCTCAAAATCATTCAAAAACATCTGGAACAGTACATAGACAGGGAATTGCCAGAAGCTCAAGTGGGGATTTAGAAGAGGCCGTGGCACCAGGGATTTCATTGCTGATGTCAGATGGACCCTAGCTGAAAGTAAGGAATACCAGAAGAATGTCTATTGTGTTTTATTGACTATGCAAAGGTGTTTGAATCTGTGGATCATGACAAGTTGTGGCTGACATTGAGAAGAATTGGAATCCCAGAGCACTTGATTGTGCTCATGAGGAGCTTAAACCTGGATCAGGAGGCTACTGTGCAAATGGAGCAGGAAAACACTGCATGGTTTGGAATTGGGGAGGGAGTGCATCAGGGTGGTATTCTTGGAATGTGGAGAGTCAGTGAAATGGAGGAAGACCCTTAATGACATAGGTTTATCACTGACTGAAGCAAGGGGTCAAATATGTCAGAGATGATGAGGATGGCACAGAATAGGACAGGGTTTAGAACTCTTGTTCATAGGATTGTGATGAGCCATACTCTACTTGATGATAGCTAACAACAATTGTAGTTTGTTTCTAAATGAGAAGGAATTTAAAAACAGTCCAGCTTTATGTCCTTTCTGTAATATAACATCTGATCATTTGGAATAGCATATAATGAAAGCAAAATTTAGAAAATATACCAGCATGCCTCAATGTGTAATATATTCTGGAAAGGCAGAGAATCCATACTATTTATTCCCTTTGGTTTGCTAAATGTTTTATGGTATGTGTGAGCCATAATCCCCTTTGAGGATAAGCACATACATAGGGGGGAAAGGTGCCATTGTGGACAGCAAATTATACTCTGAAACATTTTTAACAGTTTCTTAGTTGAAAACCTTGGATCTATGTATTTAAATTCAAGACAGTAGATAAAAGCTGTACAAAAAGATAACCATTGTGACATTAGTTCAGTATATTTTCATTTCTTTCAGGTGTTTATGATTTATGCCTTTCTTACTCTGTGGACTAGCTCTGGTGATCCTGTGGTTAAGGTATCTGTTACTAAACAAAAAGTTGGCAGTTTGAACCCTCCAGCCTTTCTGTGGCAGAAAGATGAGGCAGTTGGCTTGAGTATATCCTTAGAGTATTGGAAACTCTAAGGGGACAGTTTGATTTTGTCCCGCTCCCTATGAGTTGGTATCAACTTGACTGTAGTCAGTTCATTTTTCCATTCTTTGCCCTGTGATCAGTGTTATACATTTAGATTGCAGAAGAATGATTTCTTGTGTAAGTTTCAGCATAGACAGGTCTGTAACCTGTCACATAAAGAAAGTGTTGTCATACAGTAGATCAGTCAATTTAAATACAAAGGAATACAATGGCATGACCAAGAAAGACAGGCAGAGAACACAGCAAGAGAGTGACAGCAAGTGACAAAGGGGGAAAAAACCCCACAACCCAGAATACTCTGTTAAGAGTTAGAAAACACAAAATCATACATAGTTTTAGGTATTTATTAACTTTTAAAACATTTTTAATTGTGATTTTAGTGAACATTTACAAAGAGCTTAATTTTTATTCATTCATTAATACTTATTTCCCCTCTTCCCTTTCTCCTGTTTCACTTTGCAAGGCTTAATCTGTTGAAGATTGTTAATTGTCTAAATTCGTGTTTCTTCACATCTTCTACTTTATACCTCCTTATCCTATTTGGATGATTCACAGTCATTTAAGCTACAGCAGCCTTGCAACAATAGCTTGAATATAATACACTCAGGAAAGTGCATGTTCTCTTCAGAGACTTCATAATAGAAATGTTTTTCATCACAAGAGAAATATAAACAACCCAATCCCCAAATGGGCACAGAATATGAACAGATACTTCACCAAAGAAGACAATCAAATGATGAACAAACACATGAAGAAATGTTCAAAATCCCTAGCTTTAAGAGAGATGCAAATCAACACTACTATGAGATATCATCTCACCCCATTAACAATGGCAAAATTCAACAGAGCAATACACAACAAATGCTGGCGAGGTTGTGGAGAAACTGGAACCCTTATTCACTGCTGGTGGGAGTATAAAATGTTGCAACCACACTGGAAGGCAGGGTGGTGCTTTCTCAAAAAGTTGGAAATAGAAATACCATTTGACTCAGCAATTCCACTACTGGAAATATACCCTAAAGAAACCAGAACTGCCATCAAAACAGACATATGCACAACTATGTTTATTGCTGCGTTGTCACAGCGGCAAAGAGATAGTAACAATTCAAGTGCCCATCAATAAACAAATGGGTAGAGAAGCTGTGGTACATTCACAAATGGAATATGATGCAGCAGTGAAAAAAAAGGAACTAATGAAATATTATACAAAATGGGGACCCTGGAGGACATCATGCTGAGTGAAATATCACAGTCACAAAAGACCAAATACTGCTTAATGCCACTGTTATAAAACAAGACTGACATGGGGGTTGGGGAGAAACGAAGAAAAGAGGGGATAAATAATGTACACTAAAT
The DNA here is from genome assembly GCF_000299155.1 of Elephantulus edwardii. Classification (NCBI taxonomy): domain Eukaryota; kingdom Metazoa; phylum Chordata; class Mammalia; order Macroscelidea; family Macroscelididae; genus Elephantulus; species Elephantulus edwardii. The sequence continues at coordinate 8,721,545 of NW_006399818.1, forward strand.
TGAAATAGATGAGGGAAAGAACTGTATAAAAGGAATATATGACTATGTATTATCTGCATGACAGCAGTCCAGATAAGAGCTGCATAGCAAAGAGGACTT
>NW_006399818.1:8722208-8726562 GCF_000299155.1 Elephantulus edwardii
TTTTACAGAATTTACTACAAAACACCATAAAAACCGCCGTTCACTTAAGCTCTCTCCCCCCCGTATCCGGCGAGCCAACTGTATGTCTTTGGGCATGATGGTGACTCTCTTGGTGTGGATGGCACACAGGTTGGTGTCCTCAAACAGGCCCACCAGGTACGCCTCGCTGGCCTCCTGCAGGGCGCCGATGGCCGCGCTCTGGAACCTCAAGTCCGTCCTGAAGTCCTGCGCGATCTCCCGCACCAGCCTCTGGAAGGGCAGCTTCCGGATCAGCAGCTCCGTGATGATGACAAACTTGGAGTCTTTTTTAATGTTAAAAGCTGCATTAACCTCCTTTACATCCATAGATTTAATATGCTTTGAAGTGATCCTTTCTTGGAACTATAAGTGTGGCTGCTTGGGGAACAAAACCTCACCAGAGTTGTTATAAACTGTCTGTAGTTTCTTGCTCCAGAAATGTTAATGCAAAGCTTCTGGATGGTGTTTTAGAAAATCCTTAATTAATTTCCTTTTTTGTTTCCAAGACATGTTGGAGACATTAATCTCATGAGCCAACTGGCGAAGATACTGAACTGTCTTTTCCTTCTGTTTTTCAAATTCCTTGTTTGTCAATTGTTGGCAAAATGTGAAACCTTGAAAAAGAAAAAAAATAACAATTGAAAAACAAGTTTAAAAGCAATAATAATTTACTTGCTATATTATGAAAAATGGCCTTCCACTGTTCAGCTCTCCACCTCCCCAAAATGTAGTTGATAAATGAATTACATTCTTATTTTCTTTGCTTTATGGTAACAATTTTTTTTCTTTCTAAAGTGCTCTATGCTTTAGCCTCACAGTCTATATATATTATTTGATTTTCAAAATAATTCCATGAAAGTAGGAGAAACAAGGAACTACTATCCCACTTTGAAGACTGATCAAACCAAGCCAAACCAAACACGCTTTTGTCAATTCTGACTCACAGCTGCTTTATAGGACAGAGTAGAAATGTCTCATCGTGTGTTTTAAGCGGTGAGTAATCTTTGTAGGAGCAGCAAGCCAGGTCTTTCCCCCGCAGAGTCACTGAGCGAGTTCAAACTGCTAACCTTCTGAAGATCAACAGTTATGAGCTTAAACCTTTGTGCCACCATTACAATAATATAATACTGAACAGTCAATATGCACTTACTACATGGTTCTTTTTTCTTGATAATCTTCAGTATCCTATTATTTTCTTCCCTGTTTTTTTTTTTTTTTTAAATTATTTTGTGTGTGTACCGTCAAATTGGATCTGACTGGTACAGGAGATTATCCCTTCTTCTCCAGAAGAGCATCTGGTGGATTTGAACCGCTCACCTCTGGGATTGTCATCCCTGTTTTAATGATAAAAACATTGACCACAAAATTAGCAAGTGGCTGAGCTGGGGTCTAAGCCCAGGATTGTTTACTCCCAGGGCGAGAGGATTTGTTGCTGTGTTCTGCCAAGAGGATTCAAACTCCTAGTGACCCTATTGGACAGAGAACTGTGCCATATGGTTTAGAAGGCTGTGATCTTTATGCAAAATAATGAAAGCATCTTTCTCCCAGGAAATGGCTGGTGGGTTCAAACCATTGACCTTTTGGTTAGTAGCTACAATATACTACTAAGTAAACTATACTGCTTTTAGCCCTGTCACAACTCTCTTCCACGTCAGAGCATCACATATGTGCCACTTTTCTGTCTCAGCCTCTCTGTTAGCATCTTTTCTTTCCCATTCTGAGCCAGATCAATAGCTAAATATCGAAATCACTTTCTCATACACATGGACCCTCAGTATTCTTGCCTTCCTTATCTTTCTTCAAGACCTGACAAAGCCGAGTGGTCAAGCTTGTTTCTCCAGGGGGCACTCTTCCAGGGGGTATTTGAGCTGCCTTTAGAGTCTTGGCGTCTTAGGCTGCCAGAAGGTGGGTGGCGTGTAGATCTTTTTTTTTCTTTTTTCCAGCTGTGGATGCCTTTCAGGACTGCTTTCTCAGCCTTTCACACCTTTATTTTGGCTTCAGTTTTGGGAGGGGCATGGGTTTCCGTCTTCGCTTTTTGGTGCCATTCTTTGTATTAAGTGTAATAGTTTCTTAATTCAGAAGCCTGCCTCCATTCTACCCTTTCCAAGCCCTTCTCTACACGGTTGCAGGCATATTCTAGCTACAACACAAATCTACTCATATCACTGCTGTAAAATTCCACTCCTCAGCTGACATCTGTCTGTCTGTCTCTCTAGTGTCAAATCCTACCACTCTTGTGCTGCAGTTGCTAACACTTTCCTGCTTTTACTCATATTTTTCTGTTTACTGTCCCCTTCACTCTCTTCTCCACTACTTTGCTGGAATTTTCCCTCCACTAACCACCTCTTCAAGGCCGCTACTGGACATTATATCTTCCACAAGTCTTACCAGGTCCCCTCAAACTAGATCAAGTGGCCTTCCTCTAGTCTCCCTAATAGTCTCTGGCTTAAACATATCTCTGTTAAATGTTGTTTCTGAAATATATTTCTGCCCCTCTCCCTTACCAAATATGAGAATATTTCTTCTACCGAATTAGTTCACTCAACAAATATCTACTGAGTATCTTCTATGTAACTTCAACAATAGATACGAGCTGCAAGCAAGGGCATAATCTTGTGTATTTCTGTTATTTGTACAAAGTCTGGCACATGGTAAGTTATCATGGATTGAACTGTGTCCACCACAATTTGTGTCAACTCGGCTAGGCCATGATTCTCAGCATTGTGTAATTATATGTGTAAATCCCAACATCCATGATGTTAATGAGGTAGGATTAAAGATAGTTATGAAATTATGATAGTTATGAAATCATTTCCTACATGTGCGTTGATGTGATTAGCCAGTCAGGTCGAAGGGGATTAGAATGGGATGCAACATTCTTACTCAGGCCACAGCCTTGATTGGACGGCCATAAGATGAGTGTGGTTAGCATCGCCTTTGGTAGTTCAAGGGGTAAAAAGAGATAGAATCAGAAAGACAAAGAGGAACTTTAGTATCAACAACCACCAAACAAAAAAAAATCAAGGAGTGGATCGGATTCTTTGCAGCCTGGTTGCTAGGAAGTTCCTAGAATCAAGAAACAGAGAGAGAGGGAGAACGTCTTCACCTAGATGTGGCATCCCATGTTTGAATTTCTACCTTCTAAGATGTGACATAATACATTTCTATTTAATAAAGCCATTGATTTTGGTATTTCTGTTCTAGCACCATGAAATAACCAAGACAGTAGGGATATAAAAAGGTTTAGTAAATAACTGAGTAGATGGACAGATGATTCCTAAACATTAAAAACCTTCTAATTTTAATTAGGAATTTCGAGTCATCAGACATGGAGGAAAAATAGAGATAATTTAAACATTCATCAAGTTGTGTGCTGGGAAAGCTACTGCTGTTGAGTCAATTCTAACTCATAAAGACACTACAGGACAGAGTAGAACTGCTGGTCAGGTTTCCAAGACAGTAAATCTTTATAGAAGCTGATTTTCATTGTTCTTCTGTGGAGAAACTGGTGTATTCGAATTGCCCACCTTTTGGTTAACAGCTTTAATAGATGCTTTAATTACAGCACCTCCAGGGATTCTTGGTGTGCTGCCTGATAATTCATTGAATAATGGCTAAACCTCAATAAGAGATAAACTAATCAAGATATCTAAGGCAATATAACAGGTAACATAATTTTCCAAGTACTTGGGACAGCCCATCATTCTATGCAAAGCATTTATATTCATTACTTCCCTTTAAAAGATATGTTGTTGTTGATTGCCATCAAGTTGAGCACAACTCACAGTGACAGTATGAACAAAAGACCTTTGTCTTTCTGTAACTATTATTGTTTCTCAAAAGTCATAGAGTTTCTGGAGGTATGTTGTTTAGGAAGTGAATGCCACTCCTGCTTCCAATTAAAAGACATGAGTGAATGACTATGGAATGAAAATAAGTATTACAATGTCTATCAATTCCTCCATTTTGCTCAAATCCAAAAATATATATATAAAAAAAAAATTCAAGTGAAAAGTTAACTCAGTAATGGCAGCCAATTGAAGTTGGTCTTGAAACTAGTCAGATGACATCAAGTTCATCCAAAAATTGTTGAGATGTTAATTTCAGAATATTTCATTAGCACTATTGTTTAATGGCACCAAAGAAACAACATGTACATGGCAACACACATGTTGTCATAGGCTTTGTATTCAAAAGAAAGAAAGGGGGGGACTGTGTACCAATGAGGCAGTTTTTCTTTTGCTTTTCAAGGAGAGGAGCAAATGGGGGGGGGTGTGGGGAGAAGGGTGCAACAATGAATGAATGGAATTCCAAAATCTCTGTAGATGTTCATTGA
>NW_006399818.1:8733374-8737823 GCF_000299155.1 Elephantulus edwardii
GTAATCGGGATGGGTGTGTCAGAGGCAATGCGAATGGTACAGGATAGAGCAGGGTTTAGAGCTGTTGTACATAGGGTCACTATGAGTCACAAATGACTCGACGGCACGTAACAACAACAAGAAGACATACTGACGCTGCAATTGTAATAATGGGTTGGAGTTTGTCAGAGATTGTGAGGATGGCACAGGATAGGGCAGGGTTCAGATCCGTTACTCTTAGGGTTTCTACACATTGTAGTCAACTCAGCGGCACCTAAGGACAATTACACCATTGATAAACATACTGCACTTTAGTTGCTCTCTCAGCTACTTTATTAATTACTCACATTTTGTAGGTGAGGAAGCTGAGACACAGAGAAGTGATGCGCCCAGTACCCACAGTGATTCCCAGATGGCAATCTAGGACATATTTGCTAAGTTATATAGTCAAAAGGTTTTAAGTTCAAGAATTTAGATAAAGAAATTGTTGTTGCTGTTATGTGCTGTCAGTCGCTTGCAACTCATAGCGACCCTATGTACAACAGCTCTAACCCTGCTCTATCCTGTGCCAATCTCACTTCCTCTGACACACCCATCCCGATTACCCCAGTAACTGAATCAATCCATCTCATAGAGGGTCTTCCCCCCTTGTGCCGTCCCTCCACCCTCCCGAGTATACCTTTTCAACCTGTATGCCAAGCAGATTATCCAAGAGGCTGGGCTCTATGAGGAGAAGTGTGGGATTGGTGGAAGATCTATTAACAATCTGCATTATGCAGATGACACAACGCTGCTTGCTGAAACTGAGGAGGACCTGAAGCGCTTGCTGCGAAGGGTCAAGGACTGCAGCCTTCAGTATGGATTGAGGCTCAATGTCAAGAAGACAAAGATTCTCACCACTGGACTAATTTGCAGCATCAGGATGGACGGTGAAGAGATTGAGATTGTTAAGAACTTCAGCCTGCTTGGCTCCACGGTCAACACTCTTGGTATCAGTAGCCAGGAAATTAAAAAAAACGTATTGTGATGGGAAAGTCTGCTGTTAGGGACCTCTCCAGAGTACTGAAGAGCAATGGTGTCACTCTGGAGACTAAGGTGCATCTGATATAGGCTATGGTCTTTGCAGTCACTTGTTATACATCAGAGGGTTAGACAATGACTAGGGAGGACAGAAGGAGAATTGATGCCTTTGAGAAGAGTATTGAATGTACCATGGACTGCTAGGAAAAAAACCAGATTCAGTCTGGAGATGGTTAAACCAGGGTGCTCCTTGGAGGCAAGGATTCTGGGGCTTTGTCTGACATACTTTGGACAAGAAATTGAGTGGGGAAAAAATACCATGGATACCCTGGAGTCTGTTCAGTTGGGGCCCAGGGCTCCTTGCCTTTAAAATTTGGCCATCTCCCCAGAAAAGGGAGGGCAGAAGATGAAGAAGGAAGGACATGCGAAAGAAAAGAAAAAAAATCAGAACACAACAAGAAGGAGAACAGAAACTGCAGGAGCCAGGAAGTAGGCAGGTGCATAAGCAGATGAGGAAGTGAAATTTGGGAGCAGCTATGAGATACAGCCATGAGGGACAGTGCACTAGAGGAAGACCCTGAAGAGATGGATTGACACAGTAACTGGTGTAATAGGGGTAGGCGTGAGACTGGCTCAGGATAGGGCAGGCTTCAGAGGCTGTGGGACATAGGGTCGCAATAAGTTTCAGGTGCCTTGATCGCATATAACAATAACAGCAGCAGCACAACAACATGAGATACAGAAAGTGTTCACACACTTAACATAAAGGGGGATCAAAGGCCTTCCAGAAAGGATGAAAGAAAAACTTGCTCTGGTGATATTAAAACTCAACCTTTATGTAAGCACCTTTTATAGCATTATATATTTGTTACACTGAACTCTGGCTCTTTTCCCAACTCACCTGACCACATAAGAGTCACCTAATGATAGAGAAGAAGTCAGTCTCAGTTTCATACCTGATACAGCATCTGAATCTTCTCCATGAACAAGCTTCTTAAGCTTCTAACTAACCAGGTCCAACAAGGTAACAGGTGTCTACAGAAAAACAAATGTTTTCAAGTATATTTTATTTTCTCTTAAGGAATTTAACATAGAAGATTTTCACTATATCTTACCAATGAGTAGGAGGGTTGCAGAGAGAGAGGTGAGCAGAGGGAGGTGGCAGAAGAAGAGCTCTGAAATTACCAAGGGCATGAATATTTGGGATTTCCCAAAATTCTGTTTTCTACTTTCATGTATCTGCAACCGATTTAATCAATCACTGCTAAAATGTTTTCTCCAGAATAGTAAAAATTTATACTTCCATAGCATCATGGGTTTAAATAAGGTTCCTATGTAAATGTGCATCACCATTTGGTCAATCCTGGCTCACGGCAACCCAGCAGGACAGAGCGGAAGTGCCCTGCTTGGTTTCCAAGGGGTTATCTTCACAGAAGCAGACGCCAGCAGCTCGTTCCAAATGAGCGGCTCATGATTGACAACGATAAACCTGTATTTGCTTTTCACTTAGCTGCTGAGCACTAACCCCTGCACCATTGCGACTCCTTCCATATGTAAATAACATCTTGAAGACACTTTAACCTATTGCCTTCCTAAATTGAGTACACCATCGTTTTCCAATGTTGCTTTAACACCAAAACCCAAGCTGGTTATGAATCACAGGGTTCCTCCATCATGTTATAAGGCTATCTATACATATTTGCAGTAGAAGATGGACCATCTTTCTCCTGAGGAGTGATTGGTGGATTTCAACTGCTGACCTTTTGATTAGCAACTCAACATAAATCCCAGAATAGAATATGTAACCATGGAAATCATCTCCAACTAATACGATGACAGCAGGTACTTCCTAGCCCAGGGAGTCCTGACAGTGATTTGCATTCTCACCCCCAACTGACCCAGAACATCTTATTCTACTCCGTCCCTTGCTCACTCCTTCCTCATTCATTCCTCAGTACTCAATTCCACATTATTCCAGAGTCTCTGCTCTAGCAAGGCATTTTTTAAAATACCTTAAACTATTGCCTCTACCCTGTGCCTATACCTTTGACTCTCTCTCACTCTTCTAGTCTTTCCTCCAATCTCACTCTAACAGTAATGCTCATTATGATCACCCTAAATACTACTATAAAATGCTACCTACACTTAACCTAGTCATTTTTTAACAATCTTCAGCAATATTTTGTTTGCATGTTATAATAAGGCATTGCTCGATAAAATCTCCATTTTGTTAGATCACCTTTCTTGGGAATAGGAACGAATATGGGTCTCTTTCAGTTAGTTGGCAAGGGAGATGTCATCCAAATTTTCTGGAATAGATTGATGAGCATACCCAGGGCTGTACATGTCAACTGGTAGCCCATCCATTCCTGGGGCCTTATCTTTTGCTAGTGCCTTCAAGGCAGCTTGAACTTTCCCCTTCACTACCACTGGCTCCTGATCATATGGTACTTTCTGAAATATATCTGTGTCAGCCAGTTCTTTTAGGTTCTGAAACTCTGTATTCCTTCCATCTTCTTTTAATTATTTCCTTAATAATTCAAGATCTTGCCTATAACATTTGTCAGTATTGTTAACTCGAGACCTGAATTTGCTTTTTAGTTCTTTCAGCTTGAGAAGTGCTGAGCTAGTTTCTTCTCAGTTCCAGCTCTGTCCATTGTGTTATAAAACTTTGCTTTGTCTTCTTAAGCTCCTTTTGACAGAACATTGATAGAGAACTGCCAGAAGAATAAGATGGGTTAAGAAGAGGCTAGAACAGGGATGATATTACACAGTTCCTGGTTAAAAGCAGAGAATATCAGAAGAATGTCTATTCATGCTTTATTGACTATGCAAAGACATTTTACTGTGTGAATCATAACAAATTACAGCTAACATTGAGAAGAATCCCAGAACACTTAATAGTGCTAATGTGAAACCTATACCTACTAGATGAAGAGGCTGTTATGTTTAACAGCTGAAGGGAATACTGTTAGAATTGACCCATAGCTGACCTTCCAGTGAGTTTTCAGAGGCTGTTAATGGCACGGGAGGAGACTGCCCACCCTTCTCTTGAGGAGCAGCTGATGGCCTCAAACTGCATGTCATCAGGAATGCAGTGCAGCTTCTTGACGCTAGGCCACCAGAGCACTACCCGGTTTAAAATTAAGAAAGGTGTGTATCAAGTTTGATACACATACCTATTAAATATGCATGCTGAACAAATAATTTGAGAAGCTGAACTCTATGAAGAAGAATGTGGTATCAGGATCAAAGAAAGACTTATCAACAACTGTGTTATGCAGATGATACAACCTTGCTTGCTAAAAGTGGGTACTGGAAACAATTGCTACAGAAGATCAATGACTACAGCCTTCAATATGGATTAAACTGCAGCATCAAGAAAACAAAATTCTCACCCCTGGACCAGCAGACAACAACATGCTACATGGAGAAAAGAATGAAACTGAC
>NW_006399818.1:8737923-8741619 GCF_000299155.1 Elephantulus edwardii
AACTAGGAAAAAAAAAACAAAAGAAAGGAGAAAAATTGGCATCTATTAGCTAAGCAATTTCTAGTAATTCAGGCAAATGAATGGATGTCTTCTTTTTGGAATGTCTTTTCTATAAAAGTAATGATGTCTTTAAACCATAACTTTTTTAAGGAAAAGAAGGCTGCCTACTGTTCTAGTTGGCCAAGTCAATTAGCTTCTCTAAGGTTTAATTATCTCCCCTGTAAAATGGGGCTAACAATTCCATAGATTATTACAGAGATGAAATAATTTCATACATTGAGGTTAGTGCTCAGCATAATATGTGACACAGAGTAGAGCAGAAAATATTTAAGAATTTATCTACAAGGTTTTTTTATCTAACTGTAATACTGAGATGATAAGTCCTTACTAATCAATATAGATTGAGGATGGAAGTTTGAAAAATTAAAACTTGGATCTGATAACAACGCAACAGAATGAATAATTTCACAGTGTCTATTTTGATTCTAAAAAGAATGAATCCAGGAAGATAAATGTGAGGCATATTGTAAGCTTGAAATTGGGAAAGGTTATCATTGGTATTGTGTGCTGCTGAGTTGGAAGCGACACAAAGCTGACTGACTGGGAGTTTTAGAGGCAGTAAATTGTCTGGGAGAAGACTGCCTGTTTTTCTCCCATAGAGGAGCTGGAGAATTAGAACTAAGCGGATTTGGGCTGGCAGCAACACCTTAGCACCAAGTTACTAGAATTCCCTTATGGAAAAGATTAGGAAATTCAAAATCAACACTGAAGTTATAAATAATAATATTAAGTCAGGGTTAATTAACCTGAAAACTAGGGCACAGAAAGCAGGCAAACCAGACAACTAACTGACTGACCAACCAGAACCCCACAAAAACCCAAAACTTGCCCGGCAAGTCACTGAAAGCCAAGGCCTAATGTACTAATTAACAAAGCCATGCTACCACTGAAAGTGAAAAGTTATTTAAATTCCTTCTCAGTTGTGGTGCTGGAGAAAAGTCTTGAACATACCATGGACTGCCGAGAAAACAAACAGGTGAGTCTTGTAGAGAGTGAAACCAAGTTTCTCCATGGAGGTTAGGATTTTGAAGCTCTGTCTCACATACTTTGGGCACATAGCCAGGAGATATCAGTCCTGGGAGAAGGACATCATGCTCGCAAGGATGGAGGGACAGTGCAGGAGAGGAAGGCCCCAGATGAAATGGATTGATACAGTGAGTAGAGCAGTGGGGTTTAGTGTGTCTGAATCAGTGAGACCGGCTCAGGACAGGGAAGGGTTCAGAGCTGCTGGTACACAGGGTCGCTGTGAGTGCAGGTGACTCGATGGCACATAACATCAGGAATGAATTTTCACATGGCATATATAGTGTCTATCATACAATTTATGTCTACCTGGAACCTCAGACTGTGACCTTGTTGGGAAATAAGGTCTTTGCAGATATAATCTCTTAATGATGAGGATAAGAACTTGATGCATCGGACTCCCTTCTTGCCTCCAAAAACCAACACGGTTGATTCAACTTCAACTCCTGGCCCTCCATCAGGTTTTCAAAGCTGCAAATCTTACTGGAAGAGACTCTCTCATTTTTCTCCCATGGAGTGAGGAGTGAGTGGTGGGTTCAAATTGCTGATCTTTTGGTTAGTAGCCCAACATTTAGACCACTATCCCATCTCTCTTTTAAGGGATCAGGGTTGGCTCTAAATCCAATGACTGATATCCTTGTAAGAAGAGGACAGAGAAAGATACAGAAAGAAGGCAATTGAAGACAGAGGCAGCGATGGGAGTGATGCAGCTAGAAACCAACTTCTGGCTTCTGAACTAAGAGAGAATAAATCAATTCTTTTCCTTCCCTCCCTTCCTCCCTCCCTTCCTCCCTCCGTTCCTTCCTTCCTTCCTTCCTTCCTTCCTTCCTTCCTTCCTTCCTTCCTTCCTTCCTTCCCTCCTTCTTTCCTTCCTCCCTCCCTTCCTTCTTTTTAGATAACTAAGAATTAACTGCAGTGTTTAATTAAAAGTACAGAGACATAGGCCAGACCCTATGTATTACTTATTTTATTTTTTTAAATTTTTTTTTCCAAGAGTTGTCTCCGAGGTCCCTTAGGGCAACCCATACATGTGACAGGCTGCATACACTACCAAGGAATGCTGTTCACAGCCACTGCACACCGGCAACTACAGAAAAAGAGGACAGTCAGCTTAATCAGCTGCCACAAGAGAATAAGTCAATTTTATTTTAATCACTCAGTTCATGGTACTTTGTTAAGTCAGCTCTAGAAAACCATTACAGAATGCAAATCAATGTATATAATAAAGCAATAAAAGTTAACACTGAGTATTTACTACGAGCCTTGGTGGCAAAGTGGTTCAAATATTCCACTGCCAACCATAAAGCTAGTGGTTTAGCCACCAGCCTCCCAGTGGGTGAGAGGCGTGCCAGTCCGCTTATATAAAAAATGTATAGCCTTGGAAAGCCTACGGAACTGTCCTACTCTGTTGTACGGGGTCATTAGGATAGTCACAATCAACTCAACGCCAATGGGAATGGTGGGGTCAGAGCAAGAGGAGAAAACCTACTTGCCAGCCGAGGATCCTGTACCCTACAAAGCTGTCCATCAAATAGGAAGGAGAAAATAAGTCATGTGCAAAAAAGTAAGAATTTAAGGCATTCATGAAATAGGACCAATTCTACAAGAAACACTAATGAAAGTCCTTCATACAGAGACAGCAAAGGAAAGTGGATAGACCAAAGTAACCAGCAACAATAGAAAAAAGAACACAGCAAAATGCCAATCATACTGTGAATAGAGGAATGTGTGAAATATAGTGTATATGAACTTTGTATGCAAATCTATATAAAAGGAAAAGAATTTAAAAAGTGAAAAGGGAAAAAAAAATCTCCAAAATAAAAATCAATAAAACCCTACTAGAAGTTGAGGCCAGGCAATAGAGAGGCAACCAGTGGCAATAGCTTCTGGTATGCCTGCAGGTACAAACCCCAAGGCAGAGCCAAAATCGGTTGGGAGACACAGAGAGGAGACTGCGGGAGGTACAGAGGGGAGACTGCGGGACATACCGCCAGGGAGCCTGGAAGCCTGCGGCCCTCAGGCCAAGAAGTTCTACAGGACACATCACCTGCCCTTCGTAGACAGTACAACTAAACTTAAGAGACACTGGACACAGCATAAAAATTTTCAGCAGTCAACGTGTTCGGAATCACAGAAGCCAAGGAAGCTTCAGATACAAGCTGTCAGATCATGGGTCGGACAATGGAAGATAAATTTTGAAGGGATTTGGTAGAAGTGAATGGGTATCCTGGTGGAGGGTAGAGTTGGGAAATAAGTGGGTCAAGACACTGGGCTAAGGGCAGGGACACTCCATAATAAGGGATTTATCTTTCACTGCTCCACGTATAGCTTGTCTGTCAGATACTCCTCTAAATTTAAACATTCAGATTGACGGACTAGGAGGAAGAATTGGCCATCCACTTCTGAAATAGCAGGCCTCTGAAAACCCTATGTACAACAGAACATATGTAGACTAACAGAAAGGGCAACCTAGGTAGAACTTTCAAGTATGGAAATACAAAGGAAGAGGAACAGTTGTAAGCAGACACTAGTGATTGGAACATGGAATGTGAGACCCATGAATGTAGGAAAAATAGAAATTGTTAAGAAAGAAATGGAACGCATAAATATTGA
>NW_006399818.1:8760913-8777279 GCF_000299155.1 Elephantulus edwardii
ATAATATCAGTTTGAAGATTAAGGAGTGTCTGATTCAGACAATGGTCTTTTCAATCATTTGCTATGCATTGGAGAGCTGGAGAATGAGTAGGGATGACAGAAAAAGAACTGATGCCTTTTAGCTGTGGTGGTGGAGAAGAGTACTGAATATCCCACAGACTGCCAAAAGAATAAACAGGTAGTTCTTGGAGAAAGTACAGCCAAAGTGCTCCCTGAAGGAGGAACAGATGACAAAGCTTCATCTCACAGACTTTGGGTATGTTGTCAGGAGACGCTAGTTCTTGGAGAGGGATATTATGCTTTGAAAGGTGGCGGGTCAGCAAGAGATAGGAAGACCCTCAACCAGATGGACTGACACAGTGAATGCTGCAAAGGGTTCAAGTATGTAAAAAAATAATGAGGATGGCACAGGATAGGACCAAGTTCAGATCTGTTGTTCACAGGATCACTATGATTTGAACTCGACAGCACTCAACAGCAACACTCATTCTAACACTCATAAGCCCCCTAAATCTGCTCAAGTTCTCCTTTTTTCTATTGTGTTTATGACCTTCTGTCAAGCTGTAACAAGGGAGTTCTGGTGGCCTGTTGTGTGCTGTCAAGTTTGAACTGATCCATAGCTGACACTCCAGCGAGTTTTCCGAGGCAGTTTTAATCACACTGGAGGAAACTGCCTATCTTTCTCCCATAGAACAGCTGGTACATTTGAACCATGTGCCTTTGAGATTACAGTGCAGCTTCTTATCAGTAGACTACCAGAGCACCTCTGTGGTAAGAAATGACACTGTCAATCTAAAGTTCTGTAGTTTGAATCCACCAGCTGCTCCATGGAGAAAGCTGGGCAATCAACTCCTGGGTGACTTACTGCCTCTGAAAACCCAATGGAGAGCAGTCAGCTAGGAGATGGTTCCACACTGAATGCCCACCACCACCACCACCACCACCAAGCTATAGGAGTCTTTAGGTGGTGTAAACAGTTAAGTGCTCAACTACCTACTGAAAGGTTGGAGATTCAAGATCACCCTGAGGTACCTCAGGAGAAAGGCCTGACAACTTACTTCTGAAAACAACACCAAACCAAATCCTTGCTATTGGAAACTCGATGGAGAACAGTCTCACCTGGCATACACAGGATCATGGTGAATTAGAACTGACTTTGCAGGACTGCAGACTGTTACTATGTAATTCCTCTGCTGTTTGTCTTCCTCTCCTCAAATATAAGCTGCTCAAAGGTCTAGACCTTTGTGTTTTGTTTACTGATTTATTCCAAGCACCTAAATCAGTGCCTAGGACACAGTAACTGTTCTTTAACTGGGGTGAAGAAATTAGTAAAGATACATATTATTTCAAGTAGATAGCCTTCTCTTAAGTGGATGTGGAGAGGCTGCATTCTTTCAAACCTGGCACATTTTAAATACTCCGTAAATGATTTATTAAGTAAATTATTTCCTTTCTGCTGGACACAAATAGCTCAGTAACAAACGTGCTTGAGCAAAATGCCAGAAGTTCCTTGAAGAGCTTGGAGTGATGCTGCAGCAGGAACAGGACTAGTTGTTCTGTCTGTACTTTCTGTAATGATTTGGTTTGCAAAACTGCTTTGGTAAGACTTTTCAGGACTGCTGTTTTGTTGTCATACTGTAGGTAGAAAGGTGAACATTAGCTCAAAAGGCTTTAAAGGAAAAAGCAGCATAAAATTGTAAAACCACTATTAGCTGTGAATTTTCTTACTTGCTTTTGTAATCTGTAGGCGTTTGGCTCTGATGCAATAGCCATAAAAGTCAGCAGCTGGCGTAATTCTTCCTTAACAGTGGGTGGCAACAATCTTAGGTAGAGTTGTGCTGCTTCCAGAGCTTCTATTCTTTTCCCATGCTCTGGTCCATAGCTTATAAAGATGGGAAAATGTGTGGAAAAAAATTAAGAGTATCCGGAAACTCTATATACGAACAGTGCTCAGGCCGTTCGTTCATAGCGTCGCTATGAGTCGTCTACCACTCGATGGCACCAAACAACAATAACACCGATGACGACAAAGAGAGAGCTACATTGACCTAGTAGAAAGGAAGTGGAAAGGAAGTTATGTTACCAAGCTGAAGGTGGGTGATTTTCCTCTGTGGACCTCAGCCAGGTTCAAATTGTCTTCCTGTCAAACATTCTTCTAGGTGGTATAGCACTGGTCTGTGTGTTGCTGTACATAGGGAACTCGTGTTGCTGTGATGCTGAAGCCTGTGACAGTGATGTGCCAATAGTGGTAATGGGTATCCATGGTGGACAGTGTTGGCTGGAGATTCCCGACTAAAACAAGCCTGGAAGCAGGAGCGGCATCCACTTCCGAAATGGCTTGCCTCCGGAAACTCTATGTACGAACAGTGCTCAGGCCGTTCGTTCATAGGGTCACTATGAGTTGTCTACGACTCAACGGCACCAAACAACAACAACAACTTACTAGTCTGTTAATATGCTATTTATTTGGTGTCGGAGTGATTTTCTAGAATTAAAATCTCCATTATGAACATTTTTATAAACACAGAGATTTATCTTTTTTATTATTAATTTTAATGAACATTTACATGGATTTTGGATTTTCATTCATTCATTGTTGCAAATACAGAGCTTTATCTTACCCAGTAATAGTTCTTGTTCCTTTAAAATCATATCCAGCATTACCAAATAGTACTTTGTGGCTACTTACATAACTAGGGAGCGGGGGAAGTGGCATGATATCATACCATTCTATTTTTATGTTACCAAATGGTCATGTGAGAGCTCTGGTGGTCTAGTGGGTAAGGAGTTGTGCTGCCAATTCAAAGAAGACAGTTTGAATCCACCAGCTGCTCTGAGGGAGAAAGATGAGCAAGTTCCTCCTGTGTGATTTACAGTTTCTGAAAACCCAATGGACGGTCAACTATGAGTTCATTAAGAATGAAAGGCACATAACAATGAGTACATCAAAAGTTAATACTGTAAGGTGCCTAATTCTCTAATTCTTGTATTATATGAAGATAAGTTTCTCAGAATGGCCCAGTGATACTCTGTATCTTATTTCTAAAGCCCTAGATTAATTAGTTTGATATTCTAATTTTAAATGACATTATCATTAGTGAAGTGAGAGGGGAAAAAAATCAACCAATTCCACTGAGTATCCTTACACTGCAGAAGATATTAAAATATAAAACTCATAAACATTTTAGACTTGAATTCTTATGCTTAAAAATGCTCTTATGTAGAAAATCAAAGCTTAAACTTTCTTACCTATGAGTTCAATAATTCCTGAATATATATCAAAATACTCATCAGTTAATAGGCAATCTTTCTCTTGATTGTAGTGTTTTACTATGACATCAAAGAGTATCTTCGTCTGAGTATTCAACTTTGTCTATCTGTGGTTTGCAGTATATGCTGGCTAACTGTAGTTACTAACTGGTCAGGGAAATCGTCCAAACAGTCAATGGCGGCATTAAGCCAGTTACCAATTCTAGGGGGAAAATAGGAAATAAAAGAAATCAGTAGGAAGGAACCTAGGTGGCGGTGGTGGAAGCAGCGTGAAGAACTGGAGGTGCAGCAAGCCACCTAGAAATGGATTACCATGGCCCTCCACAGCCCGCAGTTTATCTATAACTGAACAATTATACAGCTGATTTCTGGTCTTCAATATGGATTGAGGCTCAACATCAAGAGGACAAAGACTGTCGAAAAAAGAATGGGTGAGCCCCACTGCTGCCAGCCCCACACTGCCAAGCCCATCCCGCTGAAGCCCCGTGGGGCCACCACAGCTGAAGCCCTGGGATCCCCTCACCTAAGACAGGTGGCGGGCTCCAGGCCCCTCGGCAGGTGCAATGGAGCCCTGAGAAGGCCACAGAAAAAACTTATTCTTAAAGAAATTCTAGGAACCAAGATGGTGGTGGCGGGAGAAGCAGCATGAGGATTGAAACAGGCCACCATGGCCCTCCACAGCCTCAGTTTATACATACACCTCAAGAGCCAAACAGCTGACTACTGGTCTTCAATATGCATTGAGGTTCAACATCAAGAGAACAAAGATTCTTGAAAAAACATGGGTGAGTCCCACTTCTGGCCACTGCCTGCCACCGAGCCTGCACCACTGTGACCCTGCAGGGCCGATGAGGCCAGAGCCCACTGGTCCCCTTGCCTGAACTGGGCGGCATGGCCGGCGGTGGCAGATGCCAGTGGCTGAGGGCCTCCAGCCCAAGAGGGGACAGAGAGGGGTGGGGTGGGAGGTAGGGGCGGCAATGCCATGGAGCCATGAGAGGTGAAGGACTAGATACTGGAGAGCATCTTACTGTCAGTGAAGATGAGTTCCTTGGATAGGTTAGAGGAGAAAAGAAGATCCTCAACATGATATATTGATACAGTGATGTAGCAAGAGACTGGAGCATACCTCAGATTGTGAGGACGGCATAGGATATGGCAAGGACTAGATCTATTGTTCACAGAATCGCTGTGAGCCGTAGAGATAACTCTATGGGCCTAATGGATAGAAAGTTATGCTACCAAACCAAAGGTGGATGATTTTAATCTGCAACCCTCAGATCTAGTTTTAATTGTTTTCAGTCAAATGCTCTTCTAAGTGGTATATCACTGGCCTGTCAATTGGCTGTACAGAGGTAACTCGTGGCTGCTATGATGCTAAATACTGTGACACTGATGTGACAAATGCGATGTTACCCATGGTGGACAGTATGTGATGGAGCTCCCAGCTTAAAACAAGCTTGGAGGCAGGAGTGGCATTCACTTCCGAAATAGTCTGCCTCCAGAAACTATGAAATTAGAGAAACAATGAAAGTTATGTAAGTATTGTTATATAAGTGTTCAGGTCTTTCATTCATAGGGTCACTATGAGTTGTCTACAACTCGATGGCACTTAACAATAACAAAAACAGATCCTGGACAGCAGATCTCCTCAATGTACCATATCTTTTGATTTCTTGACTATTGCTGCCAAGAACTGTTTCAACCTAGGGTAAGTCTGTTCACCACTCTCAAAGACCCTTCTCCATCTTTAGAGAGGGAAGGTAGTGATGCTTACTTCAAGTTGCAGTCAGACCACTTGGTAGAGGGGAGGGGGGTAATGGAGGCAGCACTGGAACTAGGGTTGCTGTCCCTGACCATAGTCTTTAGTGGGGTTCAGGGTCCAGACCTGGGGAGGATATGATGGGAGGTACCACTCAGCCCCTGGCGTTTGCCATCTGGCCCCTGGAAGAGCCATCAGGTCTCTGGGGAGAGCTGTCTAGTGTATACGAGGAATTTTATCTAAGCCACTTTCCTCCACCTCCTTCCCCAGTACATCTGTAAGTAACACCTCCAAAGCCCTACTCCTTGTAACTCACAGGTTTGTTCTCCCTAGGTTTGCTCCCTTTCCTATAAGTAACCTTAACACTGAGTCTTGTTCTAGACCTGAACCCTGAGCCAAGTTCCAGAGAAAAAGGGAAATATAACTGCTAGCTAAGGAAGTAAAGGAGGATAGAGTCTTAGGGTTCAGCCATTCACGCCCATAGGACTCATCTTGGCAAACACTTTGTCAAGATCCCAGTGGGGACCAGAAAAGACAGGGTAATAGTGAACATAGTCCAATGGTGATTGTTGTTGTTATGTGCCGTCGAGTCATTTGCGACGCATAGCGACCCTATGTACAACAGCCCTAAACCCTGCTCTATCCTGTGCCAACCGCATGGCCTCTGACACACCCATCCCAATTACCCCAGTCACTGAATCAATCCACCTCATAGAGGGTCTTCCCCTCCTGCGCTGTCCCTCTACCCTCCCAAGCATGATGTCCCTCTACAAGGACTTGTCTCTCCTTACAACATGTCCAAAGTATGTCAGACGAAGCCCCAGAATCCTTGCCTCCAAGGAGTAGCCTGGTTTAACCCTCTCTAGGATGAATCTGTTTGTTTTCTTGGCAGTCCATGGAACATTCAATATTCTTCTCCAGCACCACAGCTCAAAGGCGTCAATTCTCCTTCTATCCTCCCTAGTCATTGTCCAACTCTCTGATGCATAACAAGTGACTGCAAAGAACATGGCCTGTGTGCACCTTAGTCTCCAGAGAGACACCGTTGCTCTTGAGTACTTTAGAGAGGTCCCTAACAGCAGACTTTCCCATCGCAATACGTTTTTTTATTTCCTGGCTGCTGGTGCCAAGAGTGTTGACCGTGGAGCCAAGCAAACTGAAGCTGTGAACACTCTCAATCTCTTCACCATCCATCCTGATGCTACCAATTGGTCCAGTGGTGAGAATCTTTATCTTCTTGACATTGAGCCTCAGTCCATACTGAAGGCTGCAGTCCTTGACCCTCTGCAGTAAGTGCATGAGGTCCTCCTCAGTTTCAGCGGGCAGGGTTGTGTTATCTGCATAACACAGATTGTTGATAGATCTTCCACCAATCCTAACGCCACGCTTCTCCTCATAGAGCCCAGCCTCTCAGATAATCTGCTCTGCGTACAGGTTGAAAAGGTATGGAGATAGGACACATCCCTGGCATACACCCTTCTCAATTTTGAACCATGCAGTGTTGCCCTGCTCTGTTCTGACGACTGCCTCTTGGTCCAAGTATAGGTTTTGCATTAGCACGATTAAATGTTCTGGGATTCCCATTCTTCTCAGAGTCAGCCACAGTTTGTTATGATCCACACAGTCAAATGCCTTTGCATAATCAATGAAACACAAATAGACATTCTTCTGGTATTCTCTGCTTTCAGCCATGTACCATCAGCTACAATATCCCTAGTACCACGACTCCTTCTAAACACAGCCTAGACTTCTGGCAGTTCTCTGTTGATGTACTGTTCCAGTCGTTTTTGGATTTTCTGCCCTCTGGAATCTGTGCCCCATTCCCAAATATGAAACCCACAAGTGAACCAAACAATTTCTTTGTTAAAAAAAGTTACTCACCATTGATTAAAAAAAAAGTTAATCAATGGTGATTAACTTTTTTTAACAAAGAAATTGTTTGGTTCACTTGTGGGTTTCACATTTGGGATTCGGACACAGACTCCAGAGGGCAGAAAATGTCAGGAAAATATCTTCTAACTGAACAAGAAGGCATGCAGCTTCAACCCAGGACCTCCAGTAAAGTGTTAATGTGGGCTCCCCTTTTCTTTCACATCAACAACCCCTGTTCAGCATGAAGAAGCCAGAGAGTCTGTGCACCATTCCCAAACGTGAAACCCACAATTGAACAATGCAATTTCTTTGTTAAAAAAAGTTAATCACCATTGGACTATGCTCACTATTACCCTGTCTTTTTTGGTCCCCACTGGGATCTTTCTCATTTCCTTCCACCCACCAAATTGTACAGCCATGTGATTTCATCCATGTTCATTCTCACTCTTCTGCTCTCAACCGTTACCCCCTTGTATCCCCACACATTTTTTTACAATAAAAAAGAAAAACAGAAATCAGAGGGTTGACATTTCCATTTAACTACACTGGACACTGATAAGACAAATAAGATATAACATACTTAAACAAATCTAAAGAACTCTCTATTTCTCTAGGTACTAGTCTCTTCTGGTAACAAGCCCAAAGCATGTGAGATGATGTCATCTATGGGTTTAAGGAGTATTCTCGCAACACTTTTTCCAAGACAGATTTGTTTCTGCTTTTGGAAGTCCATGGTATTTTTTTAATATTCTTTGACAACACCATACTTTAAAGGCATTAAGGTTTTTTTAAATTTGAGAATAAGATACCAATCATTTCTCCAACCAAGGTGTGTGTTTATCTCTCTGTAAACCACTTTCTTTCCAAATCCCTTCATCCCAACAGGATATTTAGGATCCTTTTATCCCTCCATCCCTCCAGTAACTCTTGGAAGACCTTTCAGTTCTGGTTCTGCACATCTGCTCCCAGCTTGTCAAGTATGAGTTAGTATTTATTATAATTTCTCTTAATAGTATGCTCCTTCTTTTCAAGTTCTTATCTAGAGAGAGTCTTACCACATAACTTGGAATGAGTCTGGGGACTAAAAAGGAGAAAATAACAGTGAAAGAACAAAGTTCCTTGCTCACCACAATTTCCTCTCTTCTCCTCTTGATGGTTTGGTTGTTTCTGTGGAGCCTGATCAAAAGATTTCTTCAAGTAGTACTCTCCTTGGGTGGAGTTCCTGAGTAAAATAATCTTGATATTATTTTTAATAATCCTCAAATATCTTGTTCTTATTTTTTTTTTAAATCCTGGAAAATATTCTTGAACAAGAGGATCCTCAGACTGAAGTTCTAGTCTCACAGTTCGAGTCTGTGGGATTTGACTAGCTTCTAGTTGATCCCAGTGTTGCAGATTAAAATACCAAAAGCTTTGCTATTAAATAAGTATTAAAATACTTTCTCTTGTAGACAATTCATTCTTTTCTGCCTGGAAGCTTGAAAAAGCAAGATGGCTGTCAGTTTCCTGTGGAGGCAACTGAAGAAATCCAGTGTCTTTTCCAGCCTACTTACACTCTCTCAAAGTCAAAGACTCTGAAAAGAGAGGGAAAAATTCAGGCCCTTGGTCTGTCCTTTTGTGGCTTATTATGAATTATAGAAACTTGTTGTGTGCAGAACATGGCCACACTAGTGGGTCCACAAGTCTCTGGATCCTTTTCAGGATCTGCAGCTCTCTGGTCCTCACCCTTGGACTCTGATGTTCTCTTCTTGTTCAGCCCAACTGGGAGAAAGGATGACATAAATTTTCTCTCCTGGAACTCCGATAGAATGCAAGGTTTGATATCTGTAGTCCTAACCACTGGTCTGCTTAGGAACAACACATATATTGGAGTTGGCAGTCAAAATGCTTCATTCAGCTCATAGAGTTCCTTGAACCTTCTCTCCACAAGTGAGGCTGATTCTATGTCATCACTGAACTGTCTTTTTCATTATTTTTATTACATGTCT
Source organism: Elephantulus edwardii (assembly GCF_000299155.1). Lineage (NCBI taxonomy): Eukaryota > Metazoa > Chordata > Mammalia > Macroscelidea > Macroscelididae > Elephantulus > Elephantulus edwardii. The sequence goes on from NW_006399818.1 coordinate 8,769,803, forward strand.
CCTCTGCTAGACTGGGATGAATGAACTGTCAGAAATTGTAATGGTTATAGTATTTTAGTGTCATGGAATGGAAATGATGGAACATTCAGGAATAGTGCAAGAGAGAATCATCTATCAAATAAAAGCATTCATATGAATGAAATGGTTATGATTTTCATTAATCTTCCCTTATTTTCTGCACAAGGACTTTCTCTGTTAGGTCCAATGAAAAGAAACAAAGATCAAACCCACTGGCATAAAGTCGATTCCCATTCCTGGTGGCCCTCCATCAGGCTTTGGAGGCTTTAAATCTTCATCTCCCTCACTCAGAGTGGCTGCTGGGTTTGAACTGCCAACCTGCTGTTGAGCAGTCCAGTATTTAACCCACTACATCAAAGCTCCTAACTGAAAATACTGTCTCAACATACATATATGTATATGTTCTTCTTCCCCCCCCCATCCCTTAAAATACCAAGGGACAAATATGGGAAAGAACTTTTTAGTTACAAATTATTTGATGATGAAAATTGTCACTTACTCAGGTAAACATATATTTTCAATAACTTCTCTTTCCAGGCAAATGTTTGGTATAACAACATCTTCTTCTCTGTTTAATTGAAGATTTTGTGGCTTCACTGGAGGCTCCAAAATATTTTCCAAGAATGGAAGATGAATCAGTTGAAGAATACGGAACCATGTTTGTTGTTTCCAAATATCTTCCACAGTTTAGAGAGATGATGTCACTATCAAGATTGGTAAATAACATACATACATTTAACTAACAGTATAAAATGTCTCCCTTTCTACGTCAGAAAAAATAAAAATGACTTTGATATTAAAGTGGTGTAATAATTTAGTGCAAGGATAATTTAAATGAATTATATTTCAGTCTTCTTCTCAAGACTGACCAATAAGAAGCCATCAGGATTATGTACCATCTTGATTTTATTTTCTAGTTATGTTGATTATAAAGTTGTCTTATCTGGCTTTTAAAACTAATATTGAGTTAATTCTGAACATAAAAGCCTACTGATCATGCTTATATAGAGAATGTAAGAAGATCAGCATGTTTCCATTCAAGGTAGAGAATTGTATTCTATTGTTTTGTAAAATAAAATACAATGCTAGGTTAATTTTAACTTGGGGTTTTGGACATTGTGATTAAGGGTTGTTTAGGTTTTTCTTCAAATGAGTTTTTGTATACTATTACCATCAGATCATAATTAAAGCTTTGTTTTTCCTTTCTGTGTGAAACAAAATTATAAAAGCATCAACTACCATAAATCTTTTGTAGGAACTTCCAGGCAAGTAACCTATAGACTAAACTTGCTCGTAGTTTGGCAAGAAGGCATTTTGAAAGAAAAACATGAATTTGTATACAAATGAGAATACTGACATAATGACTGCAGCAATGGGCTCAAGTCTGTCAGACACAATAAACACGGCACAGGATGGGCCAGGATTCAGATTTGTTGTTCACAGAGAGCCATACTTGACATGACGGTACCTAACAACAACAACAACAACATATATACAAGAGCTAATTCCATGTGTCAATTTGGCTGGGCTGTTCCACAGAGTTGTTTATTCAAACACTAGTCAAGACATTGCTGTGAGCATGTTTTGAAGAAATGAAAAACCATCTATAATCAGGTGCTTCTAAGTAAAGATATTTACCCTTGAGAATGTGGCTAGGCCTCATGCAGTGGGTAGAAAACAGCAAAACTAAGATAGCAATGCTATGGTTTTAAAGTCATCCTTGTGACGAGATATGTCTGTACTTCTTCCAGGATAGACTTGTTCATTCTTTTGGCAGTCCATAAGAAAGAACTCTGCCTCAAGACTACAATTTGCCAGCCTGCCTCCTGCATTCAACTCTGATGGAGTTCTTGCTGTATCCTGACCAATGTATTTTGAAATTGCTTAGTCCCAAACCAGCTGCAATCAAGTTCACTCTAACTCACAGACTCCAAGTGCGTGAATAGAACTGGGCTTCACAGGATTTTCAAGAACTGATTTTTGAAAAACTGTATACCAGGCCTTTTTTTCCGGGGTGATTCTAGGTAAACTGAACCACTAATTGTCTTGTTAGCAGCTGAGAGTTTGCATTAAATGTTAAAAAACAAAGCCAGATAGACAACAAAAATTTATTTTCCCTACAGTTGATAGGAATGTAGCTTTGACAGTCCTCACTTGTCTGTGCCAACATATTTGGAAGAATGCTATCTGGCCAATTTGATTAACCTCCTGCAAGAAATCTGTATTTGTGACTGGGAGTGGTGAGCACTAGGGTGGAATGTTGATTTGCAAAGGGAAGTGAGACCATGTGTTACGGCCTCCTATTTAAAAACTCTCGTTGGTTGGTGGCATGGTGCTGGAGACCAGTTTGAAAGTCATCTAAAGGAGCTGGTTCTACAGAAGCTGGGAGTGGTGAGCACTAGGAGGGAATGTTGATTCCCTAAGGGAAGTGAGGCTATAGTCACTTTGCCAGTCCATCTCGTTAGGGGTCTTCTCTTTTGCTGACCCTCCACCTTTCCAAGCACGTTTTCCCTTTCCAAGGATCAGTCTTTCTAACAACATGCCCAAAGTATAAGAGCTGAAGCTTCACCATCTTTGCCACTAGGGCCACAAGAGCTCCCTGAGGCTGTAAATCTTAATGAGAGGAAATTGGCCTCCCCTGCTACTCTCCAGAACAGCTGGTGATGTGAGGCTTTTAACTAATTAAGTTCCAGTCAATCCCCAAGGGTACAGTATGATCTGTGACCCAGGAAACAGAATGATGTATTAAAAAATAATTGGTTGATTTTTCTAAAATGTACAAACAGAAACCTGGAGGGTATGTGTGGAAATGGCTATTACAGGTGTAGGCTAATGGTGCAAGGGACATAAAATTGGATCAGTTTGAATTTATTGATTTGAATCATGAAGCAGATCTTTTAATTCAATCTTTCAGCTCAAGTAAGAAAGGATCTGATAGCTTCTTTCATTTGTTCACTGAAGCAAAGATTGGGCAGTACTCTACACTAAGTTATGTTGAAGTACTAGCCTATATTAAGTCAAGCTGAAGTACTAGAACTTTCTTAACATACTATGGAAGAAGGCATCCAGAGGCTTAGGATAACTGGTATGTTAGAGTCAATTTTTCAGGTTAGATCTAAGAAATGGAATGCCCAAGGGATACACCTTCCCCTGCCTCCCACAGTATAAGAACAAATTTGTGAAGGGAATTCCAGCATCCTTGAAATCTGCTGTCATTGCCATTTTATTTAAGCCATACTGGAGAGCAGGAACTGCCCTTACAGAATTAAGACTTGGTAGCCTCTACATGCATGTTGAGTCATTTCCTTTAAAAGTCCCCTCCTTTCTCAGATGTAGATATATATAAAATCCTCTCTTGATGAATATATATCTATATATTTATAGGCTTTGCTTCTCTAAAGAACCCAGCTGAAGGCATATCCCAAAATGAAAAATCATAAAGCAGTATGGGTAAGAAAGTGGTCTGAATCCACCCGCTGCTCCGAGGGAGAAAGATGGTCATTTTCCTCTTGGGCAGTTTATCGCCTCTGAGTTGTTGGAGGGTCAGGTACGAGTCAGTTCCAACTTGACTGCAATGTGCTGTTTATGTTAGTTTTGCATTTACAGCTATGGATGGTACAAACTTTATAATTCTGATGTACAAACTGTTAATAACTCTGACTTGATGACAGTGGTTGGTTGGCTGGTATTTGGAGATAAGAGATAGGCATTATAAATGGTTGGCCATGGGGAGAGGAAAATGAGTGAGAGAAGGGTGTGAACCACTACTTATTATAACTACACATGGAGCATTGAGTACTTTTCATTATGTGATGAATAACACTGATAAAAAATGTTCTAGAAAGTATATGAGCTTCCTCTCCCTGCTGTGTTTGCTTAACTTAATCCTTCTAGTCTTAGTCTCCTCAACTACAAAAGGGAAATTTTGGTCCTTTACACAATTTAGACGCTTATTTTGAGATTACATATAATATATACAAAATTAAAAATAAATTGGTTTGCATACAGAACAGCCCGATAAATAAAAATTATGTTTACTAACACCTTTACTTATAAATTATATGCATCTTTATTCAGGAATATCCATGCTCCCAAAAGAAGGTGAACAGGTTTTGCTTTTATTTGAAACATAAAAATTGTACCTTTGTTGGTTGTTCATCTGTTGGACTTAAATATTAGTCTTCTTTTCTAGTGAATTAGGTTCATTTCTAGTGAATCTTCTCTTCCCATTGTATCACCTCTTGTTGGGCAGCGGAGTTTTTCTTCAGTCACAAGGCTGGTGATGCCTAGATGCTTGTCTCCACCTCAGCCTCTCCATTTCTCTCAGATCTGACTACCTGCTGGAAACTATGTGTCTGGGTACAAAATCTAAACCCACTGCGCTGAGGTGAGTCTGACTCATAGTGGCCCTGTGGCACAGAATGGATGTGCTCAGCTGGTTTCCTCAGCTGCAAATCCTTAGAGAAGCTGAGTGGTTGCACCTTCCAACTCTGTGGGTTTGAACTGCCAATTTTTTGGTTAGCTGATGAATTACTTAACCACTGTGACACTGGGGACCTTTTTATCTGGACACATTTTCTCGGTCATAGTTACTTCTTTCTACTTCATTTCAAGCTAGTATCCATTTCTTTTTTTATAATCAAACTTACATACTGTGGGAATTTTCACTGACTCCAACTTACATATCCAACATCTGCACTCACAGAGTACCCTGTATAATGGCTTTATCACACTTACTCTAACTTACTCTTCCAAGATGCTTGCTCCTGTTGTGGAATGACCAAATGCGGTAAAGGCTATACTCATTCATGACTGTGTGTCCCCTTCTTCGTTACCTTAGGTAGGGAGCACCTCTTGTGTTAGTGGTATTGTAAGAAGAATAGCCACAAGGAGACCAAATATGTAGTAAAGAGGCATAGAGCAATATGTAGCCAGGTTTGTTCTGGGAGAGGAAAAGAGCAAGGACATATTTAGGTCTTATTCACTGGACAATAATGAGCTCATAAGAAAATGGTCTCAGATTATAGACTATAGGACTGGTCGTGAGTCTGACTGGTCATCGAGTGTGTATGTTTTATCTGCATCTATAGACTATACATGGTGTGTTACATTTTTGGCCTACTAACCAAAATGTCAGTGGTCTGAATCTGCCAGCTGTTCCACTGGGGAAAAATGGACAGAGTTTCCCAATACATTTCCAGCCTGAAACCTGATCGAGAACAGCTATGTGTTGGGATCGATATGGCTGCAGTGGTTTACAGAATACAAAAGAGTCCTTGTGGTGCGGTGCTTAAGTGCTCAGCTGCTAGATGAAGGGTGGTGGTTCCAATCCAATCCACCAGCTGTTCTGCTTGAGAAAGATATACTCTGCTTTGGCAAAAACTTCAGCCTTGGAAAACTTATAGGCCAGTTCTACTCTATCCTATAGGACCACTATGTGTCAGAATGGACCCCCATGGCAACAGTGTCTATAGTACTTCCTCTTAATCTGGTCATGATCACGGTGAAAAGCAAATTGAATACTATAGACCTCTCTTGCCTCATCTGTTTGACTAATTATGATTTAGAAAGGAATCTTTGGAGGAAAGGGGAAGGGAGAGGCAAAACACCAAACACTGTTTTTCAATAAAGCTGAGATGTCTGTTCTTTCTGAAAAAGTTACTGAAAGCTGAAGTTACCTTTTCTGGAAAGCTGGAGGAGAGGAGTTTTAATCCCGATCTCTGTACATAAAGCTCGGTCCCTCCTTAGTGCAGGAATACATTCCTCAGTTCTTTCTTCTGCAATTGCTTGTGCTAGAGGATTTGAAATAACTCCATCTTCTGTTCTGCTAAAAAAACATACAATTTTTTCCCCTTGATACACAGGACCAAAATTCCAAATGTAATTTATTTATTTATTAAAAATGATTTAGCACTGTTAGCTTCCATTAAGTTGACCTCTCACTTATGCTGACCTGTGGGAAACAGAATAAAACTCTACTCAGCCCTGCACCACCCGGCCCCTGCCATCCCCACAGTCGGTGTGGATCGGACTGTTGGGATTCACAGGTTTTCACTGGCTGATTTTAAGGAGTAGATCACTAGGCTTGTCTTTATTGTCTATTTTGTTAATTTATTTTTATTTTTATTTTTTTTGTGTGTACAGTCACATCGGATCTGACGAGTACAGGAGGAGATTGCCCCTCTTTCTTCAGCACAGTATCTGGTGGATTCGAATCACATACCTTGGGGATTGCAGTGCTCTTTATTGTCTATTTTAGTCTGAAAGCTTTGCTGAAACCGGTTCAACATCATAGCAACATATAAGTAAGTTTTCACTGGCAGGGTAGTTGTGGCTCCGTATCACTGGGTGGGAATCAAACCTAGGTCTCTGTCGTGAAAGGTGAGAATTCTACCATTGAACCACCAATGCCCCACAGACTTATTTATACTCTAATCATTGCTGTTGAGTTCGAATCAACTCATAGCTAAGCTGCTAGTCTATGAAGCTGCAAACCACATGGGAGGAGACAGTCCATTTCCCTCCCTAAACAGTCGCTGATGTATTCAACCTGCCAGAGGAGAAGCCTTTCCATCAGCATCGCAGTTCTTTATGGATTTTGCCATCAGAGCTCCTGAGGATATTTATTTATACATTTGTAATTTAAAGAATTTAAACTTTATTTATACACTGCTAATTTCTCAAAGACTTTCAGGCAGCTTACAAAAAAACACACAAACAATAACAAACTTAATAAAATATCAGCAAAAGAGGTAAAATTAGAATATTAAAAAAAGAGAAAACACGCTCATTTAAAGGTCAACATAGCTACTATTTAGAAAAGTAAATGTTTTCTCAGAGCTTCTAGAAAACTTTGACTTATTTTACACTGGCTAAGTCCATTTTTAAAATAGAAAGCATATCAATTCCTCAGAGGAGATAAAGTTTTGCCTGGTATAAACTCTGAAAAAAATTGACCTGCTACTGAGATAGTAAGGACCACTGGTGGCTTAGTGGTAAGGAATTGCACTGCCAACCGAAAGGCACATGGTTTGAATCCACCAGCTGCTCCATAGGAGAAAGATGAGCAGTCATTTCCTGTGCAATTAAATTGTCTCTGAAAACATGGTTTCAGAGGTCAGTTATGAGTCGGTTCTGATGGTTCCAACTTGATGGTCCATAACAACTAAAATAATCTTCCATAACAGTTTTAGAACAAAAACACTGGTGGATTAACATTAATATAACTATTTTGTTTACTAATTCTTGGGGGGGGGGAATCAAACAAAAACCAACCTGCAAGCATATCACTGAAGTTCAGTGTGGCGAGAGAAGTTTTGTCATGTTAGGAACACAGAATGGTGTATTACAGTATCTTGGCCAACAATAACCGTGAATAGTCTTCCCAGTATCCTGGAAAACCTACAACCAGGAGAAGATAACATAGATGAATGGGATCTTCTAAGACTCAAATCCCTAT
>NW_006399818.1:8778469-8815416 GCF_000299155.1 Elephantulus edwardii
CTCTCTCAGGGAGGAGTGATAGGGAATGGCAAAGGACACACCGACAAAGGAGATTAATCAGAACTGACTTTGACAAGCACTGTGGCAATTGGGCAATTAAAACAGCCATTCGGATGGCGGGGAAGAAGAACAAACTGGGGAGGAGGGTGGAGAGAATGGTGCGGCAATGAAAGAGTGAAAGTCCAGAATCCCTGTGAATGTTCATTGAAACTAATAAAATTTAATAATAATAATAAAAAAAATAACCGTGAATATTCTTTTGCTTTTTTTCATCAATGAGCTCATACTTGACATCCTTCTTTCTTTTGCAAAACACCCGAGATGGCTTGAAGCTCAGAAATCGGTAAAGACTGCTGCTTGAATCTTCAAATTCCAAATCCTTCTCATTTTTTAATAGCTTCACTCCTGCTGGTTCAAATACTTTATGATTCATTAGGATTTGGCAAAGATGTACTCCTTTCAGACAAGAGATGTCACTGCTAAGTAGGAACATATTTTGCATCAGATGAGTTAATACGACATCAACAGCATCAGAACCAGTAAAACAGGCCTTGTGTAACCGTAAGTTATGTTGTCTTCTTTTTATGTCCTCTTGTGTATAAAGGGAGTGAATAACACCATCCCAGAGCTGAGTGGCTTAAAAAGGACCAGAGAATCCAGAAAAGAAATACACATATGCTCCTAATTTAGATCAAACAAATATACATTGGCTTTTCAGTGCTGATGACTTTATGCTTCCTTATGGCATATAAATCGCCAGTTTCTATCAAGTTTCTCAATCAGAAGTCTTATATAAACCAGAATGTATTTACTACTGCTGTACCATAAAAACTGTCTACCAATAAAAACAAAAGTAAACATGAGGATGTTTTATGGATGTGAATATATTCTTATGACTGCAACAGTATGCTAGTATCTATGTAGACACATCAACAATCTGCGTTATGCAGATGACACTACCCTGCTTGCTGAAAGTGAGGAGGACCTGAAACTCTTGCTACAGAAGGTCAAGGACTGCAGTCTTCAATATGCTTGAAGCTCAACATCAAGAAAACAAAGATTCTCACCACTGGGCCGATTGGCAGCATCATGATAGATGGAGAAGAGATTGATACTGTTAACAGCTTCAGTTTGCTTAGCTCCAAAATCAACACTCTTGGCACCAGCAGTCAGGAAATTAAAAGACTTATTGCATTGGGAAAATCGGCTGGCAGAGACCTCTCCAACGTACTGAAGAGTAACGATGTCAGTCTGGAGACTATGGTGTGCCTAATACAAGTTGTGGTCTTTGCAATTACCTGCTATGCATCAGAAAGCTGGACAATGACTAGGGATGGTAGGAGAACTGATGCCTTTGAACTGCGGTGCTGGAGAATATTGAATATACCATGGACTGCAAGGAGAACAAACAAGTTTATCCTGGAGAGCGTGAAGCCAGGCTGCTCCTTGGAGGCAAGGATTCTGAAGCTTTGTCTGACATACTTTGGGCAAGTTGCAAGGCAGGATCTGTCCTTGAAGAGGGCCATTATGCTTGGGAGGGTGGAAGGACAGTACAAGAGAGGAAGACACTTGATGAAATGGATTGATTTCAGTGACGGGGTAATGGGGATAAATGTATCAGGGACAGTGAGAGTGACACAGGATAGAACAGGGGTTAGGACTGTTGTACACAGGGCTGCTATGATTCGCAAGTGACTTGATGGCATGTAACAACAACAACAACAACATGCTTAATTAATCTTGACAACTATTATGTCAGGAAACATTTTGAAAGAATGCATAGACACGTGAGTCTTGATTATTATAGTGATGAGAATTCATGAGACTTTTTGTTTTTCCTTTTCTTTATTCCCTTTTGACCAGTGATAAATGCTTTAAAAAAGTAATAGAGGGCAATGAGCCAAAATAAAACTACACAATATGTCTCTCAATAGTTATTTTTATTTTTAAAAGTTTGTTATGAAAATCCAGAAACAATAAAAATGTCCAAAAACTCTCCCCCAATGCCAGTTTACCTCACAGCTAATTCTCCAGCGGGTTTTCAAGGTTGTGAAATGCAAGGTAAGAGATGGCCCATGTAGCTGGTGCACTGGAACCAGCTGCCTTGTGTTGACAGTGCAACTCCTGATCCATTGGATTGAGTCCATCAACTAGTGAACTGTTGTTCTTTTTATGTGACACCGAGTCACCTGTGACTCAAAGGGACCCTAAGTACAGCAGCCCTGAAGCCTGGCCTGTCCTGAGTCAGTCTCACTGATTCCAACACACCTACCCCCATTGCCCTATTACTGTATCAATTCATCTCATCTGGGGTCTTCCTCTTGCACTTCCTCCATTCAGAAGAATGATGTCTTTCTCCAAGGACCAGTCCCTCCTGGCCATATGCCCCAAGTGTGGGAGACAGCTTCAAAATCCTAGCCTCCAAGGAGAAATTTGCTTTCACTCTATCCAAGACAGACCTCTTTGTTTTCTTAGCAGTCCATCAGATGTTCATGACTTTTCTCCACCACCACAACTCAAAGACATAAATTTTTCTTCTGTCTTCTTTAGTCATTGTCCAGTCCTTTGACACAAAGCATGTAATTGTGAAGACTATGGCCTGAATCAGGTACACCTAATCCTACTAAAGGATTATTCAGAAAAGATTGGGATAATACATTGACAGAGAACTACCAGAAATACAAGCTGGGTTTAGAAGAGGTCATAGAACTAGAGACATCATTGCCAATGTCTGATGGATCTTGGCAGAAACCCAAAAAGAGTACCAGAGGAATGTCTATCTGTGTTTCATTGACCATGCAAAGGCATTTGACTGTGTGTATTACAACAAACTGTGGCTGACTTTGAGGAGAATGGGAATCCCAGAACACTTGATTTTGCTTATGCAAAACCTTACCTTGGACCAGGAAGAAGTCCTCAGAACAGAGCAAGGAAAAACTGCATGGTTCAAAATCAGGAAAGGAGAGCGTATGGGATGCATCCTGTCTCCACACCCTTTCAATCTATATGCAGAAAGATCATTCGGGAAGCTGGGCTTTATGAGGAAGAATGTGACATTAGAACTGGAAGAAGACTGTTGAATCTACATTATGCAAGAAGATTGCTGAATCTACATTATGCAAATGATACAACTTTGCTTGCTGAAACTACAGTGGACCTGAAGTGCTTGCTGCATTAGGTCAAGGACTGTAGTCTTCAATATGGATTGAAAACTCAACATCAAGAAGAAACAGATTCTCACCACTGAGCCAACTGGCAGCACCATTATAGTTGGAGAAGAGATTGAGGTTGTTAATAATTACAGCTTGTTTGGCTCCATAATCAACATTCTTGTCACCAGCAGTCAAGAAATGAAAAGATGAATTGCAATAGTAAAATCTGCCGTCAGGGACTTGTCCAGAAAAGATGTTGCTTTATGTTGTTCTTTTGTACCATCAAGTCGCCCGCAATTCATAGCAACCCTATGTACAACAGCTCTGAACCCTGCTCTATCCTGAGCCAACTTTATTGTCTCTGACACACCTACCTCAATTATCCCAGTCATGGATGAATCAATCAATCTTATTGAGGGCCTTCTCTTGTGTCGTCCCTCTACTTTCTCAAGTGCATGATGTCTCTCTCCAAGAACTGGTCCCTCCTTGCAACATGTCCAAAGTATGTATGTTGTTGTTTTTGTTAAGTGACGCTGAGTCCTAGGTGACTCACAGAGATCCTATGAATGAAAGACCTGAATACTTGTGTAACTTTCATCGTTTCATCAAGTTCATAGCGTCTGGAGGCAAGGTATTTTGTAAGTGGATGCCACTCCTGCTTCCAAGCTTGTTTTAATAGAGGAGCTCCACCATGTCCACCATGGGCAATCATTATCACATTTGACACATCAGTCCCACAGTGGTTTTTTTTTTCTCCACAAATCATAAGTTTTTGATATTTACATAGAAAAAAAAGAGTTCTGGAATTTCAAACACAGCATGAGGGCAGTAAAACAATGGTGAGCCCCTGGCCCCGTCTACCCAGGGGGAACAGTGGGGTCCCCTCTGCTGCTCTGACAAACGGAAAACAAACCCTAAACACAGAGGAGCTGGTCACCCTGCACGTTGTCACAGTGTTTAGCATCACCTGCCACCAGGTGCACTGGCGATCTTCTTTGCCTTACATAAAAACCATGGCTGAGATCCAATGGATTCCTTTGGCATGCTGATAGTTTCTTTTATTCTGGAATGTTTTGGTTTTGTCTTGCTTAAGGTATAATTTAAAAATCCTATAGAAAATGTTTGGATCTGGGATATCTTTTCTCCTCCTAGAATAGTGGTAAACTCTCTGAGGGAGAAACACAGCTGGCCGTTCTCAGAGAGCACTGGAGGCTGAGGGCTCAGAGGAGAGAGGGACAGACGGGAAAGGACGCAGTCCTGTATCCCCAAGCAGCTTCTAGGGGAAACTTGTGGTCAAGAACACTCTTCAAGGACAGGAGAGACACGGTTAGGGTGGAAGGGTCATTTGGGGAGGCCATCAGTTGGGACCTGAAGATCAGTAGAAAGGTTTGCTCAATGGAGTCCCAATAGTTAGACAAGGACGTCTAATATATTACTCTGTAGGAGGCACCAAAGTCTTGTGAGTTCAGGCAGACCATCTGAGATACTTTAGAAGCAGAATTTGTGAATGGCAGGCATTACTGCCCCTGGCGAGGAAGCAGATTCTCTTCTGTAGGTTCACTGTAGCCAGCACAGGGCTGGCTGCAATGGGTTCCCAGCATGCCTCATTAGTCAGTTTATGCCTAATGATGTGGCCAAATCTGTGGTCAGATGACTTTGCTCTTATGGCAAGCCTGACATGTGTCTGGGCCAACCAGGCTCCCCTGGGCCATCTCAAAAAGTCTTCCACAGAGCACAGGGATTATTTGAGAGTCCCTAAGGAGTTCCACTTTATCAGAACCTGCAGAACCCACAAGGGATGAATGGAATCTTAAAGGCTTCACTATCTTTTCAGGGTACCCAGGGGCACAAATCTTATTGTAAATTCAACTTTTTAAAAATGCTCTTACACAAGCTGTTGTTGTCATATACCCCCAAGTTGGACTCAGAGCCCTGTACCATCCACTAATCCAGTATCTGACTTTCTAAATGACAGAAAGGGTACTTTTCAACTAACTTCCAAATAGGCATCTATGTTCTTAACATCTTTCTTAGAAAACAAACAAAAAGGTGTTTCTCAAGATCAGCAAAACGATTAATAAAGAGTTTAAATGGCACAGTTATGAGAGACTGGAAGAAGATCCCAGGAATGATCCTTTTCCACGCTCTGTAGAATCACTGAGGAAATCTCCCTCCACCAAATGACTCCCAATTACAATGTGATCAGCTTCTCTGTTGTGCCTCTTATTCTGGCTCAGAACCATCCCAACTCTCAACTGGCAAACACCTCACTATGATGGCTGGAACAAAATGCAGCCAAGGGTGAACCTTCGAGGCCCTCTAGCTGGCTGCCAAAAACATCTGCAGCAACACTTTCCCCATACATACGAAATCTCTCTAGTGACAGAATGTACGTATGTTGTTGTTGTTGTTATGTGCTGTCGAGTCGTTTTCGACTCATAGCAACCCTATGCACAACAGCCCTAAACCCTGCTCTATCCTGCGCCTACCGCACTGCCTCTGACACATCCATCCCGATTACCCCAGTCACTAAATCAATCCACCTCATAGAGGGTCTTCCCCTCCTGCGCTGTCCCTCCACCCTCCCAAGCATGATGTCCCTCTCCAAGGACCCGTCCCTCCTGGCAACATGTCCAAAGTATGTCAGACGAAGCCCCAGATTCCTTGCCTCCAAGGAGTAGCTTGGCTTAATCCTCTCCAAGATGAATCTGTTTGTTTTCCTGGCAGTCCATGGTATATTCAGTACTCTTCTTCAGCACCACAGCTCAAAAGCATCCACTCTCCTTCTGTCCTCCCTAGTCATTGTCCAACTCTCTGATGCATAACAAGCGATTGCAAATACCATGGCCTGTATCAGGCGCACCTTAGTCTCCAGAGAGACACCATTGTTCCTGAGTACTTTAGGGAGGTCCCTAACAGCAGACTTTCCCATCGCGATATGCTTTTTGATTTCCTGACTGCTGGTGCCAAGAGTGTTGACTGTGGAGCTGAGCAAACTGAAGCTGTGAACAATCTCAATCTCTTCACCATCCGTCCTGATGCTGCCAATTGGTCCAGTGGTGAGAATCTTTGTCTTCTTGACATTGAGCCTCAGTCCATACTGAAGGCTGCAGTCCCTGACCCTTTGTAGCAAGTGCATGAGGTCCTCCTCCGTTTCAGCAAGCAGGGTTGTGTCATCTGCATAACGCAGATTGTTAATAGATCTTCCACCAATCCACATCAGCAGAGAACTGCCGGAAGTCCAGGCTGGGTTTAGAAGGGGTCGTGGTACTACGGATATTGTTGCTGATGTTAGATGGATCTTGGCTGAAAGCAGAGAATACCAGAAGAATGTCTATCTCTGTTTCATTGATTATACAAAGGCATTTGACTGTGTTGATCATAACAAACTGTGGCTGACTCTGAGAAGAATGGGAATCCCAGAGCATTTAATTGTGCTAATGCGAAACCTGTACTTGGATCAAGAGGCAGTAGTCAGAACAGAGCAGGGTAACACTGCATGGTTCAAAATTGGGAAGGGTGTATGCCAGGGATGCATCCTGTCTCCATACCAACAACAATGTACATATAGCCTTATTAAATAATACCAGATAGCCAAGACTGAAGTTGTTGTTGTATACTTCAGAGTTAGAACCAACCTGTAGGTGGCCCTCTAGTGGGTTTTCACAGGTAGTTAATTGCATGAGAGTAGATTGCCCATCCTTTTCCCACAGAGCATCTGGTGGATTTGAACCAGGTGTCTTCGGAATTGCAGTGCAGCTTCTTCCCACTAGTAGTGCTAAATTTAGGGCTTAGAAGTGTCTTATTTTTGGAAAAAAACCCCAAAACCCAAACAAACAAATAAACAAAAAAACCTCCAAGGATTGAATAATGTGTATTATCAGCTACCTAAGTAAAAATTAATTTCTATCCTATATACAAATATGTAAATAAACAAACAGGTATGGAAGGATAAACTCCAAATAGTTTACCTTACTCAATTGGGAGTATAACGGAAAGATTTTTACTTTTCATCTTTTATAGAACTCTAAAATAGTATAACTTTTATGTATAATTTATATTTTTTTATTGAGATATAATTCATATACCATAAAATTAATCCTTGAACAAGTTAAGGTGTTAAGGTGTAGAACATGTTAAGATTATGTAATCATGGTGCGCTCTGGTGGCCTAGTGGCAAGAAGCTGCACTGCAATCCCAGAGGAGAGTGGTTAGAATCCACCAGATGCTCTGCTGGAGAAGGAGGGACAATCTCCTCTTGCACCTGTCCAGATACCTTTTGATGGTACACACACACACACACACACACACACACACACACGATTATATAATCATCTTTAACTGAGTCAGAATATTTCATCACTCCAAAAGAGACCCCTCCCTCCTCTCATATATTTTCATATTTTTTTCAAGAATTAATAGGGAATAAATGGAAACAATGAGAATGCTGTTGCTAGATTTTAGTTTAAACTCTTCCCATCCTTGGCTATGAGTTACTGAATACTCTTATTTATATTAAGACTTTTTTAAATTACAAAAATGATAGAAATAAAAAGCCAACACCTCAAAGAAATTTTTGGAACACACTGTTCCTTGGTCATTCTTTGAAATACTATCCAGAGACAATGAAGATAGTGCAGAGACCGGTGGAGGAGAAGAGACACAGGAGAGATGTGGGAGGAGGAAAGGGCTGGGGGGGCTCTGAGTGGTAGATAAAAGGGTAATTCGAGGGAAAACCTATCTCTCTAAATTTTATGAACCAATTAGGCTAGTAAAAAGAAAATATCCTTGTGCTCAAGGAAATGGCCTATTATTTTCATTCGTCCAGCGTCAGTAGGTGTGATGTAGCCTGGGGACCAGCATCTTATTCAACTCAACTCAACTCAACATCATTTAGTTGGAACCAACTCATAGCTGATCTTCCAGTGGATTTCTGAGATTGTAAACTGCCTATCTGCTCCAGCAGAGCAGCTGAATGATCTGAATTGCGTGCCTCTGGGTTGGCATCCCTTAGGTCTCCAGAGCTCATTAGCAATGCAAACTACGAAAGTCAGTTCCTGAGTAGGAGCATGCATTTTAATAAAGATCTCCAAGTAATTAGAACATAAATTAAAATTTAAGAAGCACAGCTTTTGTGGATTCCTCTGACACTTCAGCGAAGCTCCAGAAAAGTCTCCTCCAGAGCCATTGACAGCAGGAGGGACAGTGAGGGGGCGGGGCCAGGAGAGGGGCGGGGCCCAGAAGCCTGAGAAGAGCCCACGTCACCCTTCTCCCTCAGCTGCCCCCCACCTTTACTACACATTTGGTTAAAATCTGAGTCACCTGTCTTCCTTTTACAACAGAGGCCACCCAGAAAGCTCACGAAACTGGACCGGCTTAGTCCTATGTCCGGAAGTTCGCTCTCATCATCAAGGCTACGGAACCGTGGAGTCAAAAGAACCGCCATCAGCGTGCATCACCACGGCTCCGCCTGCGGACCTGTAACTCCGCCTCCCCGCGGCTCAGGGGGCGGGGCCCGAGGGCTTCCAGGGCCCGCCTCTTCCGTGCAAGGCGGAGGTGACGTCATGACCTGGCCAGCCGGTCCCTCTGTCTTCTTCCCCCTCCCTTACTCTTCTTCCCTACTCCCTCCCCTCCTCACCCTCTTCCCTTCTCGGGCTCCAGCCGTGGCGTCCGCGCGGGTGTAAGAAGCTATGGAGTAAACCGGTTGGAGCGACCAGGCGCCGAGGCTGAGCCAGTGCGGCCGGGTGACGTTTGGGGGGCCGGGGGAAAGCGAGTTTCAACGCCGCCCCTCCCGGGAGGTGAGAGAAAGAGGTGAGTGTCTGCCAGCGGCCGTTGAATGACCTCTCCCGCCGGCGCTCCTCCAGCGTGGACACCCCAGACCAGTGGGGAGAGGAAATAAGGAAGGATCTGCACTCGAGTAGGCCTTCGGGGCCGCGCTGGCTGGCGACTGTTGCCTGGTGACGGGCCTGCGGCGGGTTGGGACAGGGGAGTGGTAGGTGACAGCGTGAACCAACTCGCGGGGAGCAGCGAAAGAGGGGAGTGGATTCTGGAGGCCTGAGCCCCGCCAGGAGGCTTAAGGTGACCCGGGACCCTGAGCCCGTGCGCTGGAGGGGGTGTCTCCCTGGTTGCCATCGGAGCTCGGGTTTCCATAGGGGAGATCTGGGTTCTCTTTTGGGAAATTGGACACTACTCCGGGACTGGGTGAGACAGCTCCCCTTCAGTTCTGAGGTCTGCTGCTGATAACCTGGCTTATCACCCAGGGCCCCTCTGGCAGTAGCTTTAGCTCTGGACTGGAAGGTTATTGTGTGTGAGGTGGGTGGGGCTGGTGTTTTGTTAAGAATAAAAGCCCCCTATAGATGACTTAGGTTTTTTGTTTGTTTTTTTAAGCAAAGAAGAAAGGGTGGTAGAAGGTTTAGACCAATAAAGCTTGTAAAACCTCCCTGGATGCAATTGAACACATACTTATGATCTGTAACTACGGAGTCCCTTGTTACCAGATCTACCCTTCTCACATCTTCGTGATATTCCAGGCTCTAGGGACTTATTGTCAGTACTGACTTATTTGTAAGTTGCAGACAAATTTTTTTCCTAGATCAAATTCAGGTTTATTTTTCTGCTCTTGACTTTGTGGATTAGAAGTTTAAGTCTTGTGCCTCTTTATTCTGGAAAATTATTACTTTAAAGAAATTTGCCAAATATGTCACAAGAAAACCGGAACCTGTTCTGGTAATGGCATGAGAGGCAGGTGTCTCTTTTTGGACGTTTAAGCCTTTTTGTTTGCTTTAGTCTCCTGTTGTTTGTCAACAAAGTGGGAACCGAGCCATAGCTGGGGTTTTCAGAGGCAGTAAATTGCACAGAGGAGATTGCCCATCCTTTTCCTGCTGAACCTGGATTCGAACCACCCTTGCGATTGCAGCACAGTTTACCACTAGGCCACTAATTTTTAAAAATTTATCGGCTGTGTACATAAAGAGTTCTGCTTTGAGATAACATTATAATATTAATGTTTTGGAAAGGCAGTCAGTGTAAGGCAAAGACCTCCCCTCTATTCATTTCAAATCCACGTCACATATGCAGAAACTTAATCTTTTGCTTCTGTTGTCATTGTTATGTGCCATTGAGTTGCTTGTGACTCAGCGGCCCTATACAGCAGCTCTGAAGCCTGCCCTGTCCTTTTACCTCGAGGATCCATAAACACACAATAAAACAAATACACTGCCCTTCTAGAGAAGAGTATTTCTTAACCCTTCATACTCTCATGTTGGTGTTCCATGATGCACCAACCAAGAAACAAATTTGCTTCTATTGCCATTTGTTAACTCGCCTGGAAGCAGGAGCGACATCCACTTCTGAAATGTCTTGCCTCCAGAAACTCTTATGTATGAACAGTGCTCAGGCCTTTCGTTCATAGGGTCGCTATGAGTCATCTGCGACTCGATGGCACCTAACAACAACAACAACAACAATAGCGTGGCTAATCGAGGTTTGACAGCTCTGCCATCATGCCTCATAATCTATTTGATGCTTCATTGATTTTGGCTCTTGAATATCTCTTGAATCTTCCTCTTTGGTCTCCACCACACTTACCCTAGTTCTTTAACTACCGTTGTTCTCTTCTGGTCACCTTCAGTAGCCGGCTCATTACAGCCCACTTGCTTTCACTCTGACATGCTCTAGAGTTTTCTACATCACACTAAGTGACTTTTTTTCAAAATGTACTCATTGTTCTTAAGGTAAAGATTGAAGTGCTTGACTTGGCAGCAAAGCTGTCCTGTCTCTACAGTGCCTTTTGATCTCCTTTCCCCTCCTACCCAGCCTTTCTTTTGTGTCTGCTGTCTTAGGTACATGGTTTTGGCTTATGATGATGCCTCTGCCTGGATGTTCACCTCCCCCCCTTTTTTAATTTTAATTGTGATTTTAATGAAAGTTTACAGAAACTCAGATTTTCATTCATTCATTGTTGCACCTTTTTGCCCTTCTTCCCTCCCCCCTCCCCCCTCCCCCGTTCACATATTCATTCATTGTTGTTCACCTCCTTTTAAAAACAGTATATTTTATTGTGTTTCTGGTTAAAGTTTACACATCATGTTAGGTTCTCATTTGACAGTTTCAGCACAAATTGTCCAATGACACTAGTTATTTCATCTTCTCATTTTTAGAGTAAATGTTAACCTTTCAGTGTCATGTTGTTGTTAGGTGCAGTTGAGTCGAGTATGACTCATAGCAGCCATGTGAACAAAAGATCTGAACCTTGTTGTATCCTGTGCCATCCTCACACTTCCTCACAAGAGTGTGTTGTGTAGTCACTATGTTCTGTGTTATACACATTTTGTGGAACTTTGATCTTATAGTTGTTGTTGTTGTTGTTAGGTGCCATCAACTAGAGTATGATCCAGAGTTACCCTATGAACAACAGATCTGAACTCTGTCCTATCCTGTGCCATCCTTACACTTCCTGACAGAGCCCGTTGTGTCAGTTGCCTTGTTAATCCACCTGGTAGAGGGTCTTCCTCTCCTTTGCCAACCCTCTACCTTTCTGAGCATCATGTCCCTTTCCAAGGAATAACTCCTTCTAGCAACATGTCTGAAGTATGTGAGGTGAAGCCTCATCATCCTTGCCTCCGAAGAGCACTCTGAGTGCACTCTCTCTAAGACATAACTCTTTGTTCTTTTGGGAGTCCATGGGATGTCGAACATTCTTCTCCAACACCACAGCTCAGAGATTTCAATTCTTTTTTCATCCTTATTCATTGTCCAGCTCTCAGATGGATGGCAAGTGATTGGAAAGACCATGGCCTGAATCAGATGTACCTTAGTCCTCAAACTGACATTGTTACTTCTCAATAATTTGGAGATGTCTTAAACGGCAGACTTCTCCAATGCAATGTCTCCTGGTTTACAGTAAGATCCTTTATTTTGTGTGCCACCCTGCTGTTTCACTGGATGGTCATCTTGGGATTGTTTCTGTTCTACGTTTAAAAGATGTCTTGGTGTGATGGTCTGAGGAAGTACCCTTGTCCCAGTTGGCCCAGTTAGTCTCTTTTGAAGGAATTTGAATTTTATTCTGCATTTTTCTCTCATTCTTCCCAGAACTGTCTACAGTTCTGTCAGAATGGTCAGTGATGGTAGGTGGGCACCTTCTTTTTCAGCCTTGTTGACTTGCTATATTGTTTGTCTTGATACTCTGTTGTTTCTGATAGCGGCTAATATTTGTATTGTAATATTTAATAGTTGTAAATGGCTGCTTGGGAGCTTTAAAGACCCTAGACACTTCTCACTTCATTAGGATGCAGAATATGAGTTTATAATATGTATTATGCTAATTGAGTTGTCCCATGAGATTGTAGCCTTCAAACCAGGAATACCAGTCTTGGAATGTCTTTGAGTATTTGTTATGTCTTCAGTGAATATATGTGCCTGTACGCTTATCTCTGTTTATGTGTACATTTTCATATTTCTGTCTGTTCTGCAGCTGCACCTGTACCTACTCGTATACCTGTATGCCTTTACCCACAACCATGTGATCTTATACTTACTTCTTGGTCTTTTGATATCTTTCGTCTTTAATAAAGGCGATCTTTGTCTTGCATACTTCTTGGACTTTATTTACTTTGTCTGGGGTCACTTTTTCTTCTTTTCCACTTAGTTAATGGCTACTCATCAAACAAATGGCTGTGTCTTGGGGGAAGGTACAGCCAGAGTGCACCTTGGAGGCAAAGGTGATGAAGCGTGGCCCCAAATACTTTGGGCATGTTGCTAGGAGAAGCATTTCCTTGCAGAGGGATATCATATTTGGCAAGGTGGAAGGTTGGCGGAAAAGAGGAAGGCCTTCTGCCTGAAGACTTTGCACTGTGACAACAGCAGTGGGCTTGATATTGTCAGATATTGTGACCAGGGCACAGAATAGGACAGGGTCACGTCTGTTCCTAGGATCACTATGAGTTGTATTTAATGGAAAGCTAACAACAATCAGCTCACTTCGGGAAGATTATGTTGGTAGAGTAGATTCCCCTCATGCTATTATGTTCTCATAGCACTGTTGTGGAGTTGCAATAATTATTACTACTTGTTGAACAAGTAATACTTGTTTTTATATCCAAAGGAGAAATCCTACCATTGAGCATAGCGATTCACTGCATAGCTTGTCTGTATCAAGGTCACCAAGAAAGATATGACTCACGCATGGGATGGAAGAGTGCTTTACTTACATAGGGCAGAGACCGTGAAATCACTTGGTGGTGTTGATCCTTCAGGGCCAGTGGTTCTCGTTCTGTAGCCAGTGCAAGGAGATATTCTTCATGTACCCCTCTTGCGCCCTGTTCCTTTCCTGCTAGGAATAGAGATTAAGTGGGTTGACCATTTGCTGTGTAATACACAAATGTTGGCTTCTGGTCTGGGCAAAAGGGTAGGAATCTGCTTATAGGCACCAGCTGTTGTGAGATGTGTTTTGGATTAAAATGTACAGGGAAAGAGAGTCAGTCCACACTCATCCAGGAAGCCAGACCAATACCTTTGACCCTGAACACAAGGTTCATTTGTGGCTTTCCAAGAAAGGCAGCAGGCTCTGCACAGATTACTCCTTCTGTAATACTTAGTATCAGTAATGAAATTTAAAAAACAATCTCCTGATACCATGTAAACAACAGCCAGAAGCCCCCACCACCCGCTCTTGGTTTGAGTCCTGCTCATAGTTAATCCTTTCTCAGCTTTCTGAGACTGTAAAATCTTTATAGGAAGAGTCTGCCCGTTTTTCCTAGCAAGCTGGTGTAGTTGAACTGCTGACCTTGCAGTTACCAGCCCAACAAGTTTTACACTTAGCCATGTTGGTACTGTGAAAGTGCTGAATGCATGTTTTGGTAAATGAATTAACTTTCTCAAAGCTTTCTCAGTTTTTCTAGCATGGTAGCATCATACTAAGCATTTTATGTGTACCATCATCTTCTGGTTAGTAATGTAATACTCCCTCACCGTCATCTTTAAGAATTACTTGAGAAATATGTGGTGTATTTCCTTTTGATAGATGAGAAATAGAGATAGGTCACAGAGCTACTGATAATTAGAACTAGCCTTTGAACTCTAGTTCCTTGCCAGTGAAGATTGTATACTTCATTGTATAGTACTTCTCACACTGTGCCATCTATCAGAATCAACAAGTGAACATGCTCAAAATAGGAATAGCCAAATTGCACCTTTGTAAATTCTAGTTCCAAAAATCCAGAATGGAGATGGGTAACTGTATGGTTTAACATGTTATTCAGGTGGTTTAGATATTCACTGAGGTCTAGCAACCATTGTCTTTGACAGTACTTAAGTGCCTCATGAGTTTCCGTTTCTACACAGTATGGAGTATAGTAGTCGATTTCATACTTTCTCAAATCAGAACTGTAGAACTAAAGAAGTGAACTTGGTGGTCATTTAGTCTGTTGTTGTTATGTGCCATTGAATCACTTGAGACTCATAGCGACCCTATGTACAAGAACCCTAAACCCTACTCTATCCTCTAACCTCACTGTCTCCAACACACCTGCTCCTCTTACCCCAGTCACTGAATCGATCCATCTCACCCCAGGTCTTCCTCTCCTGTGCTTCCAAACATAATGTCCCTCTCCAAGGACTGGTACCTTCTTGCGACATGTCCAAAGTATGTCAGACGAAGCGTCAGAATCCTTGCCTCCAAAGAGCAGCCCGGCTTCACCCTCTCTAGGATGAATCTGTTTGTTCTTTCTCCTCCTCAGCCCACCCCACAATGCACCCATTTTCCAGATTGTTCACATTATTAAGGCTATATTTTAAAAAAGTTATCTTGTAATTCTTATGTTGTACTTGAAGTCTTATTGTATGATGACCTTACATTTTATAACCGATGATGGAAATGGAGCATTTTGTTTCTTTCTTCCAGGATCCTTTTATACTTCACTATATATTTTAAGTCTCATCATGGCTTGATGTTTTTACCCCCCAAAAAATCAAGAGGGTTTTCTGTAATCTGTGTTAGCAGAACTGATAATTTGATAAATTTTGTAGTTGTAGGATCAACTGGAAGGCAGTGGGTTTTATTTTGTTTTTTGTTTGCTTTTGTAATTGTAAAGAGAATGATTTTCACTGTTGGCATTGCCTTTTCAAATTGTGAATAAGGTTTGATATGATTTCTACATGGTCCAAAAGAATGATTTAAACCACTTTTTGAAAATTAGATTCTAAAAACTTCTAGTAATGTCTTTATGCTCCTTCAGGGGGAAAAAACTATACATTTCATGCATTATCTTTTGATTAATTTAATCTTTATTGTGATGTGAGTGGAAGTTTACAAGTCATACTGGTTTTTCTTCCATTCATACACATATTGTTTTCTAAGGACAATGACTGTTCATCCCTTTGTTCTACATTGCTTTTTCTTCACTAGCATTAGTGTCTGCTGTCTGGTATTTTTACTTCCTCTTTCCTGAATCATTCATTCTATATGTAAACTCTTCTTTAGCTTCTTAGGATAGTGGCCTTTTACAATATCTGCCCTTTGTGACTGACTGATTTTACTCAGCATAATGTCTTGTGGATTCATCTTTGTTACACAATGTTTCATAAAGTCTATCATTTTTGAGTGTTGCATAGTATTCACTATGTCAATGCACTGCAGATTATTTAACATTTTCCATTAATGGGTACTTGGATTATTTCCATCTTTTTGCTATTGCAAATAATCCTGCAGTAGACATGAATGTGCGTGTATCAGTTTTTGTTGAAACTCTTATTCTTTAGGATATACATCTAGTAGAGGTATTGTTGGATCAAATAAATAGTATTTCCATTTTCAATTTTTAAGGAAGCAATAAACTGATTTCCATAGTGGTTGTACTATTTTACATTCACACCAGCCAATTATAGGAGAGTTCTAGTCTTTCCATACACTTGATAGCATTTGTTGTTTAAAGGGCTTTTTGTTTCTTTTATTACTTTTCTGTTCCTAGAGTTGAATTGTATCTCATGATTGTTATGATTTACAATGATTTTGAGAATTTGTTCATGTGTTTGTTTCCTGTCCAAGTATCTTCCTTCGTAAAGCATATCTTCATGTCTTCTGTCCATTTTGTAACTGGATTTTTTCCCCCTGTTGAAGTGTTGTTTCTGTAAACTTTAGAGATTAGTTATGTCATTAGAGGTTAGATATGTCATTACCAAGTATTTTTCTCAGACTTAGGGGTTTTCTTTCTTTTTTTTGGAGAAGTCTTTAGATAGGGACTTAATTTTCATAAGGTCCCAGTTGTCTCATTTATTTGCTGCTAAGAGCTTATTTTTGGTTGCATTTGATAGGCTGTTTATGCCATAGATGAAGACTCCTACATTTGCCACTTGCTTTGAGTTTGAGTGTTTTTGAAGTTTGCCCCAATTTTTCCTTTGATTTGATCATCTTTACTGTAAACAGATAAGCACTGCAAATAAGAGTATGAGTTCAAAGTTTTCCCCCTGAATTTTGGGAAACATTTAATAAAAGTGTTTAATGTCGTGTAAATACAGTTCTTATTTTGAGTTACAGAGTTTCTTTTTAGAGTGCTTAACCATATAAATGATGGAATGGCATTCTTTTCAAGCATTTATATAGAAAAATATTGCAGACTAAATCTTTTGAATGTTTATTTTGTGCATATCATATGTTTTTTCTTTGTAGTTAGTTTGTATTATTTTGTTCTTATTAAATGTCCAGTCTGTCAGCCATTATTAAACTAAAAATTAATTACAGTTTCATGGTCAGATCTAATTACTGTAGTCTCCTTTTTTTAATTCACATTGCCATATTTGCAACAAGAAATGCAGGTTAGTTCTGCTTTTTAATGTTTTCTTGAGAAATAGGGCCTTTTTTTTTGTTTTTTGTTTTTTTTTTGGTTGTTGTTTTGGAAGTAATTTTACCTGTTATTTTCATGAGCAGGCAGTCTTGAAACAATTGCCAGCTACCTGCCATCGTGTTCTGTAATACTCAACCCAACTTCTGTCAGGTGCATGTAAAATTGCATATTATAACAGATTCACCTGCTGGTTCTACTGAAAGCCAGGAAATGGCTGAGACAGTTGGTAGAGCTCTACAGTCTGTGGATCACACTGCGGCTCCTCTCATCTTAATTTTGCCCAAAATTATTAAGAGGGGAAGATGGTTGAATTTCAAGAGAATTTTGTTAAGTGATATAAAAGAGGAAATGGCTTACCTGAGTAAACATTTCAAACTTTGTTTTTTAGGAAATGGACTTTTTAAATCATATTAAAAATAATATTTGGGCTCTAGATTTCTTAAGTTTAGCTGTAGATAATACAAAATCTCTTTTACATTCACTTCTTATTTTGCAAGTTTATTGGAATAATTTTGCCCATGTCCTTTTGATATAATCTTGGATCTCCTTGAGTGATCTTTTTCAAATGTGAAATTTTAATTACTCTCTTGCCTATAAACTAGTGGGGCTTAAATTTTTGGCTTCAGCCTAGACATTTTTTCTTGTTTCTGACCTGCTCCTGAGGGTTTAAGATGATGTCCTTGTAACCCACCTAATCGGTCAGGTTTTTTTCTTGTTTCTGACCTGCATAACTAAAAGCATTACGTACCTCCTTTTATCACTCTCTCATCAAGTCCCCATTGCACCTCTTCTTTACCTCCAGTCATCTCTGCTGTCCCAGTGATTCCTTCACTCCCATTATTCATCCTCCTTCTTCACTCCTCCTTCCCCTTCCTGTTCTTATTTTAATTAGCAACTTTGAAACACCCTTCCCCCCACCATCTCTTCCCTATCATCCTTGTTCCTGTTTCCAGTTGGCTTTTCTACACAAGAAACCAGTGTCTGTCCTGATTCTTTTGCTGTTTATTTTCTTGCTTTGTATACATTTCAGATCAATGCCATATGAAAAGTCTCATCAGTTTTGCTGCCTTCCTCACTTTGACTCACAATATGTATTTTACTCTTTTTGATGAAGAGTTTAGTCGTCTGTTGGATGTCCAGATCCTTTTATGTTTTCTCATAGCTTTATTGACCTAGTCTTTAGGGAGTTGTGGTATGAATTCAATGGCATATTCTTTGAGTTTGAATCCGTAAGTGACTGTGAAGGAAAAATATGAGCAATTTCCTTTTGCGCAATTTACAACCTTGAAAAACCCACCAGGGGTTCAGCTGTGGGTCAGTTCCTATTCAGTGGCAGTGATCGTAAGTGCCCTTTGTATTCTTCTTATTTTACTAACCATTTGGATCTTACCCCCCCCCCCCGTGCCCCCCAGATTTTATCCGAACTGCTCTTTATTTTCATTCCTTATTGATTGGAATAAGATTTACTTCATCTGTGGAAAGAGTCCATGGGGGAACATAGTATCAGCAGTCAAAGTGCATTATCAGCAGTCAGAGCAGGAGCTGACTGAAATATACCATCACTTATCCATGTACAAGTTAAAATTGAAGCTTAAAATACAAGTCCATGAGAACTAAGTTATGCTTTTGAGTCTTCCTAACTGAAATTAGAAACCATCTCAAGAATAAGTTTTAAAATTTTTAAATTTTAAATGACCAAAGTACCACAGGAGTTATGGGATTACATCAAGGATATCATCTATGAAGAAAGCTAAATGTCATTACACTGACAGGGGAGAAAGAAAAGTCAAAATATAAATGTCAGAAGAGATTAAAAATTACACTAGAAGTGGAGAGGCCAAAACAAATGGAAAAATTACAAAGAGAATAAAAAATTATGTATGTTAATATGGGCAAAAAGCTGGAGTTACAAAACTGAAAAGGATAAACATGCTCTACATTTCTCAAGCTGAAAGAACTGACTAGCAACTTAAAGCCTCAAGTTGCAATACTGAAAGATTCTATGGGCAAAATCTTGAATGATGCAGGAAGCATCAAAAGAAAATGGAAAGAGTGTACAAGGAGTCACTGTACCAGAAAGAATTGGTTAACACTGAAACATTTCAGGAAGCAGCATACTGAGAACCATTGGTAATGAGGTAAGAAGTTCAAGCTGCACTGAAGGTATTGGAAATTGAAGAGTTTCACCAAATAGATGAAGCCCTGGAATGCCTATGCCAAGGAATTTGGAAGTATAAAGAGAGTAAGGGCCACATGGGGCTGGCCATATCTGATGTTTACCCAAACTACAAAGGGTAACTGTCCTTGTCAACAACATCAACAAACCAATTCATGTTAGACATGTATCCCCACAGGGTCAGATATGTTCCCTCCCCTGGTCCCCACACCTCTTGCTGCACATCTCAACACCAATCTTACTGATTGACTGGGTCCAAATCTGTTGCTCACAGACCACACAGAACGTTACAAGGAAAGTGAAAAGGCTGTAATTTAGGTGAGAAGCAGAATGCACTCATTCAGTAAGGATAACTTGTGAAATGTACTCTTAGGTACCCCAGCACTCAGGGCCAAGGCTTTGGGCTCTTCTTATGGCTTTCCCCTCCCCCAGTTCTTCAATGAATTTAGCCAAAAGACTCTTAGCTCCGGTTCTGTGGTGGAGCAGTCCCAAGGTCAGCTCTGTCTCATGTCAGGTCTTTGGTTCTCAGCTGTGGCTGCTATCCCTGATGCTCACGCATGCTCTGACCTGGCTGACTCAAAAATTTCTGACCCCAGAGTACATACTGCATTTTCTTTCTACTTCTTTGCTGATGCTGTGACTTTGCTATTCTGTTGCTGGATCCACTTAATTTAGTGGTTAGACTAGCCAATCCCCTTAGGGATAAACTAACACACCCTATGCAAATATTCCTGCCTGTCCACATGGCAAAGTCAATCTCAGTGGCTTGAACAGTAATGATTATTGTTCAGTGATTATTTTGACCAGTAATTCCTTAACACAGCAGGAAGACAGCTACCTGACAACTGACTGAAAGAGTTCCATATTTGTTCTCATTCCCCAGAAGGGGAATTTACACAAAGATAGTGTGCAAATTGTCAAACAATATCCTTATTATCAAAAGTAAACTTTTGCTGAAAGTTATTGGAAAAAAATAGCTAGAAAAGTACATGGACAGGAAACTATCAGAAATGCAAGCTAAATTCAGAAGAGGTCACGGCATGAAGGATATCATTACTGATGTCGGATGGATCTTGGATGAAAGCTGGAAAATCAGAAAGATGTTTACTTGTCTTATATTGGCAGTGCAGGTGAGCTCTGGTGGCTTAGAGGTAAGGAGTTGTACTGCCAACCCAAACAGTCATTATTCAAATCTTGCCAGTTGCTACTTGAGAGAAAGCTGTACAATCTCCTGTGCAATTTACCACCTGGAGAGTCAGCTATAAGTCAGTTCCAACCGAATGGTGCACAGCAGCATCAGTTATGCAGAGTTGTGTTTGTGGATCACCACAAATTATGAATAACATTGAGAAGAATAGGAATCTCACAACATTTAGTTATGCTCACCTGCAACTTCTATATGGACCAAAAAAGCTAGTTTTGAAACAGAACAAGGGAAAACGGCATGGTTTAAAATCAAGAAAGGTATATATCAGGATTGTATTTTTCCCCCCCATACCTGCTAAAACTGTATGCTGATGAAGTTCCAGAAGCTGGACTATATGAAGATGGGGCATCAAAATTGGAGGAAGACTCATTAGCAGCTTAAGTTGTACAGATGACACAACCTTATTTGCAGAAAGTAAGACTTGAAAAATTTATTGCAGAAGATCAAAGACTACATTGCATTACCAAGAAAGAAAAATTTGCAACTTTGGGATAATAGGCAACAAAATAATGATGGATGAAGGGAAAAGTGACATGTTTAGCAATTTCCTGAAGGGAAAAGTGACATGTTTAGCAATTTCCTTTTATTTGGATGCACAATCAACACTCATGGTAGCAGGAGACAGAAAAATCAAAAGATGTGTTATATTGGGAAAATCTTTTGTCATTAATCATCCAAAGTATTAGAGTGAAGAAGTCACTGTAAAGACTGAGGTACAAAGCCATGGTATTTTTAGTTGTTTTGTATGCCTCTGAAAATTCAGCCATGAATAGGGATGACAGAAGAAAAATCAGTGCCTTTGAATTGTGATGTTATAGAAGAGTACTGAATATTCCATGTACTGCAAAA
The DNA here is from genome assembly GCF_000299155.1 of Elephantulus edwardii. NCBI lineage: Eukaryota > Metazoa > Chordata > Mammalia > Macroscelidea > Macroscelididae > Elephantulus > Elephantulus edwardii. Next base: position 8,799,692 of record NW_006399818.1, read on the forward strand.
AAAGGACAAAGATCTGTCTTGGAGGAAGTGTAACGATGGTGCTGCTTAAAGACAGGCTGGTAAAACCTTGTTTTACATACTTTGAGCAAGTTGTCAGGAGGGGCCAGCCCTTGAAAAAGACGTCATGCTGGGAAAGGTGGAGGGTCAGAAAGAAAGAGAAGATCCTTAACAAGCTGGATTGACAGAGTGACTGTAACAGTGGGCTGGAGTGTTTCAGAAATGAGGAGGATGACACAATAGCAAGGTTCTTACTGTTATTCATAGGGTTGCTGTGAGGTGTAATCTGCTTAATGACACCTGACTACAAATTGATTGGACACACAATTTTATGGAAATTCACTTCACAGATGTATGAGTTTATTTCTGAGGGACTCTGGTTGCCTGATGGGTAAGTCAACCCAAAGGCAAGCTACTCAAATCCACCAGCCTCTTTGGGAGAAAGTTGAGTAGTCTCCTGCTATACCATATACAGTATATGAAAACCCACTGCTATGTGTCAGTTCTAACTTGGTAGCACATAAGAACAGCAACAGTTCATTTCTGGTCTCTTAATTATAAGAGCTCTGGTGGCCCAGTGGATAGAGTTGTTCTGCCATCCCGATGATAGGCAGTTTGAATTCACTGGCTACTTCTCAGGAGAAAGATGAGCAATCTCCTCCCATGTGATTAACAGCTTCTGAAAACCAGCTAGAGGGCCAGTTATAGGTTGTTTTCCCACTGGATGGCAATGAGTGAGTTTTATTTTATGGCTTTATATATTGGTCATTATCAGTATAATACTGTTCTGATTACTGTAGGTTTGGGTTTTGTTTTTTTTTTCAGTACTGAAGGATATATGGGCAAAATTTTTTTTCTAATTATTATTAAATTTTATTAGTTTTAGTGAACATTTACAGAGATTTTGGGTTTTCATTCATTCATTGTTGCACTGTTTTCTCTACCATCCTCCCCAGTTCGTTCTTCTTCCCCCACCCTCGAATGTCTATTTTAATTATCCAATTGCTACAGTGCTTGTCGAAGCCAGTTCTGATTACTCTCCTTTGTCAGTGTGTCCTTTGCCATTCCCTGTCTCTCCTCCCTGAGAGAGACTTCACCCTGATTCATAGGGAAAGGGGGATGGCGTATTCTCTTAGCTACTTCCTGCTGAAAAGGGATGCTGTAGGTTTCAGGGTGAAGATCTTCTCTCACTACTCTAAAGGGTCCCTTTGGCAATAGGAAACACATAGACTATTATGGAGATTGATTTTGGAATTTAGATACACTGTTATCAATTGTGCTTAGCCGTACATACTCATATCCTTGAAGATGTATCATGGAAGTGTTGCAGCCTAGAAGACACAAATTTAACTAACAAGTTAAAAGTACATGAGTCAAAAATTAAAAAGCAATAATATTCCGAGTAGAAGGTCTAATAGTGGCACAAATCAAGTTACAGAGGGAAGGTGGTTCATACAGTAAAAGGCCTATCGACTAGTACTTTGTCTATTATAGTGTAGAGGTTAGGAACCACAAGATGTAGAGGCTCAGCTATGTCATATATGGTTCTTAAGTCCTGGAGCAAATTCCATCTACCACTGGGTTGTTTTACAACTCGGAAGTTCACATGCGAAGTAGAGGTAAAGTAAGGAACTGCTTATGAGGTTTTCCATCCATTCCAACAACTAAGAGATAGTGAGAAGAGTTGGGACCTCAGAAGGCTTTTAGGACCAATTAGTAGGCTCTCTGTCCAGGAGAAAATGAATATACTTACCAGTAATGTTAATGCTCACCATGGCTCTTCTGGGAGGGTCTAAATCATTGATACTGTAGGTTTTAAGTGCGCTTTGAAATCAAGGGTGAGACCTCTGATTCCTTTAGCTATTTGGGACCCCTTACAAGTTAATTCCATATAAACGTGAGGTTGGCTTTTCCATTTCAGCAAAGGTGCTGAAATTTTGATTTAGATTGCATTGATCTAGATGGCTCTGGATTCAACCAGAAGCTCCAAACCTACTGTATAGAATGGTTTAGATTCATGGCACCCTTAGTAAGATGACTGAAGGTGTAAATATGGCAGGACCCCATCCATCTTTCTCCTACAAAATTGCTGATAGGTTCAAGCTTCTAACCTCTTGGTTAGCAGCATTGAACATGCCATGTTGTTTGTCTCAGGTGTGTCCTTAAGTTTTGGTGGGTCTTCCCCCATGCCTTGCTCCTCCTGTTTCTTATATGGTATCAGGTAGATGGTGGATATGCAGTACATATTTATAAGTTGTTATTGTTGTTGTTATGTGCCGTCAAGTTGTCTGCGACTCATAGTGACCCCTATGTACAACAGCCCTAAACCCTACTCTTAATACTTTGCAAATCTTACTGTCTCTGACACACGCAATCCCTATTACCCCAGTCACTGAATCAATCCATCTCATAGAGGGTCTTCCTTTCCTGAGCTGTCCCTCTAACCTCCCATGAATGACATCCCGTTTTTGATTCCCTACCTGTTTTCCAGTGTTGCTGCCTTGTGGATGAATGACCTTTATTGTTATGTACCGTTGATTGAGAACCAAACCTCTGAAGAGGGTTGTCAGGCATTTAATCACATGGGAGGAGATTGCCTATCTTTCTCCCAAGTAGCAGCTGGTGGGTTCAAACTATATGCCTATATGTGGGTAACACAATTCTTATCACCATTAGTCCTCTCACATTTGAAATAATCACTCTGAAAATATCCTTTGTTTTCATGCTGAACTATTTGTACTTTCCAGATATTTCTTCTGTGTCTTGGAACATAACAGTCCTTCTTTCAGGAGTGTTACTTCTTTTTTTTCCCCCTACCTAAGAATTAGTATTTTAGTCCATCTTCATGTTCCCATAGTATAGTACACTCTTACCTCAAGTTAATTGCAAAAGTATTTGAATGTCCAAGACTGATAATGAACTGAGTTCCTAAGAAGAGAAGTGTGCTCCTTTTTTCTTCATCCCCAGTGGATAACCAGGTGCGTGGTATATAATGTTAACTAGCCAGGCAAAGTAAGAGGAATGGATATGTAAATTTTAAACAGGGCTTTTGTGTCTCTTCACCGCCCTGTCAAAATAGTAGCAGATTTTGATAGAGAACAACTTGACAAAGCAAATAAATGTTTTCATAATGCCAGTAGCAATATTTAATATTCTGTAACTGCTCATAGCAATGCAGAATTATAAAGGAGAAATGAATTTGTTTCCATTTACAAAGTTTAAATTTTTATTAGAAGGAAGTAAGTTATATTTACAGATAAAATTTTATCAACAGAAAATGGGAAATAAAGCAAATGATACCCTGGTTCCCGTGGGGTTTTTTTTTTTCTTTTCGCTTTTGTAGCATCAAAATACTTTTAAATAAAGATTGTTCCCCTTTGTGTAAGTTGGTGTCATCTAAAACGCTTCAAAACTTTGAGGCGAGGGGAAGAAATGAACTTGAGAATGCATTATTCCTGAAAGTTCTTGAACAGAAAAATTTCTTCTACAACCAGGAGAGGATAAAATAGATGAATGGGACCTTCTAAGAATCAAATTCCTATACACATCCAAAAACTTCTCCAACAGTGTAAAAGGAGAAGCCACAGATGGGGAAAATATATTTGGTAATGACCTGTCAGACAAGGGACTTAGATCTAGAATATACACAATACTCGAGCACTACAACAAGATAAAGGTAAACAACCCAATTGAAAAATGGGCACAGGATATGAACAGACACTTCACCAAGGAAGACATTCAGATGGCCAACAAATAGATAAAGAAATGTTCAAAATCCCTACCTCTAAGAGAGATGCAAATCAAAACAACTATGAGCTATCATCTCACCCCAGTGAGAATAGCAACATTTAACAGAACAGCAAACAGCAAATGCTGGCGAGGCTGTAAAGAAACTGGAACCCTTCCTTATTCACTGCTGGTGGGAATGTAAAATGGTGCAGCCACTATGGAAGGCTGTATGGCACTTTCTCAAAAAGTTGCAAATAGAAATACCACTTAACCTAGCAATTCCACTACTGGGAATATACCCCAAAGAGACCATAATTGCTACCCAAACATATATATGCACACCCATGTTTATCGTGGCTTTGTTTACTATAGCAAAGAGTTGGAAACAACCTTCATCAAGTTGAAGTGCCCATCAACAAACGAATGGATAAAGAAGCTCTGACATATTCACACAATGGACTACTATGCTGCAATGAAAAACAAGGAGCTCATGAAATATTCCAAATGGGTGGCCTTGGAAGACGTTATGCTCAGTGAAATATCTCAGTCACAGAAGGCCAAATACTGTATAGTGCCACTGTTGTAAAATGGGACTGACATCGGGGTTGGGGGGAGACTGAGGGGAGATAAATAATGTATACTGCATTGAAACAGATGAGGGAGGAAACTATTTAAAAGGGTTATGTGGTTAGGTATTAATGTCATGACATGAGTCTAGAATGAAGGCTGCATAGTGGAGTGGACTGGGGGCAGGGATAGGCAGGAAGAATAGTGCAACAATGAATGAATGGAAATACAAAGTCTCTGTAAATTTTCATTAAGATTAATAATAATAAAATAAAAAAAAAAGAGAAAAGTTAGCGTTGGAGAATACTGAACATCGCACAGACTATCAAAAAAACAGATATGTTTTAAAAAAGTGTAGCCAGAGTGTTCCTTGGAGGCAAGGATGGAGAGGCTTCATCTCATATGCTTTGGCCATGTTGCTATATGCTGGGAAAGATGTGGGATCAGCAGAAGAGCGGAAGATTCACGACAGATGGATGGACACAGAGACTGCAGCGATGGCCTCAAGGGTGTCAGATGATGAGGACGGCGCAGGATAGGACAGGGCTCAGGTCTCTTGCTCACAGAATCGCTATGAGTCATGCTCCACTCTAGTGACATGGCATCTGACAACACCACAGCACCTCATACCACCACCATCATGGAGGCACTCAATCCTTAGAATAAAGGAGTGCCTTCTGATAGTATTGATCCCTTTGTAGGTCTATCTGTTGTTTGATTTAAAATTGAGCCAACACTGGGACAGCAGCAGGACTAGATCCAAGGTGGTGGCCAGCAGGAGGCTGATGAAGGAGCTTGAAGAAATTCGCAAATGTGGAATGAATTCCTTCCATAACATCCAGGTTGACGAAGCTAATTTATTGATCTGGCAAAGGCCTTTTGTTCCTGACAGAATGATAAGGGAGCCTTCAGAATCAAAATACACTTTCCAGCAGAGTACCCATTCAAACCTCCAAAGTTCATGTTAAAAACCAAGATCTACTACCCGAACATTGATGACAAAGGGCAGATCTGTCTCCCAGTAATTAGTACCGAAAACTGAATGCCAGTCACATGTGATCCAGTCCCTCAGAGCACTGGTGAAAGACCCTAGCCTGAACACCTTTTCTGGGCTGACCTATCTCAAGAATACTGTAAAGATTGAAAACATTCTGTAAGAATGCTGAGGCGTTTACAAAGACATTTGCGGAATGGTGACCCATGGACTAAAATCTGCTGAGATTGATCCAGTGAGTGTGAGCAGAGACCCCAGCAGTGTATTCAGACCCCTGCAAAGCAGGACTCTGCAGAATTGACTGTGCCGTAGCTCGATCTCTGCTTGTGACAGTTCTAACCTCCCACAGTTTTCTTTATCAGAAGTGGTCTAGATACCTGTAAAGAAAGGATTAAAAATTTAAGATGTTCTTTAAAAAAAAAAAAATTGAGCCAAGGAGTGATTTTTGTTCCAGATTTAAAGCATTTTGTTTATGAACTTCTTTTTTTTTTTTGTTTATGAACTTCTAAGAGTCTGCATTCTCAAGTTAATCCTCTTCCCCTCACCTCACAGGATTTTTACAGTTGTGGAAGTGCCCTCCAGTAATACTGCGATGACCGCCTTTCTTGTCATGTTCTACTTCTGGGTATAAATCCTGTGATGTATCTGGCTGTTTTTGCCTTTAATGGTCAGTTATCTTTTAAAATGTTTACAGCATAAAGTAAGGAGCTCTGGTAGGATAGTCAGTGGTGTGATCACACTGCTAACTGAAAGACTAGCATCTCTAGCAGTTGGAACCCATTACCTGTTTGGAGAAAGAAAGATGGGCAGTTACATCCCATTAAGATTTACTCAAAAAATCTGACAGAGGGTTTCTATGAGTTGAATCAGACTATGGCAGTGAGTTTGAGTTTTGAGTATATAAAATAAACTGTAGTGGCTAAAGAGTTGCTCCGTTAACCCAAAGGCATAGAATTCTAATCCGTCACTTGCTCTGTGGCAGAAAGATGGGCCGTCTCTTCCTGTGTGTGTTACTGCCTCCGAACACCCACCAGAGGGTCAGCAATGGCTTGGTTCTATCTCAGTGGTGTATCACAGCAACAGCATGTAGAGTTAAGAAGGAAACCACTTATTTGGGAATTTTTAAAAATCATCTTAATGTCAATATGACAATATATGTGCTTAAAGCATTAACTAGAAAGATCTTTTGTGGGGCTGTAGGTCTCAGGTGACTCGATGGCACATAACAGCATAACAATTGTGGGACTAATAACTGCTCTCCTCTGAATTCTTAATCTGACTTCAGATTAGAAATTGCTGCCATGAAACTTATGCCCATGTCTTCCTTGAAAAGCCTTACTACTATCCCAGAGATAAGAATGCTGTCGTTAACCCTCAGTGAGGTGGATTGACACAGTGACTGCAACATAGGTTTCTTCACAGCAGAGATGGTGAGGATGGTGCAGATTGAGCTGGATTTCATTCTGTTGTTCCTAAAGTTGCTGGGAGGAGTTGAAGCTGCTTCTATGACGCTTAACAGTCTTTAGACTGCAGATGGCATCTCACTTAAGGTTTCTCTTTATTTACCAAATGAGGAAAGTTAAGTTTAACAGTTAGTAATGAATGATGATTACAACTCATTAATCTCTTTTAAGAAATTGCAGTTATTAATAATAACTGTTTATTAAGTACTGATTTTTAAAACTATGTGAAGCTTTAAAAAATATATATTTTATTCTCTATCATTTCTGCTTTGTTACTAGAAAAATGTTCCCAATGCCTACATTATAAAACAACAATAATTAATAGTAGATGATAAATATTTTATGAAATAAAAGTTACTAATATAGCATCAAGAGTTTTTTGTTTTATTTATTCAGGTATTTTATTAATTACAATTGATTAATGGATTAATTAACCCAATACATAATCAACCCTTTATTGTCTATTACCTCTCCAGCATTACTCGGATTATCTATTCATTTTCACTCCCCTCTCCCTCCCTTTCATCTCTGTTATCTCTCCAAGACGGATTCTGTTCATCAACTTTTCATAATGATTATATACCATGGTTTCCCTTTTGTTCCTGATTTATGTCAGTCAGCATAATTTACTCCTTGTAAATCCATGCATTACAGAAGTGAATGAATTTTTTTTATTAATATTTTTTTATTGGGAAAAACATATTGGGGGTACAAGAAGTTAATGAATTTTTGATCATTTTTTTTAATGATAGCATAAGGCCTTAGATGGTTACTTCTAGTGTGACGTGAGACTCAGATCTTATAGATACTCCTTTTAAATCTTTGATGGGTCCTTTTACATAGTTGAGTAACCTTTCTTCTCTTACTTCATGTTAAGGGTAGATACATCTTAACATTTCTGGTCTGTGAGAAATAAGGTTGAATTGAGCAGTGTTGTTCCTGAACTTTGATTTGCACTCACATATGCTACATTCTCTGATCATACAACTTGAATATCACTTTTATCTGTGTAGACTAGGTTAGTACATTGTTTTAGGATAATAAGCTATTCTGATTAAATATGTGAAAAACAAATGATCAGTTCTCCCTTATCTCCTTGTGGTTTCAGGTAATTCTGACTACCGACTATTGCAGCCATGGAGTCCATGCTTAATAAGCTGAAGAGCACGGTTACAAAAGTAACAGCTGATGTCACAAGTGCTGTAATGGGAAATCCTGTCACCAGAGAATTCGATGTTGGTCGACACATTGCAAGTGGTGGCAGCGGCCTAGCTTGGAAAATTTTTAATGGCACAAAAAAGTCAACAAAACAGGTAAGCTTTAGAATCATATGGGGAAAACACATTCTCGCTATCTCATCTTATGATTCAGTTTTACTTGATAATGTAAATCTTCCCCTTAAATGAGTATGTAATATTTGGTAAAGTAGGATTTTAGGATAAAACTGAGTATATTTCATAAATACTCTTTCATATTTGTCAGTAAGATATGGACCAGTTAAATTTATACCCAACACTGTGTTTTATTGTTGTTACTTGCTTTAGAGTTGGAAGCAGCTTAGAGGTGACCCTCCAGACGGTTTTCTGAAGCTGCAAATCTTGTGGAAGGAGATTGCTCATCTCTTGCTTGTGTAGCAGCTGGTGGATTTGAGTCGTGTACTTTTTGACAGTGCAATTCCTTACCACTAAGTCACATGATGTCAGTCTCAGGACAGAAGTGTGGTCTTTTCAATCATTTGTTGTGCATCTGAGAGCTAAACAGTAAATAAGATTGACAGTAGAATTGATGCTTTTGAGTTGTGATGTTGGAGAAGAGTGCTGAATATCCCATGGATGGCCAAAAGAATAAATGGCTATGTCTTGGAGAAGGTGCAGTCAGAGTGCTCCCTCAAGGCAAAGTTGTTAACGCTTCATCTCATATACTATGAGCATATTACTGGGAGAGGGTCATCATGCTTGGAAAGGTGGAAGAATGGTGAAAGAGAAAGATTGATTCTCAGCCAGATGGACTGACACAATGACTATAGCATAGGGTCAAGTATATCAGAGATTGTAAGGCAGGTCCAGGAGAGGACAGGATTCAGATCTACTGTTCACAGAGTTGCTCAGAATCATCCTTGACTTGACTGAACAACAACAGCAGCAGCAAGAGCTTCCTTGTGTTTTATTTAGTGCATTCTTACTTAGTTTTTTATTCTGTAACCTTCTAGAAAACAGATATTTATAATATTCTGTTGAATATAATAACCTGGTGAATTTTACTGTTAGAAGAAGACATGTTTTTTCTGTGTTTTGGCATTTCTTTCAGAGTATTTTAAAACTAATGTGCATTTGGCTAACAGAAGTTTGGAGGATTAGTTGCAAAAAATTGTGGGTTTTTTTTTTTTTTGTTTATTTGTTTTAGATTTGATGTAAAAGACCAACAGAATGTTCTTAGGAATTTAGAGAATCGTTAATTTTAATGAAAGCCCAGTGTGTTAAATGAAAAAAACCAACTCTGTAGAAATACCGTCTCTAAAAAAATGTTTCTTTCCAAAATTGTCTTTGCTTTCCTACAAGTGAACTATAGAAATTATAAAAAGTGTGAGATTTAGTACAGATAGTTTTCCAGGACTACCTTAATCAATTGAGAGTATGCATTATTTTCTCCTTTTCCAATGCTAGCTTCACAATTTTACATATCATCCTTGCACATGGGCTATCCTAATCTTCTTTGTATCGTTCCAGTTTTAGTGTGTGTGCTGTTGAAGCGAGTACTTCAGTGCCATTTTATTTCACAGTCAGATATATTGAAGAATATTGGCTTTTGTTGTTGTTGTTATGTGCTATTGAGTCATCTGTGACTCACAGGGACCCTGTGTATAGCAGCTCTGAACTCTGCCCTGTCCTGAGCCAGTGTCACGACTCTGATACACCTACACTCATTACCCCAGTTACTTTATTAAGCCATCTCATCCGGAGTCTTCCTCTCCTGCGCTATCCCTCCACCCTTCAAGCATGATGTCCTTCTCTAAGGACTGGTCCCTCCTTGCCATGTGCCCAAAGTATATGAGATGCAGGCTTCAAAATCCAAGCCTCCAAGGAGAAACTTGTTTTCACTGTTTTTAAGACAGTTTCCTCTCTCTCGAAAATTCTGTGTACAATATTGGCATTAGTTATCTTTTTATGAAAAAGAAATATTGGTGCTATGATCAAATTCAGATTCATTGTCAAGTTGGAACTGACTTATAACTGATCCTCCATTGGGTTTTCAGAGCCTGTAAATCACACAGGAGGAGATAGCCCATCTTTCTCAGGCTTTGGGTTAGCAGCATAACCACCCATGGACAATACCACCACAGTTCCCTTGGTGTTGTCATAAATGCTATTATTTTATTTGTACTTGATCTGGAAATCTCGGTTGTGTATCTGTTTGGTTGGAAATGTTCAATGAAGGTCCAAAACAGATGATAAGAATGGACATTTTATATTTTATATCATAAACCCTGATTGATATGTTATCTTTTTGGACTATTTAGAATGATACTAAAAGAGCTGATCCAAAAGAGTATATGGTTACTTGCGTCTTGGATATTTAAAAAGTCATCTTTGAAGTCATGATGTTATGTAAGAGATTACCAACTGCCAACTAACTGTTGACTTTTATCATCATTTGTAAGGAAGAGACAAAAGAATAATACCAAATTTATCAGATTTTGCATTTTTCAGTTAAGGGGATAGTAGTGTGATAGTGTCGTTGCTCAATCCAAAAACTTTCTAGGTGCTTGTGTTGATACCAGTGGTTCATGTGCTGAGAATGATGATAAATCCTCCCCAAGTGTTGCACTAGAGTTGCTCTTCATAGAGCAACCAAATACCAGGGATAAACCCTCATTTTCAACTGCTTTCTGCCAGAGCTGTGCTTTCTTAGGAAACTTTAGTACATTGAATTTTAAAAAGATACTGTTTCAAAGGAAAAAAAAATAATTTTCGAATATGTGAGAGTTCTCTGTAGAAATGAATTTGAATTGTTTTTTTCTTTGCCTCTGTCAGTCAGCAGGTGTTACTCTTGACTACTAATTCTTTAAGAAATGGCTAAGTTTAACTGTCTTAGCATTGAAGCATTTTACCTAATTGAAAGTTATTTTCTTTTGCTTTTAAATTGGAAGTTTTAATTCTTTTCAGTTGCTTCATTTTTATTAAAAGAGAATGACAGAACATAAATAATCTAGAGCTTTGAGCTGCAGTATAGTAGCCACACATGGCTGTTCAGATTTCAAGTAATTAAGATGAAATAAAATTTAGTTCAATTACTTAGTTACAGTAGTCACACTTCAAGTGCTTAATAGCTAGATAAGGTGGTGCTTGTTTTTAGGTGCCATCCAGTGCACTGTGACTCATAGCCATCCTGTAATTAACAGGTTTGAATCCTGCCCTGTCTTCAGCTTCCCTGCTGTACATGAGCCCATTGAGACAGTTATGTCAGTCCATCTTTTGAGGGTCTTGTCCTTCTTTGATGACCTTTCCAAGCATGATGTCTTTTCCAAAGGACTGACTCCTCTTCATACCATACACATAAAATATGAGAGGAAAGATTTTACCATCCTTGCCTTTAAGAAGCACCTGGTTGCATTTCCTCAAAGACGTATTTGTCTGTTCATTTGGTAGTCTATGGGATATTCAGTCCTCTTTTCCAATACCACAGCTCAAAGGCATCACTTATGCCCCGTTATCCTTATGCATTGTTCATCTTTCAGCACCATAGCAAGTAATTGAAAGACCATGGCTTGGGTCAGGTGCATCTTAGACATTAAACTGACATTGTTCCTCTTCAGCACTTCAGAGAGGTCCATTGGATAGTGCATGTACAGTAATTTTCTGTCATCACTGAGAGTTCTCTTGAACAGTGCTTATCTAAAATGGGGGTTAAAGTGATAGAAAAGGGTAGTGCTCTTAGTCTTTTTTTCAGAAGGGAATATTGAAGAATGCCTTTGCTCTCACACTTTCTTGATCTAGCTAGCTGTGTGTTTGACTGCTCTCCTGCTCTCTGTTGAGAGTTCATGGTAATACATGCTAAACCATAATTATGACTTTCTGATAACATGCTACTTTTGACTCTTCAAGTCTAAGTAAATGAAGGCTGTAGAGATGAGTATTAATAACACCACCAACAGGAAAGGTGTAAAAATTTATTTATTAAACTTTTACTGTATCTAGATAAAGAGTTGATTAGTAAAAATTCATTGGTATGCTTGATGACTTCATTGTACCTGACTAGCTGTCTTTATTAATTGTCTGGTTTCCTGCTTCCAAAACTAAGTCTCAGTTTTTTATTGTTTTTGAGTGGTAGTCATTCAAAATACCTCATAGTGATTATATGAAATGAAATAGTCTTTTTTAAAAAATAGTTACTTTTTTGCACCTAAATAAAGTTCTTACACCAGTAAGGTATAAGCTTTAAGATTTTATTTTTGGATAAACTTAACCAGTTAAAGTTTACCCACATACATGTATAAAACAGTATTGAAATGGATAGGGTTTTAACTATAAAGTATTGGCATTTGAAGTTGTTATTGAGCCTTGAGCATTAATGGTACAGACCACAAATGCATTGTGGCATTGTCTTAAATTTCTTTTTGGTTATTCACTTTAAAGTAACTCTTAGGTATTAACTGTTACTCTTTCTAGAAGCTCTGTAGGACTGATACAAAATATTTTTAGATGACATTTAGAGAATTGCTATGAACATTTTTGTATGTGCAACTGGAATTGCTAGGTCATTGTGCATTTTGTTGAGAAAATACTTTTTTCCTCCATTAATAAGACAATTAATTAGTTAACAGGGTTTATTGAGTGACATGCTGTTGATAATTAGAGAAATCCAAACTAGGAATGAGTTTAAAGAGTGAAAATACAGTGTTTTAAAAGATAGGAATTTGTTAGAATGAATGAGATTTAGATATGTCTTCATTTAAAGACAGGAATTTACGATGCAGGCTCCTTTTGTCATTTGTTTCTTCAGTATACAGACTTGTATGATGGGAATTGTTTTTTCTGGTTGGTGAGTCAGAAATGGTCTTTATTGACAAGTTGCTTTACTTGAAAAGTTTCTGAGATTAGAGCACTTTGAGAACTCCCTGTTCTCTGTCAGGACTTACACCTACCACAGATAGATGTCCATTTTGATTTACTGTTTTCAAAAAGAGCTGAACTTGACACAGCAAGTTTGGGTTTTACTCAGCAGTTTGTTGAGTGCCCAACAGTTTCGCACCGTGATTGCACCCGTGCACGCATCCACCGGAAGTTAGCTGTCTCCCTATCTCTGCTAAATTTCATTATAGCCAGTCTTGACTTTAAATGTTCTACATGGTCTATTTGATGTTTGAAAATTCAGTGAAATATTCTTTTCTTCCTTGTCTCTCTGACTTTTTAAACTTTAAAATGTCTAATAGAACATTGAGTTTATATTGCTATTTATCGTTTTTTTAATAAAATTTTTATTTTATACTCATTTACTTACAAAGTTCTTATACATACAAAGTTCTTATACATTGTATTTCACACTGGATCTTTCCCATTTCCTTTACTCACCCCTCCCTTCACCCATCAGATTGTGTGACACTATGATTAACCACTCCCTTCCCTACCCACTGCATCCTGACTTCTCTGTTCTCCCTGCCCCACTTTGATCCTCATACACATTCTACAATAATGGTCTTATACGGTAAATTGTCCTTATGGGACTGTGTTAGTTCACTTAGCATAATGTTCTCCAGTCTCTCCCAAGTTAGAGAATAATTTACAAAGTCATTGCTCCTGCGTGTTGTGTAGTATTCCATTGTGTGAATGTATCATAATTTCTCAATCTATTCGATTGTAGTTGGACATCTGGGCTGTTGCATGTTCTTGTGATGAGGAGTAACACTGCTGTGGACATTGGTGTACAAGTCTCCATTTGAATCTTTCCTTTTATTTTCTTGGAGTATATTCCAAGCAGTGGAATAGCTGGATCCTTTGGAATTTCTATGTTCTGCTTTTTGAGGAAATGCCAGACTGCTTTCCAGAGTGGTTGTACCATTTTACAATCTCATTAACAGTGTATAAGAGTTGCTATCTTGCCACATCCCATCCAGTGTTTATTACTTGCTGTCTTGTTAACCTTTGCCACTGCTATTGGAGTGAGATGGTATCTCATGGTTGCAGTGTATCTTTTATTTGCTTTGGGTAGCTCTTAAATAGAATAATGAATTACTGTTTCTACAAAGTATATTTCAAATTAAAGTTGTTGTCTGAACATATTCACACATTTTTAAAAAAAGATGATTGGGAGGTATTTCTGATACTAATACACTTGGCTGGATATACTGGTTTATGAATATGTATGTGTGCATGCCCATACGTTTTGCCTAGTTCTCCGGCTGTTTAAGAAAACATTTCTGTCTTGACAAAATATTCTACTTTTCTAGGTGAATGGCTCTAAATTGAATGTAACTGAACATTTTTAGTAGTATTCTAGTATGTCAAATTTAATATGATCGATTGTATATGGTTTTGAAGTAGATTTTTTTTACCCTTTAAGTGTCTTTGAGCTTATATTTTCACCTAATAGCTGTATCTGTAAATGTCTTTGCCTTCTTTGAGAGCTTTATAATACTTCATGTTTGGCTGTTTATCTCTGAGATATGATTCATTGACTTAAATACTGTTAGGTAATAAATACTTGCTTATTAATATTTTAGCCACTTATTAATATTTTAGCCAGATGGAGAATTGGACATAGCTCCTTCCTTACTATGTTTATTGTTGTTGTGTACAGTAGAGTTGGAACCAACTCATAGCTGACCCTGTGGTGGGTTTTCAGAGGCAATTAATCTCACAGGAGTAGACTACCCATCCTTCTCCTGGGGAGCAGCTGGTGGCCTTGAACCTCATGCCTTTGGGATTGCAGTGCAGCTTCTTGCCAGTAGGCCACCAGAACCCCCTCTTACTATACTGTCTGCAGTGTATTATCCAGGATTCTTGTGTTCATGGGCAGAACCTGCTAATATTGTATCGATAGAGGCATAATTAAGTTAAAACACTTGTAAAGAATAGAAACTACCGTACAAAGCTGAGAAAGGGCTGGTGGTGTAGTCAGTCCACAGAAGAATTCCTCTACCAGCTCCAGCAGAGAAAAATGCAGTCTCCTCCCATGCAGTTTATGCTTAGAAAACCCAGTTAACAGTGACCTGTGAGTCAGTTCTGACTAGACAGCAGTGAGTTTGAGTGTTTGGTACAAAACTGAAAGTACTAGTCAGAGCTGATTGTTGACTGTCTTTGGTGGCTTACTGGTAAGGAGTTGCCTTTCCAGTCCAAAGCATGGCATTTGAATCCACCAGCTGCTGCTCATGGGGCGAAGATGGACAGTCCCCTCCTGTGAGAGTCACAGCCTCTAAAAACCTGCTGGAGGGTTAGCTGTGAGTCGATTCTGTTAGCTATGTTGCACACAGCAACACTAACAGTAATGTTAAGATGTTTGTTTACATTATATATATTTGGAAGCAGGAGTGGCACCCACTTCCTAAATAACATGCCTCTGGAAACTCTGAACTTGGGTTTCAGGCCTTTTCTTCGTTGGGTCGCTCTGAGTTGTGCTCAACTTGAAGGTAGGCAACAACAACAACATATATTTAGAAGCCATTAACTGGGACAGTGGGGGTATGCGTGTCGGAGTCAGAGAGATTGGCTTCGAACAGCGCATGCTTCAGAGCTGTTCATGATCACTATGAGTTGTAGGCACTTAATAACAACATACCAGGAGCAGTGGCCTGTGTTGTGACTGTTTTTACAGGTTTTGTTGTTGTTGTGTACCTTGGAGTTGCAACTGACCCCAAGCTGACCCTCTAGCAGGTTTTCAGAGACAGTTTATTGCATGGGAAGAAATTAACCATCTTTCATTGTAGATCAGCTTGTGAATTTGTTGTTGTTTTTTTTTTTCTATAATTATATTTTATTAAT
>NW_006399818.1:8820681-8829533 GCF_000299155.1 Elephantulus edwardii
GAGATCAGATGGGTAGCTACCAAGCTTGTGCGTTTCTCTGACTTTATGACTTCAGGAAAATGTCAGTTCAGCGCCTGCTAGGGCAATCTCTTGTTCCAGCTTGTGAATTTGAACCTTGTACTTTTGCATTGGCATTGCAGTTACTTAAGCCACCATCTCAGTGGTCATACTCAACTTGACAGCACCTAACAACAACATATTAGGATAAAAGGTTTTGAAGTTCAAGGTAGGAGTTTTATCCTGTTTTAGCAAACGAATGTAAAACTAAAAGTCATACATTGTTGTAATTGATTAATTTTAAGTAGTTGGTTGAATCAAAGATAAAATATACAAGTAGCTTATAACCACTTTTGACCTACTTAAGCCTCTTTGGTACAGAACAATGAATGAGCATCTGAGGAAGAGAGAATTTTGAGTGGGTTTTTTTTTTTTTAATGAACTGTAGCATTCACCCTGAACTTTAACAACTGAAGAGAAAAACCTAAGAAGTGAAGAGCCATTTCATGTGATCCTCTTTTGAGCTTAAAACATCTCGAAAAAATAAACACATTTAAATTAGGTACATTTAAAAAATGTGTTATAACAGAACACTTCCTAAAATAAGATTATGCACAGAAATGGTAAAATTGGAGCTTGAACCTTCTAGGTCATTTGCTTTTCATTCAACTTAATGTTACATAACGGTCTTACCTCCTGATTGTCCAGTGTCTCATAAGGTTATATCGAGGGCTGTCCCCTCAGTGCTGACTCATAGCACCCTTGTTTACAATAGAATGAAGTCCTGCCCTTTCCGGTGCCTTCCTCACGGTCCTTGCCATGTTTGGAGTCACTCCCTTGGTTGGAGTCACTGTGTCAATCCATCTCATTGAAAATCTTCCTGAATTCAGAGACTCTTTGCTTTCCCAAGGTTGATAACTTTCTCCAGAGATTGGACCCTTGTGATAACATGTCCACAGATGATGAAACAGAGTTGCATCATCCTTCCCTCTAAGGAACATTTTTGCTGTTCTTCTAAGAAAAAAGAAAAAACTGTTACTCTGGCAGTACTAGGTAGTTCAGTGTTCTTTGCCAACACTGTAAGTGAAAGACATCAATTCTTCCTTGGTCTTCCTTATTCATTGTCCAACTTTCACCTGTATAGGAAGTAGTTGAAAACATCATGATGGGTTGAGTTAGTCCTCAAAATACCATCTTTGCTATTAGCCATTTTGAAAGAGGTACTGTGCAGCAGAGTTGCTCACAACAGCCCACCATTTGGTTTCTTGATTGCTTTTTATGGGTGTTGATTGCAGATCCACGTAAAATCAAATCCTTTTCAACTTCCCTCTTTTCTCCCTTTATCATAATGTGGCTTATTGTTCCAATTCTGAGCAGGTTTGTTTTCTTTAGCAGTTTTTTTGCCCTATAATCCATACTGAAGGCTGTAGCCTTTAATCCTTCACCAATGTGTGTTTCATAACTCCTTTATTTTCTACAAGTAAGGTTGTGTCATCCACATGTTACAGGTTTGATGAGTTTTCCTCCAGTCTTGATGCTTCACTCCTCTTCATCCTTCCAGCTTCTTGGATTATTTCCTCAGCATGCAGAGTGAGCAGGTGTGATGAAGAGATCTAATCCTGATACCTACCTTTTCAGATTTTAGACCACGTAGAATATCTTCTTGCTCTGTCTGAATCTTCTTTTTGGTTAATGTATAGGTTCTATATGAACACAATTAAGGGTTCTGGAATTCCCATTCTTTGCCAAGTTATCCATAATATATTATGGACTCATGTAGCCTTTCCATGTTGTTGTTGTTGTTATGTGCCGTCAAGTCGCTTGCCACTCAAAGCGACCTTATGTACAACAGCCCTAAACTCTGCTCTGTCCTGTGCCAATCGCACTGTCTCTGGCACTCCCATCCTGATTACCCCAGTCACTGAATCAATCCACCTCATAAAGGGTCTTCCCCTTCTGCACTGTCCCTCCACCTTCCCAAGCATGATGTCCCTCTCCAAGGACCAGTCTCTCCTCACAACATGTCCAAAGTATGTTAGACGGAGCCTCAGAATCCTTGCCTCCAAGGAGCCACCCGGTTTAACCCTTTCCAGGATAAATCTGTTTGTTTTCCTAACAGTCCATGGTATTCTCAATACTCTTCTCCAGCACCACAGCTCAAAGGCATCAATTCTCCTTCTGTCCTTCTTGGTCATTGCTCAACTCTCTCATAACAAGTGATTGCGAAGACCATGATCTGTATCAGACGCACCTTAGTCCCCAGAGAGACACCATTGCTCTTCAGTACTTTGGAGAGGTCCTAACAGCAGACTTTCCCATGGCAATGCACCTTTTAATTTCCTGGCTACTGGTGCCAAGAGTGTTGACTGTGGAGCCAGCAAACTAAAGCTGTGAACAATCTCAGTCTCTTCACCATCCATCCTGATGCTGCCAATTGGTCCAGTGGTCGTGACAGCTTTCTGGTTTTCTCTGCTTCCATTGATGATCCATTTGACTTTCGCAATGAAAATCCCTGTTCCTCTTCTGAATCCAGCTTGAATTTCTGGCATCTCACTGTTGATGTAGTGTGTTTTTGTTTTTTTATTCAAGTAAATTTTATTCACATGCAATATTAATCCTGTTTATATAACTTCAGCGCTGTCTTGGATAATGTTTTTATTTTTTGAATGAGTGCAAATATGAATCTCTTCCAGTCCATTGACCAAGTAGCTATCCTCCATCTTCCAGTACTTTTTATTCTTTGATGTTTAGTGTTCCTTGTGTCTAATCTGTTCTTGAGAAGGTCTCTAAATCCAGGTGGGATACACTCTGTTGTGTTTTGATTCTTGTGACCTTCCCTTCCCCCAGCCCTGTTTCAGTTTTCAACTTTAATTTATATAGGAGTTCTTGATGGCCTGTTCTTCAGAGTATTCTTCTGACTAAAGATATTGCTGGTTTCCACCATGACTCTCCACAGATACATTGTATTTTTCCCCCCATGTGTATTCTGTTCAGTGACATCCAGGTGTTTAAGACATCAAAGAATAAATTGTTGACCTTGCAAAATTCTTTTATGAGATTGCCAGCATTGTTTCTGTCACCAACACTGTTTTTTAACTACAATAGTGATCAAAGAGATCTAAAATTGTGTGTTTGTATATGAATGCTGTTTGGAGATCTCATTCAATTTAGTCATTCCTTTTTTAAAGTCATTTATGATGGTTTTACTGGGGTGTTCTTTACAGGATTTTGTGGGCTAGTTCATAGGAAGTTGTGCCGCTGGCCCCAAGGCAACACTTCTCTGGTAGTTTGAATTCACCAGCAGCTCTGAGGGAGACAGATGAGCCATCTCCTCCCAAGCAGTTTACAGCCTCGGAACCCCACTGGAGGCTCAGTTGTGAATTGATTGTGACTCAGCTGCAGTGTGTGAGTGCATGGCTTCCTTACTAGTACTTCTGGGGAAACAGAATGCTGTATTGGCTTAGAGTTTGGCCCTAGGATTAAACTGCCTGGATTTGATTCTTGGTTCTTTATTTTATAGGTTCTGAGATCTTAGATAACACATTTTCCTCTCAGGATCCTGGAATTAAACTTAGCCCTGTAGTCCAGCTTTCAGCCAAACAGTAGACAGGCCTGTAAGGTGAATAATAGCAACAAGAAGGTACTCTTCTTAGGACAATGATCCTTACAGTATCAAAATACCATGTGCCCAAGAATAAAGCTCAGAACGCAGAAGAGGATTGGTTAGAAGGGTGAATGGTAACAAGATTAGTCAAGATGAAGTGCTAAATGCACTATTTCAATATGAAGACTATTGAGGTCATGTAACAAAATATGTACAATTGGTTGAATAGAAGAACAGCTTGCTCTGTAGGCTTTGATTCAAAGCATGATAAAAATTCTTTTAAAAATGAGCTCAGAAAATAGCATCTTCTTCTCAAGGTCCTCATTTGTGAAATGAATGTATTAAATTGTCTTAAGACACCCTGGAACAGATTAACTAGCAAGTCTCACAATACCCTGGTTTGCATTAAACATGGTTTACTCAAGGTGTTATTGTGTCTATTTGTGACTAGACACTGAACAGTTTCATGTGGGCTTCACTATATCTTTGATGTGATGACTGAGGGGAGAGGTGAACTTGTCCGCAGCAGGTTTGTGGGAAGACACATTTGGGCCTTTCTTTATCTATTTGCTTATCAAGTAATTAAGACCTGCCAGGGTGATATAAAGGAACAAGTAGACTTTCTTACCTATTGTTACAGATATGAAGCAAAAGGGGAAGAGAGAATTTTTAAGCATTTTAACTTTTATTTGCATTTTTGTTAAATAACAAAACTAGAACAGCACATCATAAACAATTGATGTTCCTCTGATTCTAGAATTTGAAGATGTGAGTTTGTTTTCCTTAGATGAATGTTTTGTGTATTTTAAAATACTAATACTTATTAATTATGAGGAGCTTTTCAGTATCAGAAAAGTACTATGCTGGCACTCAAATTTTCATGGCATTAGCCTTTAGATATTTATAAATTCTTGTGATACTCTGTTATTCTAGTATTTTCAACTATATATGTATACTTTGGCTAAAATTTACCGTATAATTCTTTTATTAGGAAGTGGCTGTTTTTGTCTTTGATAAAAAATTGATTGACAAATATCAAAAATTTGAAAAAGATCAAATCATTGATTGTCTAAAACGAGGAGTCCAACAGTTAACTCGGCTACGACACCCTCGACTTCTTACTGTTCAACATCCTTTAGAAGAATCCAGGTAAACTTTGGGAAAAACCTTGTATAAGGGATTTTTTAAACACAATTAACTTAATATTTGAATTCTGTTTGCACAATGTATTGTCAATGAAAATGTCCTTTAGTTTGTTAGTTAACATGTAACTTAGTTTATGTAGTAAGTTCTTATAGAAAATTAATTTCTTTACGGTTTATTTGTATTGTCTATATTTTTTGCCTCTTACTGGGATATTAATAGAGGATTTTCTTTACATTTGCCGTGAGCATATATCATGCTTAACACTGTGAGAGTCCTATGAAAGACACCTCTCTTAATTTAGAAGGGCTTAATCAGAGGTTTGGAAATTTTGTGGTTGGTGGGATTCTAAAGAGAAAGGATTTAGTAGGTCAAAAATAGGGCACACAGAGCTGGCTCTAGGCTTCCTATCTCCTTTCAGCCAGGGTAGGT
This sequence comes from Elephantulus edwardii, assembly GCF_000299155.1. Lineage (NCBI taxonomy): Eukaryota > Metazoa > Chordata > Mammalia > Macroscelidea > Macroscelididae > Elephantulus > Elephantulus edwardii. Next base: position 8,825,858 of record NW_006399818.1, read on the forward strand.
TGACTTTTATCTGTTTAATATATTGAATTTTTTCTGAAGTTCTTACTTTGTAATCATTAGTGTTCCAGCCTCACTCTACCATCCCCTAGTGCACAAGATCTTTTTCTCAGTCCTGAAAAAAAAGAAAAGAAAAAAAAAAAACCCAAAAAACAAAAACCACAAAAAACTTAACCTTGTGAAAGACTGTGCCAACAGTTTATGCTTACTGAGTTCATTGAAGTCTCAATTACACAGAACCAAGGCTCAGAGATGTTACTTATTTAAGCTATATGGTTATAAGTAACATAAATGGGCTTTAATCCTAATCGCCGTGATTCCTGGAGTCATATATTTTTTTCACTTACCATCCTTTGCTAACCGAAAAATATGTTTATAACCTTGACCATGAAAATGTTTTTAATACCTTTCTTTACATGGGTAAACTTAGAAGAGCACTATATTAATTATTTTGCAATACACACTTTAGTGAACCTTCTATTCCAGAGTGGACTAAATTTTGTTTGTCTCACATGTCGTGAGCTTTCCTGATTTTGAATTTAGCCATTTCCTCTGAAGTACTCTATCTGTCTGAATTCTACCCATTCTTGTTATTTTGACTTCTGTCTACATGCCTTATGTCTCATCATTACCTTTTCAATTTCTTTTTTTTTTTTAATTTTATTATTTTTGTGTGAGTGTACCGTCAAATCAGATCTGACTGGTACAGGAGGAGATTGTCCCTCCTTCCCCGGCAGAGCATCTGGTGGATTCGAACCGTGTGCCTCTGGGATTGTAGTTGCAGCTCCTTACCACTAGGCCACTAGAGCTCCCCACCTTTTCAATTTCTTAAGGGAACAATGTGTTATTCTTGTCTCTGTCCTTGTAACTTTTTAATAGTGATTTTTAAAAAAATTCCAGAAGTAGAGATTTACTGGCAGTTATAAAAAGACAATTTTAAAAATAAGACATCCTCATTGCTAAGTTATAAATATTCTAATAACATTAATAGAAATCAGGATCATTTAGGGATACTTTAGAGAAAGAAAAAGGTGACTTCCAGCTTTTAGTGAATTGATAGTTTTGAGATGTTAGAATTATCCAAAAGGATTTTAGTATAAGCAGAGTAATCCAGATGAAAATTAAGAATTGGTAATGTGCCAGTGAATGCTTCCAGACAGTCAGTGAAGAGCTGCTACCACTTCTACTCAAACTATTTCAGCATGTAGACAAAAGATGGAATACTCTCAGATTCGTTTTAAGAAGTATGGATAACACAGGTACCAAAATCAGGCAAAAACACCAGAAAGGAAAATGATAGACCAGTATCACTCATGAGCATGGATGCAGAAATTCTCCACACAATCTGAGCCAATAGAATTGAACATCATATAAAAAAAAAAATTATTCATTGTTGTCGAGTGGGGTTCATGCCACCGACAGCAGATTTCCCAGTGCAACTTGTCTTTTGATTTCCTGACTTGTTTAGTCCCAAGAGTGTTGATTGGAAAACCGAGTAACATGAAATTGTTGATAGTCTTAATCTTTTCTCCATCTTTCATGATTCTTCCAATTGGCCCAGTCCTTGACCTCAGCAAAAACTTCAAGTCCTTCTCAGTTTTGGTGAGCAAGGCACAACAAAGGTTGTTGATGAGTCTTCTTCCAATCCTGATACCACATTCTTCTTTATACAGTCCAGCCTCCCAAATTGTGTGTTTAGCATATAGATTGAAAAGATATGGAGAAAGGATACCTCCCTGACACACTCCTTTGAACCATGCAGTTTTCCCTTGCTATGTTTATACAACAGCTTTCTGGTCTAGGTTTAGGTTTTGCATGAACATAATCTAGTGTTCTGAGAGTCCCGTTCATCTCAATGTTAATCACAATTTGTTGTGATCCACACTACCAAATGCTTTGGCATCATCATAGTAATACTGTGAACAGTAGGAATCCTGTACTACCTTATGCCATACTCGTAATTTCTGATATACTTGAACCCATTGCGGCAGTCACTGTGTTAATCCATCTGGTTGATGGTGTTCCTCTATTTCACTGACCCTCCACCTTTCCAAGCATGATGTCCCCTTTCAAAGAATAACTTTCTGGCAACATGCTCAAAGTATGTGAGATGAGGCTCCAAGGAACACTGTGGTTGCACTTTTCCTCAAGATACATCTGTTTGCTGTTTTGGCAGTCTATAGGATATTCAGTACTCCAACACCACAGCTCAGCGTCACTAACTCTTCTACTGGCATCCTTATTCATTGTTTAGCTCTCAGATACATAGTAAGTGATTGAAAAGATCATGGCCTGAGCAAAGCACACCTTAGTCCTCAAACTGACACCATTGCTCCTCAGTAATTTGGAGAGGTCCCTGACTGCAGACTTTTCCAATGCAATATGTCTCCTGATCTCCAGGGATGTTTATTATGGATCCAAGTAGGGAGCTCTGGTGGTCTAGTGGCAAGAAGCTGTGCTATAATAATCCTGAAGGCATGCAGTTTGGGGCCCACCAGCTGCTCTGTGGGAGAAGGATGAGCAGTCTCCTCTCCCATGCACTTAACTGCTTTTGAAAACCCACTGGAGTGACGGTCAGCTATGGCTCGGTTCTGGCTCTGTAGTACATAACAAGACGATGATGAAATAATTTACAATTTCAGTATTTTCCCCTTTGTCATGATACCAGTCTAGTCGTGAGAATTTTTTTTCCTTGATGTTGATATAGAATCCACACTGAAAACTGTAATTTTTGATTACCTGCAGCAAGTGCTTCAAGTCCTCCTCCCGTTCAGCAAGTGAGGTTTGCATCTGCGTAGCACAGGTTATTGATGAGTCTTCCTCTGGATTCTGATTCCACATTCTTCTTTATAGAGTCGAGCTTCTCAACTGATTTGCTCAGCATACAAATATAAAAACCAATGGAGTAAAATTGAGAACCCAGAAACAAATCTGTTTTTGGACAGCTAATGATTGGCAATTTGGAGACTATTTTAGCAATCAATGATATGCTGAGAGGAAGTTTAGATCCAGTGGAATCATAAATGTTACATGAACATTTTTATGTAGAAAGTGGGTAATAGATAAGCTGTGGATAAAAAGATAATGTGAAATAAGGAGTTAAATTAAGTAGACTGTGAAGGAATGCCTTTGAAATGTGGGGGAGCAGCAAATTTAAATAAACTGCATGACTACCCAGTGAATCTATAAAGGATTTTTACCCCAATTATTTTCTCTGACATAAGAAACCTGTGGTGGCCATAACATGGCTGCAGGTTTATTCATTAAAGCAGAGTGAAGCATAGTCCATTCCTGAGGTATCTGGAGGGGAGAAAGGAATCGGGTATAATCAGGACATAATAGAGTTGAATTTGTTGGAAAAGTAATGTTGGGAAATTAAGTTTTATGGAGTTAGTGAAAAGGTGGAAATAAATCTAATAGCTCTATTTAGGGAGGTGATCCTTGAGAGGGTCAAGCCCTGCTGGTGTGTGATTATTTATGTTGTTGTTGTTGTTGTTATGTGCCGTCAAGTCGCTTGCGACTCATAGCGACTGTCTCTGACACTCCCATCCCAGTTATCCCAGTCACTGAATCAATCCACCTCATAGAGGGCTTTCCTCTCCTGCGCCGTCCCTCCACCCTCCCAAGCATGATGTCCCTCTCTAAGGACCGGTCTCTCCTCACAACATGTCCAAAGTAT
>NW_006399818.1:8830173-8836708 GCF_000299155.1 Elephantulus edwardii
ATAGGATGCATCCCTGGCGTACGCCCTTCCCAATTTTGAACCATGCAGTGTTCCCTTGCTCTGTTCTGACGACTGCCTCCTGGTCCAACTATAAGTTTCGCATTAGAACGATCAAGTTTTCTGGGATTCCCATTCTTCTCAGAGTCAGCCATAGTTTGTTATGATCTACACAGTCATATGCCTTTGCATAGTCATGAAACACAGATAGACATTCCTCTGGTATTCCCTGCTTTCAGCCAAGATCCATCTAACATGATTATTTATAATGATGGTAAAAATGGATATCATGAGAGATTTCAAGAACTAAGATCTTGGATGCTCACTCAGAGAGGCACTTAATCATCTCTTACCAAGTGTGATCCGTGGGTCACCAGCACCACAGCTCAGAGGCATCAGTTCTTTCTCAGTCTTCCTAACTCATTGTTCAACTTTGACATGCATATGAGCCAAATCAAAACAGTACTTTTTGTTGTGTACCGTTGAGTCAGAAACCCATTTATAGCTGACTGGTGGGTTTTCAGAGGCAGTTAATTGCATAGGTGGAGATTGTTCATCCTTCTCCAGTGGAGCATCTGGTGGATTCAAACTATGTGCCATCAGGATTGCAGCACAGCTTTTTGCCACTAGGCCACTAAAAATAGCACCGTTGTTGTTGTTGTTGATGATTGTCTTTGAGGTGAATCACAACTCATAGCGACCCTATGAACAAAAGGCCTGAAGCCCCTCTATAACTGTCGACATTTATCAAAGTTCATAGAGTTTCGGGAGACATGTTATTTAGGAAGTGGATTCCACTCTTGCTTCCAGACCTGTCAGAGTATATATATTTTTTTTTAAATTGTTTTAATTTTGTTTTATATTGGTTTGCATACAAAATTTGTATACATGTGTTTCACACTTTCCTTTATTCACGTTGTCTAACACTAGTTTTGAAAGCTAAACAAAGAATTGGTTTCAGCTGCTGAAATTCAGTTAGCTATTAATTCACCAGAAATGGCTAAAGCATCCTTTGAACCTTTTGCCCCTGATGGTACACTCAAATCATAATAAAATAAACGACTCACCAGGTTTTCTTTAACTATATTCCCAAAGTCCAAGTTATCGTTTATCTTTGTATGCCTTTCACACTTAAGATTGTAGTTCATCAGCAAGCAGGGAGTAAGCTTCCACGCTGATGTCTTATAATGCAATGTGCAATGGTAAACAATGGCCTGTGTTTTCAGGCTTTTATACTTTGGGTGTAGGAGGTTCACTCCTGGAATCTTTGATATAATCAGATCTACTGATCAAATAGAATTCTTTGTTGGGAACAAGATTGATAAAATGAGCAAGGCGGTTGCACATAGCAAAGAAAGCGGAAATGGCTGCTATGTCCCAGGCGTCCTCTTGGTCAAAGCCATGCACCTCCAGCTTTTTGAAGTGGTCATCTGTTATGTCGTCAGCTTTGGAACCAGCAAGTGCAAACTCTAGCATTGCCTTTTCCCGAGCAGGGAGGTCAGACTTTCTCCAATTCATACAAACCTGGTCAGAAAGCACTGGGTTCTTCGAGTAGACTCTGTACCAAGCACTGTGGACAACCACGTTGTTAGGGCACCTGTTTGCTATGCTGGTCACCAGAATGATGAGCTCTTTGTCAGCTTTGCTGAGGTGACCGGCGTCCATAGGCCGCCAAGCCTGCGCAGCACGGACATGGCGGTGGTGGTGGAGTGTCCAGGCGGCCTTCCCGCGCGTGGTGCGCCCCCTCGAGGACCACGCCCCGCTAGAGCGCCCCCTGTGGGCCCAGAGTATATTATTTTTATTGTTATGTGCCATTGAGTCACCTGCAATATATAGCAACCCTATCTACAGCAGCTCTGAACCCTTCCATGTCCTGAGCCAGTCTCATTAATTCCAACACACAACCCCATTGCCCTAGTATCAATCCGTGTCATCCATGGTCTCCCTCTCCTGCACTTTCCATCCACCCTTCCAAGCATGATAGCCTTTTCCAAGGACCAATCTCTCCTGGTCACGTGCCCAAAGTAAGTGAGATGGAGACTCAGAATCCTAGCCTCCAAAGAGAGACTTGGTTTCACCCTTTCAAGACAGACCTGTTTGTTTTCTCGTCAGTCAAGACTCTTCTCCAGAACCACAACTTGAAGGAATCTATTCTTCTTTTGTTATCCTTAGTCATTGTCCAACCCTTTGAAGCATAACAAGTAATTGAAAAATCCATGACCTGGATTAGGCACACCTTTGTATCTAGACTGACATCTTTGCTCTTCAGCACTCTGGAGAGGTCCATAACAGCAAAATTTCCCAATAAAATTAATCTTTTGATTTCCTGACTGCTGGTGTTAAGAGTGTTGATTGTGGATCTGAGCAAACTATAATTGTTAACAACATCAATCTCTTCTTCGTCTTTTATGGTGCTGCCAGTTGTCACAGTGGTGAGAATCTTTGTCTTCTTGATGTTGAGCTTCAATCCGTATTGAAAACTACACTCTTTGACCTTTTGCAGCAAGTACTTCAGGTCCTACTCCATTTCAGTAAGCAATGTTGTATTATTTGCGTATCGTAGGTTTTTAATGAGTCTTCCTTCAACACACTCTTCATAAAGCCTTGCTTCCCAAATGATCTGTTCTGCATACAGATTGAAAAGGTACGGGACAGGATGCATCGAGATGTACTCCTTTTCTGATTCTGAGCCATGCACTAGCAAACATTTATTTCAGAGGGCTGTGCTTTACATGCATAATCTCATTTGATCTTCATAATAACTTTACAAGTATGTTATCATTTTATAAATGGATAGAGAAAGCTCAGAGTACTTCGTCCACTATAATCAAGTCAGGGGGAGAGGGATGTTAACTTGAAGTCAGGTATCTGTTTTCAGTGCCTGAGCTCTTGATCATAACTTTGTAAAGTTTACGAAATGTTACTTTAGTTTTCTGAATGTGTTTAGATCCATAATTAACAGCCATGGAAGAAGCAGTCGAGAAATCAAAAGCTGTGTTGATTGAAGTGAGTACATTGGCCATCAAGAATCTTCAGAGTACTAAAGAGGAAGGATGTTACTTTAGACATCTACGTGTACCAGCCCCAAGCCATGGTATTTTAATTTGGTTCATATGGATGTCAAAAAAATTGAACAATTCTTCAGTACTGAAGCATTATCAATGCCTTGGAGCTGTGATGTTGGTGTAGAGTGTTGACTACCCCATGGACTGCCAAAACCCCAAATTTATCATGGAAGAAGTAAAGGCACAGTGCCCCTTGGAGGCAAGGATGATGAAATTTTGCCTCACAGACTTTGGACATATTTTCAGGAAGGACCAGTCCTTGAAAAAGGACATTCATGCTTGAAAAGTTTTAAGAATCAACAAAGGAGAGGAAGAACTTCAGGGAAATAGGTTGCCACAATGATGGTATGCCAGTATGGTAGAGATCAGTGGATGTCACAGGATCAGGCAAAGTTTTGATCTGCTGTGCATTGGATTGTTGTGAACTGGATGGTACCTGGCAGTACCAGACAACAGGCATCAAAGAGCAAGAACAGTGACATCTTTGATAAAGCAGATGAAAGCAGAACCACTCTGATTTAAATGGGAATGGAGGATTTGGAACTTGGCCTTTTCTTTTCAGAAGAAAATCTTCAGGTTGTTTTGTGCCTATTCTGACAATTAACAGCCTTAGAAGTGAAGATGAGATTATAGGAGTAATGCATGATTATAAATTAGTTCAGTCAATTTTGATAAAAAGATCAGCTCTGTTGGCCTACTGGTAAGGACCTGCATTGTAATCCCAACGGATTTGAACATGGTTTGAATCCACCAGCTACTCTGTGGGAGAAGGATGGGCAATCTCCTCCTCTTCAGTTTATTGCCTCTAAAAACCTGCTGGATGGTTTTGAGCTATGAATTAGTTCTGACTTGATGGCACACAACAACAATACACTTTTATATTAGTTTAATGAATTTTGATAAAAATATGAAGGTGAAACCAGGCTGCTCCTTGGAGACAAGGATCCTGAGGCTTCATCTGACACGCTTTGGACATACATCAAAACCTTAGAGATCATTGTCCTTGGAGAGGGACATCATGCTTGGAAGGGTAGAGGGGCAGTGCAAGAGAGGAAGACCCTTGATGAAATGGATTGATTCAGTAACTGGGGTAATGAAGGTAGAAGTGTCAGAGACAATAAAATTGGTACAGGACAGAGCAGGGTTCAGGGCTACTGAACACAAGCAACTTGATGGCACATAACAACAACAAATGAGTCATTTGAGTTTTATAGTTGAGATGTCTTATTTTCTTACTCTTGAGTTTTAAGAAATATATGGTCTCTGTCAAATATTTTGAAATATAAAATTAAATGGACAAATCTGAAGTAATCTAACTTCTTGTTGATAGTCTAATAGGATCAGTGATATTTTATATTTTTAACTGTTTGATGTTGATGCTGTGGAAAAATTACAGGATATAACTTTTTCTTTTTTTTTTAACACAGGGACTGCTTGGCATTTTGTACGGAACCAGTTTTTGCCAGTTTAGCAAATGTTCTTGGTAACTGGGAAAACCTACCTTCTCCTGTATCACCAGACATTAAGGATTATAAACTTTATGATGTAGAGACCAAATATGGTTTACTTCAGGTATATATTTTTATTCATCATGTGAAAAAACTTTTCTTTAAAATGATTTTGACTTTTTCCTATTTGTTAGTCTCATAAACTACTTTTAAGAACTTACATGTAAGTTTAAAATTACTTCTGTGTTCTAGTTTCCCCCCCTATAGTTTGTTGTATTTTGAAATAGTAAATTGATAAATTTCTGACCTTTGGGAAGATATATTGAGTGGCTGGATCACAACTCCACTTTCAAGTGAATACATTTCATAAACAAAATATAAGTGAAAATAAAAAAGTAATACAAATTTTTAATGACATCGTTAAGAAAATTTTTTAGTAGATAGCAAGAGATATTTTGAACCTTTATGTATTTTACTAAATTTTTTACTTTCCTTATTTATCAAAATAGTGTTTTCAGCTCCATTGAAACAACAACCAACAATTTATTTTTCTATTTTAATTTTTCCTCTCTTATTTATTAAAAGGCTACTTTCAGCTTTGTAGAGTAAATTGGTACAACTCACTGTAAGTTCTTTCAGGACACAGATAATTGTACTCTTTTTTTCATTGTCCTACAAAAAACTGATTATAATTGGCATATCTAAAATTTTTTAAAGTTTTAAAACCATCACCATTCTCAAGGTAATGATTCTATCCAAAACCTTGGACATTTCTGGTTCCTTTGGAGTCTCTCCATCCCAGTTCCAGTGAAACCATAGAACTGCTTCCTGCACAGCTTTCATTTTCTAGAGATGTAAATGAGTCATATAGTATGTACTCTTTTTTTTACTGATCTTGCTACCTTCACTCACATTTTAAATAGCCACCCTCTGTATTGTTGTATGCCAATAGTATGGCTATTTTTGTTTTTTAAAAAAAAATTTTAAACTTTTTCTTAAAATTGTGATTTGAACAATATAAAATTGGAAAGGTTTTAAATTTGTATGTTCTCTTCTTTGTGTCTTTGGCTAGAGGTTTATCAGTTTTACTCATTTTCTTAAAGATCCTGACTTTCTGTGGTTGCCATAATGAATTAACCACAGGCTTGGTGGCTGAAAACAGCAGTAGTTTTTTTGCTTACAGTTCTGGTGCCAGAAAGAAGTCTGAGATCAACATACTAGCAGGATTTCATCCCACAAAGGCTGTTTAGGAGAATCACTTTCTTCCTCTTGTACATTTAATGACTTAAGACTCAGCTTAGATTGTGGCTACCACAGTTCAGTTACTTTTTTTTTCATGTGTTTGTGTGTATATGACATTTGTCAATGGTTATAGGCCCCACTCACAGAATCCAGGTTGATCCCCTCATCTCAAAATCCTTCACTTAGTTATATCTAGTAAGATGTAAGATTAATAAATTCTGGTGGCCTCGTAGTAAGAAGCTGCATTGCAATCTCAAAAGTACACAGGTCAAATCTGCCAGCTGCTCCACAGGAGAAGGATGGACATTCTCCTTCCATGCAGTTTACTGCCTCTGAAAGCCCACTGGAGGGTCAGCTATGGGTTCATTCAAACTCGACATCAAACAACATGGCAGCATTCACATGTCTAAGGATTAGGACATGGGGATTAGATACGTCTTGGGTGCTACCAATGAAGCCTTTACGAATTCTGACTTCATGTATTTTTCTCTTGTTTTCTACAGCATCGATTCCCACTCCTTTCTTAAGTTTGATTATGGTTGTTTTCTTCATAAGGAGAAAGCCAAGGTCATTGGTCTGAAACTGTGCTTTTCTTTCTTTGAAAATTTAATTTAATTTTATATTTGTGTGTGTGTACCATCAAATCGGATCTGACTGGTACAGGAGGAGATTGCCCCTCTTAAGCCATTTTTTTAAATTAATTTAGTTTGTTTATTTTTCATTTCATTGAACATCTACAGAGATTTTGGAATTCCATTCATTCATTGTTGCACCCTTCTCCCC
>NW_006399818.1:8837613-8873649 GCF_000299155.1 Elephantulus edwardii
TAAGTCCCTTGTCTGACATGTCATTACCAAAAACTTTTTCCCAGTCTGTGGCTTCCCTTTTTACCCTGTTAGAGAAGTTTCTGGATGCTCATAGGGATTTGATTCTTAGAAGGTCCCATTCATCTGTTTTATCTTCTGGTTGGAAACTGTTCTTTTCTAATGTAGATGTTGAGTACTGTAGATTTTCTCTTAAACACTGCTTATAATGGCATACCACAAATTTTGCTGTGATGTGTTTTCATTTCATTCAATTCATAGTGTATTAAAATCTTCCTTTTGCTTTCTTCTCTGACCCATAGATTATATAAACGTATGATATTTAGTTTTCAGATTTAATTGTGTTGTCATTAGAGAACATATTTTATGTGACTTGTGTTTTTTAACTTACTGAATTTTATGGTCCAGAATATACTGCTTTGCACTGGGGAGATTGGTACGGTTTATCTGTTTACTGCATCTCAGTGTCAAGAAAACAAAGATTCTTACCACTGGACCAATAGGCAACATCATGATGAATGGAGAATTGATTGAAATTGTCAACAGCTTCATCTTGCCTGAATCCACAGTTAACACCCTTAGTACCAGCAGTCAGGAAATCAGGAGATGCATTGCACTGGAAAAAATCTGTAGTTAAGGTCCTTCCAAATTATTGAGGAATAACGCTGTCAGTTTGAGAACTCAGGTGCATCTGATTCAGGCCATAGTGTTTCCTGTTGCTTGCTATGCATTTGAATGCTGGACAGTGAATAAGGATGACAGAATTGATGCCTTTGAGCTGCTGTGTTGGAGAAGAGCACCGAACATCCCATGGATGGCCAAGAGAACAAACGGATACATCTTGGAGAGGGTGCAGCTGGCGTGCCCTTTGGAGGCAGGAATGATGAGGCTTTGCCTCACATACTTTGAGCATGTTGCTAGGAGGGGCCATTCCTCGGAGAAGGACGTGATGCTAGGAAGGATGGAGGGTAAGCGAAGGAGAGGAAGACCCTCAGCCAGGTAGACTGACACAGTGGCTGCTGCAATGGGCTCTTGTGTGTCAGGAAGGATGACGATGGCACAGGATAGGACAGGGTTTAGATCTTTTGTTAATATGGTCAGTATGAGTCATATTCCACTTGGTGGTACCTGACCATAACAGGTATCCCTGTTCTTCACTCCCTCATTGTCCAGTGTATTGAAGGCGGCTGAATGTATTTTTTTGATGCAGGAGTTCTTGTTAGGTGCTGTCGAGTATGACTCGTAGCAACCTTATGAACAGCAGATCTAAATCCTATCTCATCTGTGCCGTTCTCCTCTGACACTTGATCCATTGCAGTCACTGTTTCAGTCCATCTCATGCAGGAGAGGTGAGGATAAGTAGAGTTCCTGTTTTTTTTCTGCTTTGGTAGAGGTTGAATTTTTATTTTTACAATGCTTTTTATTGCAACACAACATGTGAAATAGTCCAGAAATGTATGTGCCACTGATTGAATTATCACAACATTAATGCATCTGTTTAACTGTCACCAGTGTCAGGAAAGAAAACATTATCTTGAATCTCAGAAGCCCAAACTCTGGAAATTCTTCAGCATTGTTGGCTATAAGGATACTGTTTCACTTTATGAATGAGCTGCATATTACTTATACATCCCACTGATGAAGATCATTTGTACTGTTTTTAGCTTCCCCACCTTGCCCCTTCCTAGCTTGTGGCTTTATAATTTATCAATAAACATTTTATTTTTTAAAACATTACTAATTTTAGACTTTGGATTCCTATTCATTCATTGTTGCACTTTTCTCCCTGCCCACCTCTTCCCCTAAACATTTCGTGTGTGTGTGTGTATATATCTTTTCTTTAATGTATGTACCCAGTTCTCTTGAGTATGAACCTAGGATTAAAATTGTTGGATATGCCTAAGTTCAACTTCATTGTATGATAATATACAATTTAAAAAATGTTTTATATCAGTAATGTTATGACCAATTTATAATTAATATTGTTGGTATTTTTAAAAAGTAGCATTTTTTTATTTATTAGAATCTCAGTTATAATTGTATAAATTTATTTCCTTTATAACTCATGTAATTGAGAACCTTTTTCCATTTTGATATGCATAAATCCATCAGCAAATCCTGATATCTCTACTGTTAAAATATACGTGGAATCTATTCAAAAGTCCGGGCTTGAGTATCTGCTTTTGAAAGTTCTATCCATTTCTAAGATCTCAGTCTTACAGGAGTCTAAGAATTGGAGCAGTCCCAAGTAAACTGAATGACACACACATTAAAGATCAAATTGGAAATTAGTGATACAGAAAAAGGGAAAATCAGTAAAGCTCAAACTTGACCTGTAGTGGATTTAATGATGACTTTGTCCTTGATTTAGCGACTGAATAAATTTGGACAGCAAATGGCACTTTTATATATTTTCTTCTGCTTGTATGCATAATGAAAAGAACAAAATAAATGGTTTTACTCTTTAATTCTTTCATGATTTTCCGCCCCCATGCTTAGATGATCTTGGCATTTAAAACTATGTACTTTTGCATTTACAATGAAATTTATTGTTAGCTAATGTTTCATTACAAGAAGCATCAATAATGATTGTGATTTTTTTTTTTAGAAAACATTTTACTGCTGTAATGGAAGAGTTTCATTTAATGTATCAATGTTTCTACTCCTCCCAACCCCCTCCCCCGCCCATTCTAGGTTTCTGAAGGATTGTCATTTTTACATAGTAGCGTGAAAATGGTTCATGGAAATATTACTCCTGAAAATGTCATTTTGAATAAAAGTGGAGCCTGGAAAATAATGGGCTTTGATTTTTGTGTGTCATCGACCAATCCTTCTGAACAAGAGGTAATAAAAGTTTTAGTCATCTCATTTTTAAAAACACTGTAAACCTGTGATGACATCTGGAGTGGATTAGCGAATTTGTTAATCTGAATTAGAAATAGGCTAGTAATGCAGTGCTATATTTAAATGTATTGCTTTATAGGAAATTGTTTTTCTTAATTGGGACTTTTGTTATGTATTGTCTAGCTGAAATGGACCCTCCAGCAGGTTTTCTGAAACAGTTTATCATGTGGAGGAGTTTCCCATCTTTCTCCTGTGAAGCACATAGAGAATTTCAACCATGTGCTTTTGGCCTAGTTTTTATTAAAAGTATTCTTCATCTTATTAGTTCTACAGTAATTAATACTATTTGGAAAGAAGGTGCCAGATTTATATTAAGTTCAGAATTATTGTATAAAATAATCGGTTATTTATTCTTGTCAGAACTTAAAAGTATACTGTCATGCCCTGAATTTCTTCTACTAGTGTTTCTCCAGTTTATTCAGCCAAAGAATATTCTTTAGAGGATACATTGATAATAGTAGCCAACATTTACCGAAACATTTCCCTTATTATTATTTGTGGTTTTACTCCTCACAATAATTTTATGAGGTATAGGAATGACACAGATAAGTACAGTAACTTACGTAACCTGTTTTTTGCAATTGGTTAATAAACAAGTCAGAATTTGAACCCAGTCTTTTTGGTTCTAATGCATCTGTTCTTGATAGTCATGTTTTTTGAGGAAGCATTAAACTAAGTTAATCTGCTTTTGTGTTGATTATTTTTTATGCATGTAATACGGCATCTTGTAATTTAGAATTTTACCTTGTGTAATTGTTAAACAACCAAGATGTGACCTAAAGATGATCCAATTTAAGGAGCTATTTTTTTTATTAACTTTTTTTAAAAGTTTACATAAGTTTGTATATGAAATTGGTATACATTGTGTTTCACAGTATCTTTCATTAACATATTGTTGCATGCAGTCATTCCCATTCATTATATTTTATAAACTCAATCACCATTGAACGCTGTCTACCCTTACCATCTTTCCAGATCCCTGCCAAGTCTTTCCCATTTCCTTTACCCCTTCTACCTCCACCCACCAAACTGTGCAACCCTATGATTTCCCCCTGTCTACTTTCACTCCTCTGTTCCCACCCATTCTCCCCCCTGGGTCTCCATATTGTTTCTACAATAATGGTTCTGTGCAGGATTTACCCTTATGAGACTGAGTCTCCCCAGCTATGTATATTCACACAATGGAATATACCACAATTCTCAACCCGTTCAATTGTGGTTGTACATTTGAGTTGTTGCCATGTTCTTGTGATTATGAATAACACTGCTATGAACACTGGTATACAAACTCAGTTTGTGTCTCAGTTAAAATTTCACAGCAACAATTTCTAAAATTACTACATACACTGATGGTTCTCTTTTCCTCAGGGTGTATTTCTAGCAGTGGAATAGCTGGGTCATATGAAATTTCTGTGTTCAGCATTTTGAGGAAATGCTAAACTGCTTTCCAGAGTGGTTGTACCATTAAAAATTTTTTTTTAATTAATTTTAGTGAAAGTTTACAGAGACTTAGGGTTTCCAATCATTCACTTTTCTCCCTGCCCACCCCCGCCCCCACAATTCACTCTTCTTAAAAAGTAAAACTCTTTAATTACTTTGCAATGCCAACTCCACCCCCACCCCCTAAGTCCACTCTACTGCGCAGCTTTCCTTCTGGACTCTTTTATCATGAGAATAGTTGTACCATTTTCTAATCCCCCAAATAGTGTATGAGAGTTCCCCCTCTCCACATCCTCTCCAACATTTATTGCTTACTGTCCTATTAAACTTTGCCACTGCTATTGGGTGAGATGGCTTTGATTTGCATCTCTCTTATGGCCAGTGATTTTGAGCATTTCTTCACGTGTTTGTTGGCCATCTAAATATCTTCCTCTGTGAAAAGTCTTTCCATGTCTTTTGCCTGTTTTGTAATTGTGTCATCAGTCTTTTTCTTGTGGAGGCCCTGTAGGAGTCCCTAAACTTTTCTTATGAGACCCGTCTGAGATGATATTGACAAATATTTTTTTCCAGTCAGTAGGTTTTCTTTTCACTCTGTTGGAGTTTTTGATGCACACAGGGATTTAATCTCTAGAAGGCCCCATTCATGAATTTTATCCTCTCCTGGTTGTGTATTTCTGGCTATATTTGACAACCTCTTTATAGCAACCTTTTTTTTTTTTTTAGGAGAAGCAGGAAGTCTTTGATAGAGTACATACTGTGGTACTGTTTTAGATCTGTCCTCTGCATATTTGTTTAATCCTTAAAACAGTCTTTTGAACTTAGTAACTAAATTATATGACTAGTTAGTGGAAGAATAAAGTTTCAGTGGGCAATCTGAAACCTGTGTAGTGTATACTAGTTCTTCTCATTTTCACACTACATCTCTCTAGTGATGATTTGTCCTCTAGGAGAAAACTTTAGCCACAAAATTTTGAAGATGTCTTGTTCTTATCTCTCAGTTCACTGTTTGCACTTCCCGGTTTGTAGCTTGAAGAATTTTAGGATACAAAGTGATAGTAATATTTTTATTTGTGTGACTAAAGTTTGAATCTTAAAGCTAGATTACTACTGCATCATGCACTTTGCTTTCACTTGAAATATCTAATTTACATAATCTTTTTTTCCCTTTCAGCCCAAGTTCCCTTGCAAAGAATGGGACCCAAATTTGCCATCATTGTGTCTTCCAAATCCCGAATACTTGGCTCCTGAATACATACTTTCTGTGAGCTGTGAAACAGCCAGTGATATGTACTCTCTAGGAACTATTATGTATGCGGTTTTTAATAAAGGGAAGCCTATATTTGAAGTCAACAAGCAAGATATTTACAAGAGTTTCAGCAGACAGTTGGATCAGGTACTTAATTATCAAAATGCAGTTACATTAAATATGTGGTGAAATATTCATGCTTTTTCAGAAAACTGTGTTCAGAAAATTCCCCCAAATTAGATAAGTATTCCGTATTTTAAGTTTTTAAATACTTAATGAAAGTTCTTGTATAAACAATGAGGGCAAATTCAGCTTTGTGTTTCAGAAAGTCTTTTCAGAGACTTGTGTGTCCTTTAGCTCTTGTGGACTTGTCTTAATTTTCTTCAGCTTCAGCATGAACCTGCATATGAGCAATTGATGTTCCACATTCAGCATCTGACCCTGTCCTTAAAATACTGAACTTTACCATTGAATAAGTCATTATCTTCCAAAATTGTGTTGTGAAATCTCTGGTATTATTTCTGTCACCAAAGCCATATTTTTAAATTTTAAATTGCTAATCCTTTTTTATTTCCAGCTTTTGCATTCCAATCCCCAGTAATTATCAATGCATCTTGATTGCATGTTTGATCAACTTCAGACTGCAGAAGTTGGTAAAAATCTTTAGTTTCATCATCTTTGACACCAGTGTTTGGTACATAAGTTTTATGCACATGGCTCTTTTCTGATTGCTAACCACTTCCTAAATAACATGCCTCCTGAAACTCTATGAACTTTGATAAATGTAGATCGTTGTAGAGGACCTTCAGGTCTTTTGTTTATAGGGTCACTCTGAGTCGTGCTTGACTCAAAGGCAATCAACAGCAACAACAGCAGCAGCATTGTATTTCAGGCTGGATCTTGATCTGTTCTTTTTGAGAATGATAATTAAAAAATAGTTGCAACTGCATATCTACATTTAACTGCTAGAAATTCATGCTGAATTCAGAGGAAAATAAGGGATGAAGGTTATCAGAGTTGATGTCAGATGGATTTTACCTGAAAGCAGGAAGTACCATATAAATTTTATCTTCATTTTATTGACTACTTAGATTAGATTGTGTGAATCAATAAATTATGGGTGACATTCTGAAGAATAGGACTTTAAGAACTTTTAATTTTGCTCATTCAGAACCTATACATTGCCCAAGGGACATGTGCTCTACCAGAACAACTGGAGTGGTTTGAAATTAGGAAAGATGTCAGCCAGGGCTGTGTCCTTTCACTATACTTATTAGACATATATGCTGAGCAAATAATCCAACAGTCTAGAAATACGAAGAAGAATAAGGCATCAGGATTGAAGGAAGACTCATTAACAACTTAGCGTATATAGATGACACAGTCTTGCTTGATGTAAGTGAAGGGAATTTGAGGCATTTCCTGATGAAGATGAAAGATTACAACATGCATCATGGAGTACATCTTGACAAAAAGAAAACAAAAATCCTAATAATTGCATAACCAATAAAGAACATCAGATAAACATAGAAGAGATAAAAATTGCCATGAATTTTTGTTGTTAATCTTGGATCCACTGTCAGTGTCATTGATGCTGCAATCAAGAAATGAACCATTTTGATAAATCTGCTGTAAAGGCCTCTTTATAGTATTTGGAAATGAAACATTGAGGACCTAGGTATGCCTGAGCCAATCCAGTGTATTTTCCATTGCCTCATGCAAATGAATAAGGAAGACCTCAGAAGAATTGATGACTTTGAGTTATGCTTTTGAGAAAGAATATTAACTATATTATGGACTACTGAAGACTATTACTAATAACACATGCAAGCAAAGTCCTGAAGATTTTTCAAAAAGTATTGAAACAGCACATCAACAGAGAACTATCAAAATTACAAGCAGGGTTTAAAAGAAACTGTGGCACTAGGGATATTATAGCCATTGTCAGATGGGTCTTGGCTGAGAAGAGAGAATACCAGGGGAATGTCTATCTGTGTTTCAGTGAACTGTGCAAAGGCATTTGACTGTGTGGATCACGACAAATTGTAACTGACTTTTAGAAGAATGGTGGTTCCAGTACAATGTATTTAATTTTTTTCTCTCCTATGTCTAAGAAACTTCATGATCTAAGTATACTCATGTTATCAGATGAACTGGCAGATACATCCAAACTGTCTATAAGGCTCAAGCTATTTAGAAGGCTGCCTGGTATTAACAATTTACAGACACAGATGAATCTAAGAGTTTCTATTTTGAAGCCTGGAGAGCACAATTATACATTTAGTTTAATCCCCTTCGGTTTGATCTGTTGGGCATTGTGCTATAAAATGACTGTACACAAACCTTTTCTTAAAAAAAATACTGCATAAACACTTTATAGGCAATGCTTTTGCTTTATATATATATTTTAATACATATCCAGAATGTCTTTATTACATATATTATTACAAGTACATTATTAAAAAAAATGATTCTTAGACTTTTGACAATATTAATTCGTTTCTCTTTGAATTATTTTTTTAAATTTATATTTAATGTTATTGCTGTTTTGAATAGTTGAGTCGTTTGGGATCTAGTTCGCTCACTAATGTACCTGAGGAAGTCCGTGAACACGTAAAACTGCTGTTAAATGTTACTCCAACTGTAAGGCCAGATGCAGATCAAATGACAAAGGTGAGTGCACACAAATTCTGACTTAAGTAAAGGGACAAAAGAAGTCGTTCAAATGCTTCTTAAGTAAAATTTTTGGAGGCAGGAATGGCATCTACTTCCTAAACAACATGCCTCCAGAAACTGAATTTTGATAAATCTTGGTACTTACAGAGAGGCTTCAGGCCTTTTGTTCATAGGGTAACTATGAGTCATGCTTGACTCGAAGGCAATCGACAACAATAGCAACAATAACAGAATAATATTTAGACAACTCTAGTCCCCAAATAAGATACCTTTGTTATTGAGAATATTTTTAGCTTTTTCATAATCTAAGATTATATATATGTAATTGCTCTGATGGGAAGTTAACATTTCAAATGAATAGGGTCCTAAGAGTCAAAGTAAATTTGTTGAAGTTCTGTGCTTTCGAAGAATTCAACTAATGTAAGCATAGATTTTTAGTAATTTATTGATGCTTTTTATGCCTTCACATTATTTATCTTTCAGTATTTTAGTAGCTACCAAAATGTTACTGCTCAACTGACTCACAGATACTAATTTTTATGATTTCTACTTAAAAAGAAATGAATCAGCTTTTCTTTTATCCTGATTTTATAGTTATAATTTCTATTAAGTTATCCTTAACAGTTCTCACTCTTTATATATATCTATATATCTAGATATACAAACACACACACACCCCCCAAATGGTGGTGGTATCAAAAAAAGAAGTTCTTTAATGTTAATATTTATCAATATATTGTCATTTCATGTCCTTGTTTTTAGATTCCCTTCTTTGATGATGTTGGTGCAGTGACACTGCAGTATTTTGATACCTTATTCCAAAGAGATAATCTTCAGAAATCACAGTTTTTCAAAGGACTGCCAAAGGTTCTGCCAAAACTTCCCAAGGTTTGTTCCTGATCATTTTCTGAGTATAGCCAGGATCTTAGAATTGAATTTTTACATTTAATTACCATGACTTTTCTAAAGAAATAAAGACGACCTTTGCCATAATAAAAAATGGTATATAACAAACAAGGATATTTCCTGTGCCATGCTTAAATCATTAAATGTCTGACGTTTATAAGTTGTCTTTATGGAGATCACTACCATACCAGCAGTTGAGGTTGGTGGTTCAAATACACGAGCAGCTCTTCAGGAGAAAGATGAGGCAGTCTGTTTCCATAATGACTTATAGCCTCAGGAACCCTCTGAGTTCTACTTTGTCCTGAGTTGGAGTCCACTTAATGACAGGGGTGGGTGATAAGTCCTTATTTATAAGTACTGTTATCTCCTCCTTAGTATGGTCTATAGGGAGTTTTACTGCTAACTTTAAGGCTAGTTCCTTCTGGCAATTTGAATCTACCAGCTGCTCTCCAGGAGAATGATAGGTATTCTCCTTCTATGAAATTTACTCATTGAGTTGACTCATAGAATTGATTGCCCAGGTATGAGATGAATAAGCTCATGTGACAGAATCAATCTGCGTCCTAGAATACTCTGACCTGCAGTCTTGACTTGGGCACATCACCGAGTCTTTCCCCCCTTAGTTGCTGTCTTCTGTTGAATCAGAACCGACTTAGTCAAAGGCATTAAATCACCTCTAACAATTTCCTTAATTCTCCCTCTTTGTCTTAGGAAAGCATGAATGTACTATAGTCTAAAAAGATTGGTCAATTAGAGGAAATGGGTTGCAACAATTTGTTCAGTGTTGGAAATTAAAAATTCTAACTTGGTGATTAGAACTGTTCTCTAATACACAAGCATTTTCTGCTGGCTTAACTAATGTGTAAACATAATTAATAGCATCAAAACTGTGAGGTTATAGCTCAAAGTTATAAAAGTACAAATTAGGGCATTGGACAGGGCTTATTAAATTGTATGATATATATCAGAAGTGATGAAATAATTAAAAGGAGAAATGTATTGGTGAAGACTAATTTAGGAAAGTATCCTAAATGGTCATTTGTTGTTCTTTGTCTGGATAGTTCCAGATTGTGCTTCCCTCTCCACTCCATAATATTCAAGATTATACCCTTTGTCCTGACATGGCTGGAAATAGCAATCTGTTTCACTGTCAGAAATGTCCTAGTTTGTATATACATTACGTGATTACGTTACCTAAAAGGATTTGTTGTTGGTAGGTGTTGCTGAGTTTAGTACAACTCACAGCAACCCTGTGAACACAGATAAGAACCCTGGCCTATCCTGTGTCATCCACATTATCTCTGACACAGTTGAGCCCATTGCTGCAGTCACAGTGTCAATCATCGATCTCTTGAGGGTCTTCCTCCCTTCCGCTGACTCTCCACTTTGCCAAACATGATGTTCCTTTCCAAGGAATAACCGGTTCTAACAACATGCTGAAAGTATGTGAGACATAGCTTTGCCTCCCTTGCCTCCAAGGAGCACCCTGACTGTACATTTCCCAGTACTTAATCTGTTCTTATGGCAGTCCATGAGATATGTAGTGCACCTCTCCAACTCCAGCATCACAACTCAGAGGCACCAATTCTTCTGTCATCCTAAAAGGATTGTTTGCTCTCCAGTTGGAACAGAGTCATAGCTGACCCGTTAGCTCATTTCTAGAGGCAGTTAATAGCACAGGAGGAGACTGTCCATCTTTCTCCCATGGAGCAGCTGGTGGATTAGAACTGAGTGTGTTTGGAATTTTAGGACAGCTTCTTACTACTAGGCTGTCAGAGCTCCCAGTTAGGACATTTGAAACTGTAATCTCGGTGTTAACACGAAAGATATGAAATAATTTTTTCTGTACGAATGTCTTGTCTTTCAGCGGGTAATCGTGCAGAGAATTTTGCCTTGTTTGACTTCAGAATTTGTAAATCCTGACATGGTACCTTTTGTTTTGCCTAATGTTCTACTGATTGCTGAGGAATGTACCAAAGAAGAATATGTTAAACTAATTCTACCTGAACTAGGCCCCGTCTTTAAGCAGCAGGAGCCAATCCAGGTATGGTGCAGATGATTTTGCATTATTTTTTTTTTAATTCATTGGTATTCTTCATTAGGATGGCTGTCATTGAAAACAAAAGGAATGTGTACTGACTTTTTAAAATTTGAGGTCAGAATATTATACTTTCTTTTCTCTTGGTGATACAGCTATTTCGTATGTGATTGAATTGAACCATTCCTAAAATTATAAATGGACTTTGAAACTTTATGTTTGGAGCTTTTCATAACTTGCTATCTCAGAAAATAAGTTGTATTGAGAATTTAAAAAAAATTTAGTGTTCTTATTGATCCTGCTGGAAGTTATAGATGTTTGTTTGCTTTTAATAGTTTTAATGCAACTATTAGTAAATATTGTGTTTTACCTAAGTAATTACTATTAACTCTGCCTTAGATCACCGTGTCTCATCAGGTTTCCATTACATCTTGCCTATTCCTTCACCACCCCCATCTGTCCACTAATCTCTGCTGTTCTAGTAACACTTTTCTCTCCTCCCCTTCTTTCACCCTTTTCTTTTCCTCCTTCCCTTTTGAACCTGGAAGGTGTAAGTTTGGTTAACAAAGGTCCTTCGCTCTCATGCATACGCTTTGGTTTGTTTGCTCTCTAGGGCCTTCAATTTGTAGATTAATTATTTCAGTTATTTATCTTCTTATCTGCTTAATAAACACTGCAACCAGAAAACAAGAGTATATACAATTCCATGGAAATACTTTATTTATGTATTCTGAGTAAAAAGGGTTGTTGTTGTTTTTGCTGTTGTTGTTATGTGCCATAGAGCTGTCTGCGACTCATAGCAACCCTATGCACAACAGCTCTCAAGGCTACCCTGTCCTGAGTCAGTCTCATGGACTCCAACACACCTACCCCATCGCACTAGTTACTGTATCAATCCATCTCATCCAGGATCTTCCTCTCCTCCGCTGTCCCTTGACCGTTCCGAGCATGTTGTCCTTCCCCAAGGATCTGTCCTTCCTGGCCATATGTTCTAAGTATGTGAGGTGGAGCTTCAAAATCCTAGCCTCCAAGGAGAAACTTGGTTTTTTTACTCTCTCCAAAACAGACCTATTTGTTTTCTTTGTATGTTTCCATGGTATGTTCAAGACTCTTTTCCACTACCATAACTCAAAGGCATCAATGATTCTTCTGTCATCCCTAGTCATTGTACATTTCTCTGATGCATAACAAGTAATGGCAAAGACTGGCTTGTATCAGACACGCCTTAGTTTCTAGACTAATGTTGTTGCTTCTCAGTACTCCGGAGAGGTCCTATAACAGCAAATTTACCTAATACAGTTCATCTTTTGATTTTCTGACTGCTGGTGCCAAGAATGTTGGTTGAGGAGCCAAGCAAGCCGTAACTGTTAATAACCAAGTCTCTTCTCCATACATCATGGTGCTGCCAGTTGGCCCAGTGGTGAAAATGGTAAATGGTAAATGCTATTTCAGTGTTGATGTAGACAAAGACAGGGTAGTCTAGATTTATGATGCATAGAATCATACATTAGGCTTTGAATTTGCTCTCCTTCCTATTCTCAGACACATGATAGTAAAGCATTAAGTTCTTTATATAGATTGAAAGGGTAGGGAGATAGGACACATCCCTGGTGTACACCCTTCCCAATTTTGAACCATTCAGTGTTTCCTTGCTCTGTTCTGACAACTACCTCCTGTTAGTATAGGTTTTGTATTACTCTCATTCTTCTCAGAGTTAGCCACAGTTTCTTGTGATGCACACAGTCAAACACCTTTGCATAGTCAATAAAACACAGAGAGGCATTCCTCTGATACTCCTTATTTTCAGCCAAGATCCGTCTAACATTAGCTACAATATCCCTAGTACCATGACACCTTCTAAACCCAGCCTACAGCTTTTTGCTGATGGGCTGTTCCAGTTAATTTTGGATAATCTTCAGCAGAATCTTGTTTGTATGTGATATTAATGGTACTGTTCGATAATTTCCACACTCTGTTGGGTCACCTTTTTTTGGAATGGGAACAAATGTAGACCTCTTCCAGTCAGTTGACCAAGTGGTTGTCCTCCAGATTTCTTGGCACAAGTTAGTGAGCACATCTAGAGTAGCATCTGTTAGTTGAAATACATCAATTGGTATACCGTCAATTCCTAGTATATATAAATAATAACCTGTCATAAGAATTATTTATATCATGGGGACTTTTTAATACTGTGTATATATATGTACCAGTAAAGATGCACAGATACATACTTCTGTGTGTATACAGTAAAATATAATGTAGATGCCTTTCTCCTTGTGCCATCTTACCAGGGTTAACAAGTCTAAAATATGTCTTACGCTTTATGAGTTTATATAATCCGACTGCATTCATTTAAATATTGGAGGCTTTGTTATTATTAGGTTAATGGTAATGGAATTATCTGCATTTCTTTGTCATGGAGGGAATATTTACAAATCAACTGGTATAAATTTAACCTTTTAAAATATTCTGTGCTTTGAGTGTACTGTGAGTGTACCATGGTTTATTCAGTTATCCTCTTTTGTGTCCAACTTTTTTGTTACATGTGGTACTTCATACCTACAACTTTATATAATATCTTTTGTGTGTGTGTGTGTGTGTTTGCCAGCTCCTTTTATTTCTATTATGGCTTGAAGGTTTATAAAACATACTGGTTTTCCATTCAGCCATTTTATCTTATAATATGAATCGCACATTCAACAATATGATCACACTCTTACACTTCTTATATATAATTCTAATTTGTATAATCTTTCTGTCCTTCCTCTTCACTCCTCTGGACTTTTTGTTGGGAAATGCTCCTTTTTTGACTTTAAATGGTTGGTTATCTGAGGAGTGAGTGCTTCTCTGAGGTTATTGATCACCTGACAGGCATTTTTTTGTCTAAAAGGGGAGCTATGAGGGTATTTCCCCCTGTTCCACAGGTCAATTTCTTTTCACAACTTTTCATTTTTATAAAATGTATTTATTAGTGGAAGACCAAGACTAATGAACTACATGCTTTGCTGTCTGTGCATGAACTGACCAGTCACCAGACGTGATGAGAGGAAAGGCATTTTTTTATTTACATAGTGATTTGTGAACTCAAGAGTTGACAGGGTATAAAACTTGGTAATTTACATTTGAATGATGCTGTTCAGATCGTTGTTTTTGTTATGTGCCATTGAGTCACTTGTGGCAGCCCTATGCACAGTAGCTCTGAACTCTGTCCTATCCTTAGCCAATCTCATTGTCTCAGAGACCTCTGTCTCCGTTTCACCAGTTACTGTGTCAGTCCATCTTCTCCAGGGTTTACCTCACTTGTACTGTCGTCTCTCCATCCTTCCAAGCATGAAGTCCTTCTCCAAGGAATGATTCCATCTGGCAATATGCCTGAAGTATGTGAGATGGAGCCTCAGAAGCTTTGCTTCCAAGGAGCAGCTTGGTTTTGCCCTCTCTAAGACAGAGCTGTTCATTTTCTTGGCAGTCCGTAGTATGTTCAGTACTCTTCTCCAGAACCACAACTGAAAGACATTGATTTTTCTTCTATCATCCTTAGTCATTGTCCAGCTCTCTGAAGCATAACAAGCAATTGGGAAGACAATTTCCTGGATCAGGTACACTTTAGTATCCAGACTGGCTTCATTACTCTTCAGTACTCTGGAGAGGTCCCTAACAGATTTTCCCAATGCAGTTCATCTTTTGATTTCCTGAATGCCGCTGCCAAGAAAATTGTTACCAACCTCAGTCTCTTCTCCATTTTTCATGGAGGTGCCAGTTGCTGCCAGTTGGCCCTGTGGTGAAAAATCTGTCTTCTTAATGTTGAGTTTCAATCCATATTGCAGTTCAGATCATTAGGATCATGATGTTTGAATCATGCTTTCTCTTGAGTTAACTCTCTTTCAATTTGTGTATCATCTGCTGTGGCCTAGAATCTCAAATAGTCACGCATGTCAGACTTACCCTCACTAAAGATAATAAATGAACTTTGCTTTAGAAAAGGACATCGTGCCTAAACAAGTAAAAGGTAAGCTGTAAAAAGAACAAGAGCCATGTGCGTATGGCCATATCTGACCTTTACCAACTTCACAAAGGGGAACTGTCCCAAAAAACAAAATCAGCAACACAGACCCAATTCCCAGGAGAGCATACATGTTTTCTGTGCTCCCACACCTCCTTCCACTCACCCCAGCACCAATATTATTGCCTTACTGGGTCCAAAATCTGATGTGATAGTTTACAGACCACAGAGAACCATATTGAGGAAGTCAAAGGCTATATATAATTCAAAGATTCTCACCACTGGGCCAATTGGCAGCCTCATGATAGGTGGAAAAAGAGATAGTCTTGCTAATATTGACTCTTCCCTCCAAAGTCCTCCAACAAACTTGGGCAAAAGGCTCTTAGCTTTGGTCCAGTGACATAGCAGTTCCAAGGTCCACTCCATCTCATGTCAAGTCTTTGGTTCTCCACTGTCACTGCTATGGCTGTTGCTCATTTAGGCCATAGTCTGGCTGATGCAAGAATCTCTGGTCCTGAAGAACTCAGTACATTCTCTTCTTATTTGCTGCTGGTGAAATGTCTTCTATTCTGCTGTTGAATCTACTCAATTTAATGGTGAGACTAGCTAATCCCCTTGTGGATTGGTGAGACTAGCCAGTCCCCTTGGGGATAAGCTAATGTGCCCTATTTGCATATTCCCACCTATCCACAGAGTCAAGTCAAATTCTGTGTCTAGGAAAGTCATTTTGAACACTAAACTATTCATATGAGCAAAGGAAGGGGCGACCTCTGAGATGGATTGACACAGTGACTGTAACATTGGGCTCTAATGTGGCAGAGATGATAAAGATGGCACAGGACAGGTTGGGGTTTGGATCCATTGTTCGTAGGGTGGCTGTGAGTAGTAGTCAACTTGACCATAATTAACAACTGCAACATTTGGAATTGGTAACTGTAGTTCCTGTTGATTAGAACTATGCAAAATAAGATCTGGCTCCCAAATACTCTTCTGATTTTAAAAGTATCTTGATCATTTTAATTTATTTGATGTACTCAAAGATTATGCTATTAAAGTGATATTGTAAAAAATTATTTGTTTCTAAAATGTGCCATATAATTTTGAGCTGCTGTAAAAGAATGTATGGACTTTTTATCAGGCACTTTAATAATCATACAGGGATCTCATTGGAAGTTCATTAAATACTTGAGACTCATTACCTCTTAACCCAGAAATATTGATTGCAGTGCTTTTTTGTAATCTATGTAACTTTATAGACTTGGGAAATTAGTCTTTATTTTTAAGAGATTAAGGTACTAGTTGGAGTGTAGTAGTGTGTTTTCTAAAATATGAGAGTCCTGAATTGTGTATTTTTGTCTTCCATGCCTTCAGGCTAGCAACATGGTGAGTGTTAAAATTGATAACTTTTTTTAAAAGAAACTTTTAAGTTTTGTCCTATATGTAACCTCTTAAGGATTCTAGATTTTAATACATTATTTCCCTTTTCCCTAAACAGATTTTGTTAATTTTCTTACAAAAAATGGATTTGCTACTCACCAAAACTCCTCCTGATGAGATAAAGAACAGTGTCTTACCAATGGTGTATAGAGCACTGGAAGCTCCTTCCATTCAGATCCAGGTACAGTGTTTGACTTGATGATGTTTTTGATTTTTAAAGCAGAAGAAAAACAGACAGGCTTTTCTGGGTTTAACTAAAACTTTTATGTAACCCTCATCAATAATATTTATCAAATTACTGCTCTAAACAACAGAAGCAATGTTTCTAGTTTTAACAAGTTTAAAGGTTCAATTGTTAAATTCCTACACTGAAAAGAAAATGATTTACTATTGTTGTTATTTGACACCTAGTAAGAAACAACTCATAGCAGAAGTTTATTATATATGTAAGGTAAAATTTAGTCTAGATTATTGATAGACCTTTTTCTGTTGTTGCTATGTGCATCGAGTTGGAACCACCACATAGCTCCAATGGGTTTAAAGAGGCAATAAATTACACAGGAGGAGATTTCCCATCTTTTTCTTGTAGAGCAGCTCTTGGATTCAAACCATGTGCCTTTGGGTTGACAGCACAGCTCCTTACCACCAGACCACTGGAGCTCTTTTGTTTTCTGCCTCTTTTTAAATGGATAGTTGAAATATGAATGAAAGTATGCTATAAAAGTGTGAAAGATTGTTGCCTTTTTAAAATCCAAACATTAAGTAGATATTCTCCACACTCATTCTTTCAAATTTGAGGTATGAGTGTCCTACCTAGAAGTGCTGTTCCTTCTGCACTGATAACTCTGTGCATTGCACAAATTAAGTGCAGCATATAGACAAACAGAATGTAATTTGGCATAATCATCTCTCATACTTTTATACTAATGCTTTAGTTCTTCAAACAGCATACACTTTGCCAAACTTTAAGCATTTACTTTTAAAATTTTAGTTGTGTATCTTATCTGGGAAATAATTTTGAATTACAATTACCTTTAATTTTATCCTTTCACTGTGAGAAATGTATACATATGTTGAAAACATCTCACTGCACAACTGGTTTTCTATTTAAAAAGTTATAGTCTCAAAAAAAAAAGTTACAGTCTTTACCAGTATAGGAATTCTAATGAAGAAGACAATAATTTTGATTTATTAAAGCTATTGATTAGAACTTTTTTTAACATGAACCTAGAACCACATATATAACAAGGTCACTTTTAGAACTCATTTCTGTCTTTATCTACTAAGGCATTTATTTTGTTTATTCAAGGTTAGTAGGTCAGTGTAAAAACATTCTGAGATCACCATTAAGAGTATGTATTCAAATAATAGAAGATGAGTAGGGATGGTGTATTTACTTTTTAGCCCTTTTCAAAGAAATTATGAATTGTAGTCCCTTGAAACATTCCCATGAACTCTGTATAGATTTTATGTTCACTTTGATTAAGAAGGAGGTGAAAGGTTCAGTGACATAAAAGGCCATTTTTCTCGACAAGGGACAGATACTTTCCAAGGGAGATATTTAAGCTAATAAACACCAAACATTTTTTAATTATAATTATTATATAATTCAAATCAACTTGTGTAGCTTTGTTACATTTTAGAAACCAGTATTTTTAATATCAGTCAATATGTATCTTTAATATATGTTACTAATTAATTAGTATGAATGGTACTGGTAAGAAACAACTCAGGATTCTAGAACAGGAAACAAAATCTTTCCTTCACTCTTCATGCAAGTAGAAAGTTAGGTGGAGTCTTCTGAAATTAATTTTTGCAGTAGATATTCTAAAAGTGAAATTTGATTAGAAGCACTTAAGATGGTTTTGGAGAACATTTATAAAGATAAGTTTGCTTTGCAAAAGCTTGAAGCATTAAAACATATCATTGCAGAAATATGTATGGAATAGCTTATTATTTACCTTTTAAATTAAGCCTAAAAGTTATATTCATTCTACCTCCCACACACATACCAGCTATACACAAAGTATTAAAGAGTAAGCAAGAATTCCTAAGAATTACTCCAGTTCAGTTTCTTTGAATTTTGAGGTTTTGTTTTTGTTTACTTTTTTCATCTTCTTTTGTCTTAGATTCTTTATCTTCCTATCTCCTGGGAAGAAAGCTCACCTATCCCTTAATGAAGTGATTTAGACATAATCTAAGAGTTACCTCTTTGTAAGCTACTGCCTTGAGCTTCAGTATGCAGCACTTAGCATTAGCACTTTATAGTTGTTTTGTAGTATTGCAGATGCTAGGGTTTGTGTGCTGAAAGCCTGTCTCTTTCAGTATAATCAATGTAAAGTGGATGTCTCTTAAGGAGACACCTTCTGGTAATAAGGAGACACTTTCTGATAATAAGAGCACTGCTCATTCTCCTCTACCATCTGTGGAAAGTGGAAGTGTAAATGTAGCTGCATTTCTTATTCTCTAATTACATCACCCACATAAATACTGTAGTTGAGCGTGGGTATGAAAATAGAACTCTTTACATCTGATTTGAAAATAAGTTAAAGCAGATAAAATACATGATAGTCTTTTGTTAACACATTCTCAGTAGTTAATTAATTTCCATTTGCTAACTACAAATATTTATATGCTTATGAAATAATATCAATAGCTGTTTACCTGCTATATATTTTCTTCAGTAATCTCTTTTCTTATGTTCTTCATTTTTCTTACAAAGAGCATTGCTCATAGATCATTGTTCATTTCGCCTGTGCAAGGGATCTGACTTGGATGTTTTTTAGCCAGATTGTTCTCAGGCTCCTTTTTTTCTTTACTCATTAAGTACCTAGCCCCTGTGAGCTTTATCCCCATCTGTCCCTTTTCTTCCTTTTTCATTCAGAGTTCCCAGTGCTGTATGACACCATCTTAGTTAACAAAAGACTTAAATAACTTTTCATGCTTCTGCAAGCTACACCTATTTAAGGTGTACAATTTAGAAGAACTTGCAAAGAAAACAAAAGCCCTTTCTCAGAGTGGCCACTGTTAACATTTTAGGATGTATCTTTCCAGTGATTTTTTCCCCCAAGCATATAGACAGACACTTAGATATACATACACAATTTTTAAGGTTGGAATTATAATACTGTTTATTACAGTTTTTTCCTTAATACTATTAAGAAGTTCCAAGTTATTGCCATGGAATAAGAACTGAATCGTAGCTGACCCTCCAGTGGAACCCCAAGGCAGGAAATTGCATAGGAGGAGATTGACTCTCTTTCTCCCACGAAAGCACAGGCGAATTGGAACCTCCACAGAGGTGTGACTTTTGGGTTAGCAGTACAACTCTGTATGAACTCTACTCCCTAAACAGTCTTCTAGAATAAAAAATGTTTTTAGCATATGGATATTAGTAACAGTTAAACTCTTAATTTAAGAGAAATTATCTTTATGTAACTTTGAATTTAGTTTTCCTTAATGTAAAAGATAGAAAAATTTAGGTATTCTCATATTTGAAAACTGAATGAAGAATTACTCTAACCAGCGAAAGAGTTGGGAATGAGACTAGGGAGTATTAATTCCATGTCCTAGTTATGTGGCCTCATATGTTTTCTGGAGCCTGTTTGATTATCTGCAAAATTTAAAAAGTGGTTTTCACTATTTCTTTTACAAAGAGTTGTGGGAGGAGGAAGAAAGAAAATGTATAACAGTGAGTGAATAAAAAACCAATTTTTCTGTGAACTTTCATTAAAATCATAATAAAAAAAGGATTGTGGGAGAACCAAATGACACATGGAAGTTTTGAGTAAAGTGTATGTTAAATGAGTCCTGCAAATTAAAAAAAAAAAAAAAAACCCAACCCAAATTTATTTTGTTTGTTTATTTTTAATATGCTGGAGACTGAGAAAGTATTTCCTAAAATTGATCCAAGAATTATTTTCTTCTTAGGAACTCTGCCTAAACATCATTCCAACCTTTGCAAATCTTATAGACTACCCATCCATGAAAAATGCTTTGATACCAAGAATTAAAAATGCGTGTCTACAAACGTCTTCCCTTGCTGTAAGTATTATGTTTTTATTTTTCTTCTTCTTCTCCTTGGCTTAAATAATTTTCTTTTTTCAACAATCCTTTTGTAACTTGTTCATAGATTTTTATTCCTAGGTAGGTAAACAAATAGACTGTGAAAGTGAGCAATACCTTGCTTTTCCTGATACACAAATTACAATGTTGCATCTTTCATTTGCTCCTCCTCCTCTTTGGGCACCTCAAAAATACTTTAAGTGATTGAATTTTTTTTTTATGCTTATGTTCATAACATTCAGATTAAGACAGATTAGGAAGACGGATTGGCCATTCACTTCTGAAATAGCAGGCCTCTGAAAACCCTATGTACAATAAAACACATGTAGATAACAGAAAGGGCAACTGAAGTTGAGCTTCCAAGTATGGAAGCACAAAGCAGACACTAGTGATTGGGATATGGAATGTGAGAACCACGAATGTAGGAAAATTAGATATTGTTAAGAAGGAAGAAATGGAACACATAAATATTGACATACTAGGCATTGGTGAGATGAGATGGACTGGCATGGGTCATTTTAAGTCTGATGATCATATGGTATATTACTCCAGAGATGAAAAGGTGAGGAAAAATGGGGTTGCTTTCATAGTTAAAAATGTTATTGCAGGATCCATCTTGAAGTACAATATTGTGAGTGACAGGATAATATCCATACACATACAAGGAAGTCCACTGAATACTATCATTCAGATATATGCACCAACAACCAGAGCCAAGAAAGAAGATATAGAAGATTTTTATCAACTTTTACAGTCTTTGATGATCGATCTCATCCAAATTTATCTAGTGGAATATGAGTATTTAAATTAAATTACTGCTCAATAATATTTTTTCCTCTTCTTAAGATACTAGCAGAGCCTTGAAAGGCATCTTGTTTATAAGGAGATCTAGGGAATGGATTTATAATAAAAACTGCTTAATAAATGTGCATTTTATATGCTCCTACTTCAGAGTGACAAATAGGAACTCTTAAGTTGTATATATAGTGCCTTAAGATTTCAAAATTCATCCACACCAGTTAAAAAAAAACCAAAACTTGTCAGAAAAAAAAGATTTAAAAATTCTTTCTAGGAAATCCTGAAACATAATCATGAGTTAAAATTATGTAACTTAGGGGAGCTCTGGTGGCCTAGTGGCAAGGAGCTGCAAGTACAATCCCACAGGCACACGGTTCGAATCCACCAGATGCTCTGCCGGGAAAAGGAGGAACAATCTCCTCCTGTACCAGTCAGATCTGATTTGACGGTACACTCACACAAAAATTAAAAAAAAAAAAAAAAAGGAAGGAAAAAAATTATGTAACTTAATTGTTGTATGTGCCATCGAGTCACCTGCAACTCATAACGACCCTATGTACAACAACCCTAAGCCCTGCCCTGTCCTTTGCCAATCTTATTGTCTCTGACACACCTAATCCCGCATCCCCAGTCATTGAATCAATTCATCTCATCGATGGTCTTCCTCTCCTGCACTGTCCCTCACCTTCCCAAGCATGACATCGCTCTCTAAGGACTGGTCCCTCCTTGCAACATGTCCACAGTATGTCAGACGAAACTTCAGAATTCTTGCCTCCAAGGAGCAGCCTGGTCTCACCCTCTCTAGGATGAATCCTTTTGTTTTCCTGGAAGTTCATGGTATATTCAATACTCTCTCCAGCCTCACAGCTCAAAGGCATCAATTCTTCTATCATCCCTATTCATTGTCCAGCTTTCTGATGCATAGCATGTAACTGCAAAGACTATGACCTCGTTTAGTTGCACCTTAGTCTCCAGACTGACATTGTTGCTCTTCAGTGCTTTGGAGAGGTCTCTGACAGTTAACTTTCCCAATGCAGTTTGTCTTTTAATTTCCTGGCTGCTGGTACCGAGAGTGTTGATTGTGGAGCCAAGCAAACTAAAGCTGTTAAAAATCTCAGTCTCTTCACCATCTATCATGATGCTGCCAATTAGCCCAGTGGTGAGAATCTTTGTTTTCTTGATATTGAGCTTCAATCCATATTGAAGGCTGTAGTCTTTGACATTCTGCAGCAAGCACTTAGGTCCTCCTCAGTTTCCACAAGCCGGGTTATATCATCTGCATAATGCAGATTGTTGATGAGTCTACCTTCAATCCTGATGCCACACTTCTCCTCATAGAGCCTAGCCTCCCGGATAATCTGTTCTGCATATAGATTGAAAAGGTATGGAGATAGGACACATTCTTGTTGTGTACTTCCCCAATTTTGAACCATGCAATGTTTCCCCTCTCTGTTCTGATGACTGCCTCCTGGTCTAATATCTTAATGTTGTTCCCAGTAATAAATTGTAAAGAAGAAATGCTGTAACAGCTATATTTATACATGAATTGTATGATTGTTATTCCATACTTTCTGAAAGAAAATAAAACTAAATATGTCCAGTTTCTCCTAAAATATATGTATACTAGTAAGATACCGTGATTCTTTTCAGAAAATGAATTCTAAGAACAAGCCAAGCCTTAAGATACCTCTTTATGAATTTTTAATGTTCCTTGTTTTGAATTTCAGAAAATAGTTGTATATTATTTTTAGAATAGAAAAAAAGAAATGGAATTTCTTTTTTTATAGAAGTAGGCTACTCCCCCCCTCCAACCAAGTATGTTTTTCTTCTTATATCTTTTTGTAAAACTGGGATTTTACAGATTTTAAGGTTTTGACTCAAAGGCAGTCTGTTTTAAAAAAATTCTAGCTCAAAACTAGAGTATGAAATATTTAAAAAAATAGTTAATTGGGCATAGAACTTGATAACTTAAAAGCTTCAGTGAACAAAGACTTATCAAGAAGTAGAAATCTTTTATATAGAATAAATATGGGTATTCCATATGTGTTTTAAATAAACT
The DNA here is from genome assembly GCF_000299155.1 of Elephantulus edwardii. Lineage (NCBI taxonomy): Eukaryota > Metazoa > Chordata > Mammalia > Macroscelidea > Macroscelididae > Elephantulus > Elephantulus edwardii. The sequence goes on from NW_006399818.1 coordinate 8,861,180, forward strand.
GAACTTGAATTTTAGGTTACTATTTTAGTGAGGAGCTATCCTGAAAGGAACGTTCTTAGTGAAGATCTATAGAAGTAGGCATCGCTTAATATCCACGATTAGTTCTGTAAAAAAGGTTATAAGTGATTTTCATGTTGAATGAATACCATCCTCACTGCTGCTACTGCTGGCATCATCAGCTGCTTCAGAGAGCAGGAATAGGACAGAGTAAAAACAAGCAGGGACCTAGTCTAGCCTTCTGCCTGCTTGAGCAGTAGGAGCATTCCAGCCTGTGCAGAGCCATGTCCTCTGACTCACCTGCCTGTACCCCACCTATGGTCCATTGCTGTGGGAGTCTAGGTTTAGGGTCTTTAAAATCAAGAGAGGAAAAGAACAAGAAGAGAATTTTTTTCCTTTATAATAAACCAAAAACCCCTTTTGAAACCACAGGTGTGTATGTGTTGGGACAGTGCTTCAATGGACAGTAAGCGAAACATATCTGTATAATAAAATCCGCCACTGTTAAGTCTGTTCTAAGTTAGAGTGTCTCTCCGTTAGGTATCTCAGACTTTAAAACTCAACAGTAGATGAGATTCTTTTTCTCCTTTATCTTTCCAGTAGTTGTTGATAGGTTTAAAATGCTAACCTTTCCTTTAGCAGCTCAAGCAACACATGACCTGGTAAAAGCTTCTGAAGTCTTTGTCACTTTATTAAAAGTGTTGGAAAGTTAAAGCCATTCCTTGTCTTCACTTAACTAGTATTCTAGTGAACAGTCATATTCTTAATCATCTCAGGGAAATGTTAATAAAGGATAGTAGCTTTAACCCGTATTTTATTTTTGAGAGTTTAATCTGTGTGTATGAAGATGAAACTGAAGTTTAAATATTTTGTTCTTAAGACAAATGACTAATGCACTTTATCTTTTTTTAATAGGTTCGTGTAAATTCATTAGTGTGCTTAGGAAAGATTTTGGAATACCTGGATAAGTGGTTTGTACTTGATGATATTCTACCCTTCTTACAACAAATTCCATCCAAGGAACCGGCAGTCCTCATGGGAATTTTAGGTAGCTGTAAACTTAATTTCCTTTTATTAAACTTGATTATTTTGTAACCATGCACATAAATTATCTTATAAAATCATTCTACACTCTACTAATTGAGGATAGAGTAAATATATCTGTCTGTATTACTTTTAGCAGAAGAAAGAAGAACTTTGACATTTTATAAATGTGTAAGGCCTTTGGGAGCTCTGGTGGCCTCATGGCAAAGAAGCTGCACTGCACTCCCGAAGGCATGGAGTGTGAGGCCACCAGCAGCTCTGCAGGAGAAAGATGGGCAACCTCCTCCCATGGATTAACTGCCTCTGAAAACCTGCCAGAGTGTCAGCTGTGGGTCGGTTTCCACTTTGTGGTACACAATCAGACATTTAGGAATCTTTGCTTCATAAGTACTGTGTACTATAATGCCGTTTAAATTTCCTCTTAAAATGGTTCAAAGTAAAGGAAAAACAGTGGGTGCTACGAGTGATGATATGTGTCTTACTAATACTACGATATATTTATATAAAATACTCAAGTTATAAGAGGTATTAAGTACTTTCTCTGCGGTATTGTATTTGTCATCCACGGAATTGCATGAAATAAGTAGATATGTTGCCTCAATCAGTCAGAATCAACTCAAGGTTAGTGGACAACATTTCTTTTTCAGAAGGAAAATGAAACAGTGGTTAAATAACTTATTCACTGATGAATGCTTGAACTGGTTTTTTAATTTAAGCATGTTTAAATCCTAATGCGTATGTTTCACTGTTGATTAACATACTGCTAATGCACCTTAGCCTTGAAGCACATTCTATTCTAGCAGTTAATTATAAATTACTCCAATATAAATTATTTGTAATAGCTGTCCAAGTCTTAGCTGGAAATTCCAGGGATGCACTGTACTTATAGAAATAGGCAGTTTGTAGAACTACATAAACAACAGATTGACTTTTTACTGAATATGAAGTTCTTTGTTTATCTTGAAGAAATTGTTACTCATCTCTGTATCTTAACACTTATAACTTAACTATAGTGTCATTTATAGGAAATTCTCTGTAAATATTTCTATGAGTGTCAGCCAGCATTGTGATCCTTTGTAGACAGAACTTCTTAGAAAATTTTTTGTAACTTTTATGCTCAAATTTGGGGTGGTCCAGTGGGGCGGAGCTACACTGCCAACCCAGAAGCACATAGTTTAAACCACCAACCGCTCTGTGGGAGAAGGGTGGCCAGTCTCCTCCTGCCCGATTTACTGCCTCTGAAAACCATGAAAGAGTCAGCTTAGGGTCAGTTCTGACTTGATGGCACAAAACAAAAACAGAGGCTTTAGTAGAGTGGAAAAGAGCCCTGGCTTAAATTCTAATTCAGTGACTTAGGGCAAATCTTTAAGATATAAAATTAGTAGAAAAATAACATCATAATCATATTCTTCTGAGAATTCAGAGAGACACTGAATGGAAAGAACCTAGCATAACTCAACTCATTGTTGACAAGAATCAACTCATAGTTGATCTTTTTGTGAGTTTTCAGAGGCTATAAATCACATGTGGGAAATTGTCCCTCTTTTCCCATAGGGTATGTTGTTGTTGTATACCACCAAATGGGAACAAACCCATAGCTGACCCTTCAGCAGGTTTTCAGAGGCAATTAATCATACAAGAGGAGATTGTCCGCCTTTGTGCCCAGAGTAGCTGGTGTATTTGAACTACGTACCTTTGGGTTTCCAGTACAACACTCTTGGCACCAGTAGCCAGGAAGTTAAAAGGTGTATTGCCATGGAAAGTCTGCTGTTAGGGACCTTTCCAGAGTTCTGAAGAGCAATGGTGTCTCTCTGGAGACTAAGGTGCATCTGATACAGGCCATGGTCTTCGCAATCACTTGTTATGCATCACAGAGTTGGACAATGACCAAGGAGGACAGAAGGAGAATTGATGCCTTTGAACTGTGGTGCTGGAGAAGAGTATTGAGAATACCATGGACTGTTAGGAAAACAGATTTGTCCTGGAAAGGGTCAAACCGGGCGGCTCCTTGGAGGCAAGGATTCTGAGGTTCTGTCTAACATACTTTGGACATGTTGTAAGGAGAGACTGGTCCTTGGAGAGGGACATCATGCTTGGTGGGGTGGAGGGACAGCACTGGAGGGGAAGACCCTTTATGAGGTGGATTGATTCAGTGACTGGGGTAATCGGGATGGCTGCATTGGAGACAGTGCGATTGGCACAGGACAGAGCAGAGTTTAGGGCTCTTGTACATAGGGTCGCTATGAGTCACAAGCGAGTCGACGGCACATAACAACATGCTACCAGAGCTCCCAATGGAGGGAGTATGGGGCTTAGCAAATAAAGATTTCATATCTCTCAATAAAGTATTCCAATGAGTTTATCAACAGGAGAATAGTAATATGCTATTTTCTAAAGTTTTGACTTACATATAAAATAATGAGAACCTCACTGAAAATATTTCCAAGAGCAGAAACAAATGTGCAGTTTTTCAGGTGAAGGCTTTGTGGATGGATATGAAAAGCAGAATTGTGAAGGTTAAGTAAGTAGGTGAAGCAGTGCAGAAGAGTAGCCTGGGATTGAATTAAGAGTGTTGTTGTTATGTGCCGTTGAGTCGTTTGCGACTCATAGTGACCCTATGTACAACAGCCCTAAACCCTGCTCTATCTTGTGCCAACCGCACTGCCTCTAACACACCCATCCCGATTACCCCAGTCACTAAATCAATCCACCTCATAGAGGGCCTTCCTCTCCTGCGCTGTCCCTCCACCCTCCCAAGCATGATGTCCTTCTGCAAGGACCTGTCCCTCCTTACATCCAAAAGATTTCAGACGAAGCCCCAGAATCCTTGCCTTCAAGGAGCAGCCTGGTTTAACCCTCTCTAGGATGAATTTGTTTGTTTTCTTGGCAGTCCATGGTACATTCAGTACTCTTCTCCAGCACCACAGCTCAAAGGCATCAATTCTCCTTCTGTCCTCCCCAGTCATTGTCCAACTCTCTGATGCATAACAAGTGATTGCGAAGACCATGGCCTGCATCAGGCACACCTTAGTCTCCATAGAGACACCGTTGCTCTTGAGTACTTTAGAGAGGTCCTTAACAGCAGACTTTTCCATCGCAATACATTTTAAACAGTTTAATTAAGCAGGATCGTTAAAATAAAAATCCCACTATAAAGTGGTGAATAAAATTCTCATACTCCCTAACAGATGTCCCTAACAGCAGACTTTCCCATGGCAATACCTTTTTTGATTTCCTGGCTGCTGGTGCCAAGAGTGTTGACCATGGAGCTGAGCAAACTGAAGCTATGAATAATATCAATCTCTTCACCATCCATCCTGATGCTGCCAATTGGTCCAGTGGTGGAATCTTTGTTTTGACATTGAGTCTCTGTCCATACTGAAGGCTGCAGTCCTTGACCCTCTGCAGTAAGTGCATGAGGTCCTCCTCAGTTTCAGCAAGCAAGGTTGTGTCATCTGTATAACACAGGTTGTTAATAGATCTTCCACCAATCCTGACGCCACACTTCTCCTCATAGAGCCCAGCCTCTCGGATAATCTGCTCTGCATACAGGTTGAAAAGGTAGTAAGTAGGCTTAGAAAATACTGAGTCGATTTCCTGGAGAAGTATGCCTATATGTACACACTTCGAGTGATAAATTTTCTGCATGTAACATGCTCACAGGAATAATGCATGTACCAACACTGCACCCATAGGAAGTGAATATATAAAAGGGATTGTGCAACTTGCAGTAAACCCCCCTTATTATTATTAATTTCATTGAACACATACAGAGATTTTGGAGTTCTATTCATTCATTGTTGCACTTTTCTCCCCACCCCCACCTGCAGTTTGCTCCTCTCCTTGAAAAGCAAAAGAGAAACTCCTTCATTGGTACACAATCCCCCCCACACCCCACACACCACCACCCCCACCCCGAGTATACTCCACTCTGCAGCCCTCATTCTGGACTCTTATGATAATCATAATGCCCTAAAATGTATTAATTTTAAACTATTCTCTCCCTCATTGGCTTCAATGCAATATACATAATTTGTCCAGTTTTTCTCAGCCCCACCCCGATGTCAGCCTCATTCTACAACAGTGGCACCGTGCAGTATTTGTCGTTTTGTGACAGAGATATTTCACTCAGCATAATGTCCTCCAGGGTCACCCATTTTGAATAATATTGCATGAGTTCCTTGTTTATCAATGCAGTGTAATATTCCATTGTGTGAATATACCACGGCTTCTCTATCCATTCGTTTGTTGATGGGCACTTAGGTTGTTTCCAACTCCTTACTATTGTGAACAAAGCCACGATAAACATGGGTGTGCATATATCTGCTTGGATGTCATTTATGGTCTCTTCAGTATTTGAGTAAAGTAATAGGAGGTACTTCAAATTTGAGTAAGAAGTTTGGAATAGTGACGTTCTAGCCTTACCGTTTCACTGAAAGAACTACCTGATTCTGATAATCTTTTCATGTTACACCGTTAAATACACTCTTATGCCTATAAAATGATTGTATTGTGATTATTTAAATACTGACTAATGATTGCAATCATTCTTATCTGTAAAAGCTTCATGATTCTAGATTTTTGGGGGGGAAGAATTGGGACTATCTTACAGGAAATTTCATATTATTGTTGTTGTTGATTGTGGTTGAGTTGAGCACGTCACATAGTGACCCTATGAACAAAAGGCCTGAAGCCTTTCTATAACTATCAACATTCTAGAGGCATGTTGTTTAGGAAGTGGATGCCACTTCTGCTTCCAGCAGGAAGTTTCATATAAATATGCTGTTTTCATGATTTCTGTTAATTTGTAATGTTAAGTTAAAGAGATGTGTCTTAAAAGAATAAAATGTGTCTTATTCTTTTATATCAGGTATTTACAAGTGTACTTTTACTCATAAGAAGTTGGGAATCACCAAAGAACAGCTGGCTGGAAAAGTACTGCCACATTTAATTCCCCTGAGTATTGAAAACAATCTTAATCTCAATCAGGTAGGAAATTATTCATATACGGTCATTTTTGGACTTAAATATACAATTATACCATGTATAAAAATTGATAGAGTAAGAAAACATGTACCATAGAGTAAGTGGGGGGTGGGAAAGTACTTGGGTACAGAGTGAGACAATGTGAGATGGAAGGATTGGCCTTGAAGGCATCTTTGGGAGGTATAGTAAGTTAGCAGAATTTTGAAAAATCTAATCAGATTTGGACTGAGATATTAACATGAGCTAAGACAAAGTCATGGCTTTAGGGAACATAAGAAAAATAATTATTTTTGCTTTAGAAATCATCACAAATCTCGAAATAAAGCCTCACATTTTCACTATCTCAGTCTCTCAGGTAGGGCATGACTTAGCTGAATTCATAAGATCACCTAGAAAGCTGCAAACAAGGGCAGGAGTCTCATCTTAAAGCTCAGCGGAGAAGAAAGTGCCTGAAATCAGTTTGATGATTAGTGGCACGATTCAGATCATTTGAGACACTGACCTAAGAGCCTCTGTTCCTTACATTCTCATCCTCATTTTCTTGCCTTTGAGACCTCTCCAGCATAGCAGCTAGCTTTATCCAAGCCCAAAAGGGTAGAATCTTCTAGCAAAACAAAAGTTACAATGCCATGTAGTATAACCAAAGGATTACTTTTGCCATATCCTGAAGCAGGTCACAGATTGTGCATACACCCAAAGAGGGTATTACACAGGGCATGAGTACCAGACCGAGGTGATAATCGATTGCGCTGATAGAGTCTGTGTGCCATAAGGAATAGATTCAGATGGTCCCTGAGTCATGATGGGTTTCCTTCCACTGATTCTATCATAAGTCTGTTCTGATATAATGCAAATATCTAATTAAAAAAATTTATTTTTCCATGATGATTACTTGTTATTGTCATTGTCTTTATAAATTTGTCTTTGGGAATTAGAACATTAAATCACTCTAGTGTGAGTGGATTGCAACTCACAGAGAACTGCTACGTAGGGTATATTGCTAGAGAAGTGATCTACCACGTCTTTATTCTTGGAGTGTCTGGTGGATTCAGGGCACTGGCTTTTTGAGTCTTTTTAACATCAGTGCCTCCAGGGCCCCTTTAAGATGCATCTACCCTTTCAAAAAGGACAGTTATGAGGATATTTCATTGTTACTCCTATATCTGTCTTAATTATTAGACCTGTAGTTCAGTTTGACAAGAGAGAAACAGGGAGAAAAGGAGATGAAGACTAAAATAGACTCAACATGTTTTTGTGGTTTATAGAAACTTTGAAGAAATAATAAATGATTGAATAAAGAGGTATTGTTTTCAGAGATTACCGTAGAATCGCGTCTCTGCATACCTCTGATTGCTTTGGTTATCATAACTCTCTTCTTATGTGCTTGATTTTTCCTGGACATTATAGGCTAATAGGAAACTGTAGTAAGGGTAGTCAGTAGCACATTGGCATTGCCAACCCAAAAGGGGAAATCTCCCAATATGATTTACAGCTTCAGAAACCTGATGGAGGATTGTTGTCAATCAGAACTGATTCAGTGGTGGTGAGTTTGAAGGTTTTTTTTATTAGTTGTTTTTTTGGTTGTGTTGTTAGGTGCCATAGAGTACAACTCAAAGCAGTCTAGTACTATAGCTGATTCTTAATTGTATCCCTAGAACCTGGTGCAGGTCCTCAAACAAAAATATTTATTGAATTATGAGGAAAATTGAAATCCAGAGTAATGACAAGGCACTTTGTTCATAGTGGAACTGGCTTTTGATGAGAGGTACATGAAAGAGGCTAGAAAATGTTTTTGTTTTTTTCTTTTTTCTTTAATTGTCCAAGGATTGATCGGCAAGGCAAGATTTATAGTTAAAAGCTGAAAGTGAAAGAATAATGATGAAAGAAAGAATGAAGTGAGCCAGGAGCATCAGGCATTGGAAAAAGTACCTGGATGAGTGGATTTTGGAGACAGTTATTTGTAAAATTAATCAGCTCAGATGCTCTTTGAAGTAATAAACTTGGAGAGTTTGTATCCCTAGGTGTCAGTTTTTGGCTCATTGCTTTGTCTTATGTAGCAAGGTAGAGGTTAGATGAGGAAGAAAGGGAGCTCAGGAGTATCGATAAACAGTAGGATGACAGGACAAAGAAAACCTCTGGTTCTTCTGACTTCTCAAATTTCTGAGTGAGGTTTTTTCCTCTTTCCCCAGGCTTATTTAAGATCTGTAATTTCATTTGAAAGGTTATGCTAGTTTTTTGATTAATATTTTGGGGATAAATTTTCATCAGCAGAAATACACTGATACCTTTTGCTATTTGACCCTAGGTTAGCATGGACGATAAAATTAAAACTCAAATGATATTAAAACATAGTCTTAAATATCCATTAAGAACATCAGTTATTTGAAAGTTAAGTTAGACACATTTAATATTTCTAATGCTCTTAAGAGGACAAAATTTATATTACAAAGTTTATAAAAATATGTTTTGCTATTAGTCCGAATAAACAAAAATTTTCTATGTATTACTAAGTAAATTTTATAAATAAGTACAAATTCAGATGACCAATTTTTGATTATTATAAGGAAATCTGTATATGATAACTGTTGAGATCTAATTTATACAATACCTGAATAATAGCTACTAGACAATTTAGAATATAAAGTTCATTAAAATATGCTTACTGGAACGTAAAACCCCGAGCAACTAACATATTACCATTGTGCATAGTTATTGCACAAGCTTAGTATCCTGAGGTTAGATACTTAAATACACTTTCCTTGTTGTGACATCAGTGCTTTGATTGGGTCATAGTCTAGTTAAGATGGAAACTATTATAATTAACTCATTATAGTAATTGATTATGTTCACTGCTAACTCAAAACATAACCTTATTGATTTCTTTTTATAACAGTTCAATTCTTTCATTTCCGTCATAAAAGAAATGCTTAATAGATTGGAGTCTGAACATAAGACCAAACTGGAACAACTTCATATAATGCAAGAACAGCAGAAGTAAGTAGATTGCAGTTGAAGTGGACATGGTCCACGTGTGAGCTTGAAGTTAATCCTATAATGGAGTTTTCTGGAATCAATGGAATAGAAAAATTGCTGATTTGAATTTGAGCATATGTAGAATATTTTTTCTTTTAACATTTTAAATTGAAGTGATTTAAAATCAAAGAAGTATTGTTGAGACTCTCATTTTTAATGCAATATATTATTGTAAAATTCTGTTCAAGGAAAGGCCCTTTACAGCATTAGCAACTCAAAGAAAAAACTCAAACTCAAATCATTTCTGACTCCTAGTTGCCCCTCCGTTTGTTTTCTGAAGCTGTGAATTACGTGGTAAGAGATTGCTCATCTTTTCCCCACGGAGCTGCTGGTAGATTCAGACCACCAGAGAGGCGTGAGCTGTGGGTTAGCAACACAGCTCCCTGTGGACTCTGCCACCAGAGCGCCCTGCATTAGCCACCAGCATTGTCAGTTCAGGTCCCCGAACACTAAGGCCACCACTTAGGTTTTCAAATCTATGAGAACCTTTATGTTTTGGTTTCTCCTTTATCTTTTCTCAAATTCTGGAAACATTTCTAAAACATTCATTTCATGTGTGATATCACGCTGTTTAAGGAAGATATTCTAAATTATAAAGACAAAGAAAAGGTAGAAATTGGCTTGTTGATGAAAAGCTCCACTTTGATTTTCATCAACCATGAATTTTACCCCCAGAGAAAAATATGATTATAATCTTTGTCCCAGAGAAATACATGATTATAGGTTGCTTGTTATTATTAACTCCTAAATCAGATGACACTGTAAATCAGTACAGTTGATAGCAGTCATCAATAAGATCTCCAACTGGAAACTCTTTAGCTTATGTATGCTCCAGTGTGACAGTGAAAGCTTTTGGTCTATGAATGTATGTAGAATGAGGTTGAATACATTGTTTGAGTGAGCCACTCTCCTCTCACTCTTCTTTTCTGAGCTGTACTACTTCTGTTAACATAAAAGCATTACTCCCAAAGGATCCTATGTAATCTTTTGAGTTGCTGTTACCACTTTGATATCTCATATGGTTCTTAATAAAGAAATTAATGAATAACAGAGAGGTTTTTTTCTTTTACAAGTTTATCTAAATTACTGAGGGGCACGGATAGTGAGACTTCGTCTCACATACTTTGACATATTGTCAGAAGAGACTAGTCTTTGGAAAAGACATCACACTTGGAAAAGTGGAAGATCAGAAATGTAGGGAAATATCCTCAGTTAAATGGAGTGACACAGCCACTGCAACAAAGCAGGCTTAAGCACAGTGGCTATTGTAAGGATTCGGTAAGGTTTTGACCTTTGGTGTATAGCATTGCTATGAGTTGGCGTTGACTCAGCAGCACCTAACAATAAAACTTGGTTGTTGGTTTTAAGAAGACTGTGTTTTATCTTAAGTTTTAAAGATTGTCTCAGCTCAATTATTTCATGGATTTTTGTCCAGCTTCCATGGCTCCAGAATGTAAAAACTCCTTGAGAATTTTAAATTCTTTTCTTTATTTTTCCCCATTTGATCAGGAATTTTCTGGAGGTTCTTTGATGAAAGTGTCCAGTAATGGTTAGTTGATGCCATCCAATTAGGGCAAAATATGCCATCCAAGAAAAACAACTTTTAAAAATCTATAACAAACACAAATTTAGTATCCAGTAATAATTTTGTAAAAATTTTAACAAACACAATTTTAGGGAGTTGGAGTACTAAACCAAAGGTCTCATCTCTCAGGATGTTAGAATCTACCAACAGTTCCATTGGAGAGAGGTGGGCAATCTCTTTTTTATGACTTACAGCCTTAGCAATCCAATGGAGTTTACAACTCAAGAGCAAGGAGAAAAAGAGAAGAGATTAGTATATTGGGTGAAATGGGAAATAAACATTCTTTTCCTCTGCCTGTCTAAATCCTATCCCTTTTCCACGTTATAGATCTGGTCTCCATTGTGTGATTAGACAGTCTTTAGTGTGAATATTTAAAAAGTATGTATCCTTATTTATTGCTTATTTTATCACAACTCATCTCTTGCAGATCTTTGGACATAGGAGGTCAAATGAATGCTTCAGAAGAGATAAAAGCTACAAATGTTGGGAATCAGGTAAGAAAGTAAATTGTTTTACTTCTAGAAGGTTCTTGAAAGTGTACTTCATTTGGGAGACTTTCAACATATTTCAGCAGTAAAATCATTCTTTTATTGACATCTGTTCAAACAGTTTACTTTTTCTCAATTTCAGCAGATCGACAAGGTTTTTAACAGTATTGGAGCTGACCTTCTGACTGGTGGAGAACCAGATAATAAAGACGATGGACTACAGAATAAACATAAAGGAGTAAGTTTCTATGCTATTCTTGATTTAAAATTGTAAGATTTTCTAGAAAGCCCAGATTTTTGGTAAGAAATAGTCTTTAGCATCTAGATAAGAAGTATTTTCTAATTATATGCATGAAATTTAAACATACCATTGGAACATGACCCAACCTCCTACTTGACAACTTTAAAAAAAAAAAAAAAAATTTATAAGTTTATAGCAGAGTTGGGCTTCCATTCATTTATTGCACATTTTCCTCCCTACCTACCAGTTCACTCTTCTCTTTGAAAAAGTTCTTTCATTGTTACACAATTTCCTCTCCTCCCCCAAGTCCACTTTGCTATGCAGCTCTTCCTCAGGACTGTTGCCATGCATATAATACCTAATCATATATTTCTTTTAAACAGTTCTTTCCCTCATCTGTTTCAATGAGGTGTACATTATTTATTCTCTCTTATCTTATTCCCCCCAACTCCCAAGTTGTCCTATTTTATAACAGTGGCATTATGCAGTATTTGTCCTTTTGTGACTGAGATATTTCACTAAGCATAATGTCCTCCATTGTCACCCATTTTGTATATTTTATGAGTTCCTTATTTTTCAGTGCTGCATAGTATTCCATTATGTGAATATACCACAGCTTCTCTGTCCATTTGTTAAAGTCCATGAGCTATCTGCCTTTTTTACAAGCCATACAGGACTGTTAAACAGAATTCGTTGGCACCAACACCCCAGCCTTTTAGCATATCTTTCATCAAGGCACTTACCTCCTTTTGTTCACCAGGTATCTTCTTATATTGCTTCAAATTAACACGAGTGGGCTCAGGTAATTCTGAGGGTTCTCATTTAGCATGTCCTATCCACACTGACCTCAGGGCAGGCTTTTAAGTCCTTAGTTTTACATTTTTCAGTTGTTGTAGTTACATGCCCTTGAGTTGCATGCAACTTATAGCGATGCATACAATAGCTCTGAAGCCTGCCCTGTCCTGAGCCAGGCTCACTGACTCCCAACACACCTAGGCCCATTGCCCTAGTTACTATATCAATCCATCTGATTGGGAGTCTTCCTCTCCTGCACTGTCCTTCCACCCTTCTGAACATGAATGATGTCCTTCTTTTT
>NW_006399818.1:8873982-8889073 GCF_000299155.1 Elephantulus edwardii
ATGCCAGCCTCATTCTACAACAGTGGCACCATATAGAACGATGTCCTTCTTTAAGGACTGGTACCTCCTGCCACGTGCCAAAAGTATGTAAGATGGAGCTTCAGAATTCTAGCCTCCAAAGAGAAACTTGGTTTCATCCTCTCCAGCACAGACCTCTTTGTTTTCTTGGCCGTCCATAGTATGTTCAAGACTCTTCTCCAGCACCACAAGTCAAAGATATCAATTCTTCTGTCATTCTCAGTGATTATCCAGCTTTCTGATGCATAGCAAGTAATTACAAAGACTATGGACTGGATAGTGTTGCTTCTCCATACTCTGGAAAAGTCCCTCACAGCAGATTTACCTGATGCAATTATATTTTCCAGTTCTCATCAGAGTTTCACTCTAGTCCCATTAATGACTGCATTTCCATTTCCTTCTAACAAAATTTAATTCCCTATAGGATTTTATCAATAGATTTGGTAATTACAGTACACTGGGCTCCTGTGTCCAGAAGTCACAAGAATGTTTTTTATCCACGATCAGGCCACACATGTGCATATGGTCTTAGCAGGCCCCCTGCTAAGGATTGAACCGGAAGACCCTGGCCTTCTCATTAATCCGTATCTTGATTAACTAGCTGAGTTGCTGCGTTAGGTGATTCTGACTAGTTTTCCTCATCATTAATTACCTCATGAATAGGATGGATAGAACAGACAGACTTCTTTAGGCCTTCTTGATATTGGGGGAGCAGAGGAAGCCTTCATTGGCCCACCCAGCCTACTATAGTGCTTCCTTAGAACTTTTGTTTCAACTCCATCAGTGTCTGCTCTGTTTATCCTGTTCCTGAGTAACCATCTAAAAAATCTCCAATCTATTAGGGTAAATAATTTTCCCATAGTGTCTCCTTCTGTTTGCCTACGAATTACCCTGATGTTCCTTGTATCCTTAAAGCCCGTAAGGTTGAAGTCTTTTCAATAGAGTGGACACACCTTCTTCAGTTTTTGTCTTGTTCGCCAGTAGCAAAGCTATTTAAGATTACCATGTTGGAGGAGCCCCTGTAATTTTCCATCTCTTGCATGGCCTTTGTAAGGGTCACATTCTTTGGCTGAATGTTCTCAGTGCCATATACTCCAGCATCGATTGCATGTGTAGAACATCAACTACTTCGAGAGTGTTCCATTTGTTACTTAGACAAGGAAAGGAGCAGTTTCTCGTGGAGGAATAAAGAAGCCTAATCTCACATCTTATCCACTCTATCAAGCTAATCATCCTCTCTGGGATAATCTGTTGTGTGACTGTATCTTCCACTGCCATTCACCTGTTGTATGGATAATTGTGGGTCTAGAATTAACCCATACATGTTCCTCCATTTTTCAGCATACAGAAATGCAGATGGTACTCTTCTTCAATTCATCACTCTTACAATCTGTTTTAATAATGATTCCCCCAGGAAGCTGTTGATAATGATCCACAAACTTACGTATTTCCTCTAGGCCTTATCCTCTGGTTCAGTAATTTTTGATCATGCCTATCTGCCTCCCAGACTACTATGTGACTACTGGTCAGAGGGACATTTCTGGTTACTTGTGCATGGTTTTCTTTCTTTCCCAAGGGAGCCTGAGATCAAAGAGCTTAACTCTGTGCTGGTAGAGTTTTGTTCAGTTTTTATCTCAGTCATCTCAGTTCGTACATTCTTTTCCTTTGCATCTGCTGCTACTGCTGATAACAAAACTTAGGTTTTTGTAAGTTCCACCCTTTCCTTATTGTCCTGTATTTCTACCTGTATCCATTTAACCAGTTTCTCAGGAGTTTGTCCTCTTAACTTCATATCTTATAAGTTAATTTTGCTTTCAGTAACCGTCTGCAACACAGGAGTTGGATTTTCCTTAATCCACCCATACTCCAGAGGTTTCTTAGCCTTTTATTTATCCCCTTTCCTCCAAACACACATATTACAGAGTCTGAATCTTTATAGCAATGCCTCAGGCTTTCCACCATTGTTATCAGGGTCTTGTTCCAGTCTTGCTGCCCAATGTGAGAAACACACTATATCTCTTATCCTAGAAACACACTATCTCTTATCCTCGTCCCACAACTGTTGATGATTTGCAAAATACAGTCAGAGTAACTGGAGACCTGAGGTAGCTACCTAATATAATGATTAGAGAAGGGAACTTTTTTTTTTTTAAAGCTTAAAACAGATTTATTAAGGGGGCTTCCAGGTAGGAGTCCTTGGTCTGGAGACAGACAGACCAGGCGAAAACTGCGAGAAGCCAACTTTTAACCTAACACTGCATGCACTTACCTAAAAGTAGAAACAACAGATTTCTACAGTATTTTTTTTTTATAAAATTAAAAATATGAAGACGATGTTACATAATTTTTTTGATAGTACACATTTTGTTAATGAGATGGATGTAACTATTTTCAGGAGAAGTTACTGTTTTGCTTAATTGGAATTAGTTTTATCTACCTCCCAAATTAATCATTCTTGCCTCCAAAGAGCACTTTGACTATACCCTCTACAAGACATATTTCTTTGTTCTAGAGTGCTCTTTGGAGGCAAGAATGATAAGGCTTCGCCTCACATACTTTGGGCATGTTGCTAGGAGGGGCTTCGGAAAAGGAGAGGAAGACCCTCCCAGGTAGATTGATACAGTGACTGCTGAAGTGGGCTCCTGTGTGTCAGAAGTGTGAGGATGACACAGGACAAAACAGTGTTCAGATCTGTTTTTCGTAGGGTCACTATGAGTCAGTGGCGCCTGACAACCACCCCCTCTGAAATTGCTCTAGTCCATAGCTGCTAACCCAAAGGCAGGACCTCTCTGGTGGTTCAGCCTCACCAGCCTCTCCAAGGGAGAAAGATGTGCGTTCTTTTCCTGTGAAGTCCTGTTGAAGGGTGAGCTATGAGTTGGTTTTGAATGATTGACAGTGAGGATCACCCGCATCACTTAGTCATAGTCTTACAGCAAAAAAAAAAAAAAAAGCAATTTAGAAATCTTAACTGTTATATTACAGGTACTGTGTTTCTAAATTGAAATATTTTGTTATTGAGTATTGTTGAATTGGAACTGACCTAGAGTTTATTCCAGTAGGTTTTCAGAGGCAGTTTGATTGTATGGGAGAAGATTGCCCATTTTTTTCTCCCACAGAGCATCTGGTGGATTCAGACTGCCTTCCTTTGAGACTGCAGAACAGCTGCTTTCCACTAGGCCACCAGTGCTTACTTAAATCTTCTATTAATTCAAAATGTAACTTGCCTGTCACCAGTAGGAGCTTAGTAGCGTGGTCCATACTTCTCTGGCAGTTTGAATTCACCAGTGACTCCATAGGAGAAAGATGAACATTTTCCTCCCATATGATTTTCAGCCTCAGAAATCTAATGGTGGCTCAGTTACAAGTTGAATTGACTTCAGTTGCAACCAGTACTGGAATAGTTTCATTTTCAATTAAGTAGCAAGTATCACCAAAAGTAGCAAGCTGTAATGTACCAAAAAAAAAGTTCTACTTTATAAATGTAATTATGAAGTTACCCATTGTGTTTTTATTTTTTGTTTTAAGGCATCACTTACACTTGAAGAAAAACAAAAATTGGCAAAAGAACAAGAACAAGCACAGAAGTTGAAAAGCCAGCAGCCTCTTAAACCTCAAGTACATACACCCATTGCCCCGGTCAAACAGGTCAGAGTTTTGTTCTTTGTAATTTTAAGCATAATTCAATGGCACATAACAATAATAACATACAATGGCAGGTTTGGAAGCAGGAGTGGCATCCACTTCCTGAACAACATGCCTCCGGAAACCCTGTGGGCTTTGATAAATGTCGATAGTTGTAGAAGGGCTTCATGTCTTTTGTTCATAGGGTCGCTATGAGTTGTGCTTGACTCAAAGGCAGTCAACAACTCGTAGGAAGGAGAGAGTATAGAATTTTGTCTAAAAATGGATTGCAAAGAACAATTTAGTGTCTACTTTTCAAGAGTTATGAGCATAAAAAAAACAAGAGTTATGAGCATAAAGGATTTTTCAGCAACTCCTCCATAGCCTGCCTACAGTAGAATGTTCCATCATGGTGGTTGTTACTGATAGAGGAAGTGGGGCAAATAGGAGGAATTCTTTAAAAAGGATTACAGTAGTCCTAAATTCAACTCTTTTTGCCTTCAAATCATCAGTATACATTTTCAGGTATTCTCGGATTAAAATGAATTTGCTAATTTTGGCTTTTCAGTGATACTGTTGGTTAACATCAAGCCAATTCTGACTCATGTGACAGTCAGGTTTACACATGATCTGCACTGAATGACTGTCTTGTCATCTGGCATTTTATAACAGTACTGTGAAGTCTGGCATGTGATTGCTTTGTAATTGACAATATACGTCTAACAGTTCTGAATAATGCCAACTGTGATGGTTAAGGTTACGTGTTAGCTTGACAGTGGTTTGGCAGTTACATTATGACGTAGTTGTCCTTCATTTTGTGGTCTTATATGGCCATCCTCCTGTTTTACATAATAACTGATTTTTGTAGAATGATCTCGCCCTTTTAATAAGTGAGAAGGTATGATTTAATTCAAGAAGACTTACTTGTGTGACCTGATCTGTATTTATTTTCTGCTATTTTCTAGACGTGATTATAGGTGTTGGTACTATGATAGTGAACAAGATCCTTATTTACAAGGATCTTTGGAGAGTTTATACTCAGTGATTTCAGTGAACAAGATCCTTATTTACAAGGATCTTTGGAGAGTTTATATTCACTGATTTCAGAATAACTTTTATCCTGAAAGTAACCATTAAGTTATTTTTGTTATCCCTTAATCATTAAAATTCTTCCTCTGGGGAAAAAAAAAATTCATTTGCAGGTCAAAAAGGAAAAATGAGAATATTATATAGTCACTTACCTGAGAATAGGGACAACACATTTATAGGGTTTCTTTTGACAAAATTAAAAAAGTAAAAATTATAATATAATGGTTAATTTTTAAAAAATATTTTATTATTTGTATGTGTGCATGTGTGTACCATCAAATTGGATCTGACTGGTACAGAGGAGATTGTCCCTTCTTCTCCAGCAGAGCACCTGGTGGATTCAAACTGTGAACCTCTGAGATTGCTGTTTTGTGCTATTTAGTTGCTTGCAACTCAGTGACCTCTGCGATTGCTGTGCAGCTTTTTCTACTAGGCCATGAGAGCTCCCTTAATGTACAACTTTTTTATAATATAAATCTTATTAATGAAAAGAATGAATTTATTTTGGAGGTAGATGATATTTTGCTTAATTGAATGCAAATTTTCTTATGAAGACCACACAGAAATTTTAGCCTGTGGACAGTGATTGATTGACTTTTGGTTGCACTTAATTAGTTTAATATATCCTGTATCATTTTGTTTATCAAATGTTTAACCAAGAATGAAATAATTTGGGCTTCTTGAAGATAAAGTACTTTCTTTTTTTTTTTTTTTTTTTTTAATATAAAATACTTTACTTGTATTTTGCAGACTAAGGACTTGACAGATACCTTGATGGATAACATGTCGTCTTTGACCAGCCTTTCTGTTAGTACTCCTAAAATTGCCACACCAAGTACCTTTGCTTCTGTTTCTCCTATGGGCCTTGGCATGATGTTTTCTACACCAGTTGATAATACAAAGAGAAATTTGACAAATGGTCTCAACGCCAACATGGGCTTTCAGACTTCAGGATTCAACATGCCAGTTAATACAAACCAAAACTTCTTCAGTAGTCCAGGTGCACCTGGAGTAAACAAGATGACCCTTGGAACACCTGCCTCTTTGCCGAACTTCAATGCTATGAGTCCTGCTCCTGCTGGCTCGAAGCCCACTCAACAGAGACCCACAGATATGTCTGCCCTTAATAATCTTTTTGGCCCTCAGAAACCCAAAGTTAGCATGAACCAACTCTCACAACAGAAACCAAATCAGTGGCTTAATCAGTTTGTACCTCCTCAGGGGTCTCCAAGTATGGGCAGTACAGTAGTGGGAACACAGATGAACATGATGGGACAGTCTGCCTTTGGAATGCAGGGTAATCCTTTCTTTAACCCACAGAACTTTGCACAGCCACCAACTACTATGACCAATAGTGGTTCAGCTAGCAATGATTTAAAAGATCTCTTTGGGTGAAGTGTCTTTCTCCAATTTTTGATGGACGACTTCAGTTTTAATCATGGATAAGCTGTTTTCATCTCTGTGTAGTTGGCTTGGAAGAGCTTCGGGAACTTGAATGGTTCTGTGACAGAAAATTCCATCTTGTAAGTTGTATAAACTCTTGACCAGTTGTGTTTTTAAAGCATTGAGGATTTTTTTCCTCTTACCAACTTCTTCAGATTTTTGAAGACCTAACCCTTACCAATCTCAAAGAAAAATGATCAATTAAATATCTTGAATAGTAAAATTTTTTAACACATGATGATTTTAGTTTGTAAATCTTGGTGTTCTAAAAAAACTGAGTTGATTATAATTGCAGGTTTCATCTGTTAAGTGCTACGTGGTATACAATCTATCTTCACAAGTCACAAGTCTTCATTTCAATATGTGAAAAATCTTATGCTGTATTGATTTGTTTGCATTCGTATGACCAAGTGAGAAAATAATAAGCTTAAAGAAAAGGATCAGGTTATTTGCTTTTCCCAGTCTTATGAACATCTCAAATATACTAGTGTTTAGTACAAAAGACTGAGCAAATATTGCAAAATTTAACTTACTACATTTTATTATTATTCCAACTTCAGGCATTATTAGCCATCTGAAATGCAAACTGATCATTGTAAGTTATATTTTAGCATGGTCTGCCTCAAATAGTAATGTATTTTTCTGCATTTACTTGGCTATATTTAGAATCACTTTTTCCTACTGTATCATTAAAAAAGTATATAACTAATTTGTACAAATATTTGACAAAACACTCTGATGTGACTTCCTTGAGTACTGCCTTCCTATTTTAATTTTAAATTCAAACTTCTGAGGTTACAGCATCTATGAATTGCATTTTCAAAAAGATTTGTAAGAGATAAACTATATTTCATGAGTAAATTTTTGAGATTTTTTTCCCGTATTGTTTCAAATGTAATGAACTTCTTTAAAATTGAGCAATTGTATCTTCTGGCTACCAGCCAGTTAACTTTCAGTTGTGATAAAGTCTAGCCTCATCAGTTACTGTTACTGAAGTGTAATTGTTTCTTTTCTAGGAATTTCAGGAAGCTTTTCTTTTAGTGACTTTATGTTTGTATTAGACCCTTAGGAAGGGAAGAGTAAATTACAATCTTCTAACAGGAAAACATGATTTGTTTTCCACAGCCTTTCTCCAGTGTTTTCCTTTAATTTCTTGCTTATTTAACCACAAAGCCTTATGCTATAAATGTCGTTTGTATTTTGTTAAATTATATTCCACTGATTTGTGATAACTTAAAACTTGGCTTTCAAAGAACTGTATATGTGTTATAGTTGCTGCCATCAACTTTGTGACTTTTTGAGCATCTAGAACCAGCAGTCATTTAAAATAAATCATGTGAAGAGTAGTGTGCTGGTATGAAGTTTATTCATTGAATATGAATATTTAGTTCATTCAATACACATACATATACACACTCAATATATATTTTGAATATAATGTACTTAATAATTTGGTTATAAAACAGTTATAGTTTGATTGCTGGCAGCATTTAGTAGGAGGGTACTTTTAAAAAAAATAAAAGATCAACTTTTACATCTGATTTCTGTATGAACTTTATTAAATTGTATTAGGTAAAAGACACAGGAATGCTGAAAACATCAAGAAATGTTAGAAAAGTAAAAATGTTTTTGTTCACCATGCTTGCTGCTGGGCCAGGTTATATATCTATCTAGTTTATTACACAGTATTTCCTTTGAGGGAAAAAAAAAACCCAACAAACCCTACATGTGAAATAAAACTGCTAAATAATGAAGGATTTTTTTTTCTTTGTAACACAGTAGTCATTAATTATTAAGATATTGTTTTTAATTTTGTAAGATAACTTGATGTCAGTATTGAACACTTAATTAGATAATGCATAATATTGTATAATTTGGACTTCTAAATGAAAAGATCTGTAATTAAGGAATTTTCACATCTTGAAATCTGCTCATTTATTGGGGTGATGGTGCTACAATTTTATAAAATTTACCTATACATTTTTCTACTTTCTTGAAAGTATTTTACTTAAAGTAATTTCCATTAATTGAATTGTTCCCATTGCCTTTTGTTCTGCTGAGAAATTGCCTCTGAAAATAGACTGTGCTATTTTAAAGCCTTATATGTTTCTATATGAACATTTTCAAAGTTCTAAATGACCTTAACATTATTTCAGATACTGACAGCATTCAAGTCCCTTGTCTTTAGAGTAGAGATTGGTAAATTTAAAAAAATACTTGTAGACCAAAATTATAGCACATATTTCCTTTCAGTTGAATTGGTTCTATTTTCTTCTTATGTGGAAGTGGGTAACACATGTAGATGATGTACAGTAGAAAGTAGTAATAGACTGTGTAGCTGACTGTGTTTTGTCTTTTCTTTTTTAAAAAAATTTTATTTGTGTTTTGCAATGCTTATAACCTTTATTTACACTGAGTAAGTTAAATAAGTTTTGTTTTGGTTTCTTTCTTTTTTTTTTTTTAAATCTGTAAAATACCTCAAAATTGCTTTTGCATCTTAAGGGGAAGTCTATGTGAAGTACCTGATAGCAAGCACAGAGTATGCACCAAATAAATTTTAGCTTTGATAAAACTTTTCATACTAAGTTGTGATTTCATGCTTTGTGAGTTACTAGTTTTGTATAACTTCAGCACAAACAATAAGAATCCAAACTAGAGGCATAAATAGAAACTTGTACAACAATGTTCATAGCAGCATTATTCACCATAGCAAGAACACAGAAATGGCCCAGGTGTCCAACCACAATGGAATGGATTGAGAAATTATGGAGGGAGGAGTTGGGAAAGGAAAGGGGAAAGATCTGGTGTGAAAACAATGTATACAAACTTTCTAAATATATATATATATGAATCCAAACTATAAAGCACAGAGTGAAATACCATCAGAATGCTGCCTATGAAAGAATCACCTTATATACAGAGATTGATATTAACGGGGGTGTGAGGGGGAATACAACAAGCCAACGACAACCAAAGGAACAGGAGTGGAATAGAAATAGACATCAAGGCAGAAAGCACAGAGGACAAGGAAAGAGTAATGAGTCATCCAACAAAAAGACATGATGTTCTGTGCCGTCAAGTCACTTGTGACTCATAGTGACCCTATGTATAACAGCTCTGAACCCTGCTCTAGTCTGTGCCAATCTTACTGTCTCTGACATACTTACCCTTATAACCCCAGTCACTGAGTTAATCCTTGCGTCATGTCCAAAGTATGTCAGACAGGCCTTCAGAATCCTTGCCTCCAAGGAGCAGCCTAGTTTCCTCCTCTGTAGGACGAACCTGTTTGTTCTTAGCAGTCCATGGTATTCTCCAGCACTACAGCTCAAGGCATCAATTCTTTCATCATCCCTAGTTGTCCAGCTTTCTGACACAGAGTAAGTAACTGAAAGCTGTGGCCTGAGTGAGTCTCACCTTAGTCTCCATACTGACATAGTTGCTGACCATAACATTTCTGTGCAGTTCCTAAAAGAGCTTCAAAATACATAAAGGAAACATTACCAGAATTGAGAAGAAAAAAAAACAACCCAGAATAACTGTACAGTAATAGCAGGCGACTCAGTGGCACATAACTACACGGTAATAGTAGTAGACGCTAGCGTACTATTTTCAATGAAGGTGAGAACAAGTAACCCAAATATACAGAGAATCACAAAACAAATCAACCAACTCAACCTCATGAATAATAAACATTTCTCCCAACAGAACCACAATGCACATTGGTTTTTTAGTGCACATAAATCATCCTCCAGAATAGACCACATGTAAAACCACAAAGCACAATTCAAATTTTAGTAACACTGTAATAATACAAACTATCTTCTTGGGTCCTAACATTGCAAATCAATAATAGGAAAATACCAAACAGACATGGAAACATCTTGCTTAAAAACGACAGTGTAAAATAAATAGGAAAGTTTTTCAAAATTTTTTTATTGGCTTGCTTGTCTCTTTACATGTATTTTGTGTTTTTACAGTCATTTACATTGTGTGTTATTCATGTATATTGTGTTTTATATAATCGTTCATATACATTGTATTTTGTATAATTACCATTGCTCTGTGTCTGCTGTCACCTCATGCTTGCAAATCCCCATTGAAACTTTCCCATTCATTCACTCCCTCCACTCACTAACCTCTACCATCCTAATGATTGATTCCCCCACTTTTCCCTTTTCTGCTCCCCCCGTTGCCTCTAAGTACTATTTGAGCCTACATTCCCACTAGTGGGGATATACCTTAAACAAGACAGAGTTATGACTCAAATGGATGCATGCACACCTGTGTTTGTTGCTGTGTTAATCACAATAGTAAAGAGATGGGAGCAGCCCACCTGCCCATCAACCGACAAGTGGGTAGAAAAACTGGTACAGTAACACAATGGAATATTATGCAGCATTGAAAAATGCAGTGAATTTATAAAACACAACATGGGCGATCCTGGAAGACATTATGCTAATAGAAGTCAGAAAAGGGCAAATACCGCCACAATAAAACAAGACTGACATTGGAGGTTGGGGAGAAAATAGAAAAAGAGTGGATAGATAATGAACATTGCATTAGAACTGATGAAGGGACTGTCTGAAAGGATTAGTCATGTGTATGACAATCTGAAACAAGAATTCTATTGAAGAGTAGATTGAGGGAGGAAAATGCAACAACAAATGAAACCTCATTCTGTAACCTTTCACGACAATTACACAAAAAATTGAAATGATTTCTTAAAAGCAGGTAAGAATGAAATGCAACATTCGTTAGAAATCCAGTAAACTCAGAGGTCAATTTCTAGTAATA
Source organism: Elephantulus edwardii (assembly GCF_000299155.1). Classification (NCBI taxonomy): domain Eukaryota; kingdom Metazoa; phylum Chordata; class Mammalia; order Macroscelidea; family Macroscelididae; genus Elephantulus; species Elephantulus edwardii. The sequence goes on from NW_006399818.1 coordinate 8,884,948, forward strand.
AAGAATCAAATCGCTTAACCCAATAACTACAATTATGAAGACAACAAAAATATACAAAACCTACAGTATATGTTGTTATGTACCACTGAGTCAACCAGCCCATAGCCACCCCTCTAGTGGGTTTTCAGAGGCAGTAAATCACACAGCGGGGGATAGCCCGTCTTTCTGCAGAGCAACTGGCAGGTTTTACCACATTGGCTTGGCAGTGCAATTCTTTACTATCAAGTCACCAGCACTCCTACATTATTTAGAAGGAAGTAATTATTATTTAGGAAATAACAATGAGAGCACAAACAGGTAAAAAAGAAGGCTTTAAAAAAAAAGTTTTCGCTAATTTCTGAGAAGAATGGGAATCCCAGAACACTTGATTGTACTTACGCAAAACCTATACTTACACCAGGCAGCAGTGGTCAGAACAGAGCAAGGAAACACTGCATGGTTCAAAGTTGAAAAGAGTGTATGCCAGGGTTGTGTGCTATCTCCATACCTTTTCAATCTATATGCAGAACAGATCACATGGGAGGCTGGGCTCTATGAGGAGTGTGGCATCAGGATTGGAAGTAGACTTAACAATCTATGATATGCAGATAACAAGCTTGCAAGCTGAAACTGAGCAGGACCTAAAGCGATTGCTGCAGAAGGTCAAGGACTGCAGCCTTCAATATAGATTGAAGCTCAACATCAAGAAAAGAAAGATTCTTACCACCGGGCCAATTGGCAGCATCATGATAGATAGCGAAGGGGTTGAGATTGTTAACAGCTTTAGCTTATTTGGCTCCACGATCAACACTCTTGGTACCAGCAGCCAGGAAATCAAAAGATGAATTGCGTTGGGGAAGCCACCTGTCAGCGACCTCTCCAGAGTACTGAAGAGCAATGATGTCAGTCTGGAGACTAGGGTAAGCCTGATCCAGACCATGGTCTTCACAATTACTTGCTATACATCAGAAAGCTGGACAATGACTAGGGTTGATAGGAGAATTGATGCCTTTGATCTGTGGTGCTGGAGAAAAGTATTGACTACACCATGGACTGCTAGGAAAAGAGGCTGAAACCAGGCTGCTCCTTGGAAGCAAGGATTTTGAGGCTTCATCTCAAGGGCAAGTTCCTAGAAAAATGTCACCTACCTATCAAACTGAAAGAGAAAGTGAACACACTCCTAGCAAAGATATGATCAACTGTGCTAAGACCTGGAGTTATAAAAAAGAAAAAAGTTGTTTGACCTTTCTCGAGCTGAAAGAACTGGAAAGTTTAAACCTTTAGTTGCAGTACTGAAGAATATTATTGTTAGGTACTGTCGAGTATGATTCATAACGACACTATGAACAACGGATCTGAACAATCTCTGATATACCTGAGCCTATTGCTGCAGTCAATCCATCTAGTTGAGGGTCTTCCCCTCTTTTGCTGACCCTGCACCTTTCCAAGTATGTGTAGCCTCTCCTAGAAACATGCCCAAAGTACACAAGATGAAGTTTTTATCATCTTTGCCTCCAAGGAGAATTCTAGCTGCACTTTCTCCATGACATACCTATTTGTTCTTTTGGTAGTCCATGGGACATTAGTACTCTTCTCCAACCCCAAAGCTCAAGGGCAGCAATTCTTCTGTCATCCTTTATTCTGCTCAGCCCTCAGATGCATAGTAAGTGACTGAAAAGACAACGGCTTGACTCAGGCACACCTTAGTCCTTAGACTATCTTCATTGCTCCTCAATCATTTGGAGAGCTTCCTGACTTCAGACTTCCCCAGTGCATTGTTTTTTGTTGGCACCAAAGGTATTGATCTTGTTTTGGTTTTTTTTAATGTATTTTATTATTTTTGTGTGAGTGTACCGTCAAATCAGATCTCACTGGTACAGGAGGAGATTGTCCCTCCTTCCTCGGCAGAGCACCTGGTGGGTTCGAACCATGCGCCTCTGGGATTGTAGTTGCAGCTCCTTGCCACTAGGCCACCAGAGCTCCCTGGCTCTTGGATTCAAGTAAGATGAAGTTGCTGATAATTTTGATCTTTTCTCCATCTATCATGCTGTTGCCAGTAGATCCAAAGATTTTAATTTTTCCGACATTGAGATATAATCTATATTGAAGGTTGCAGTCTTTGATCTTCTGCAGCAAGCACTTTAAGTCCTCACTTTCAGCAAGCAAGATTATGTCGTCTGCAATGTAGATTATTGATCCTGATGCCACTTTCTTCTTCCTAGGATCCAACTTCTAAAAATTTTGCTCAGCACATAAATTGAATGGGCATGGGGAGAAGGTACAAGCCTGACACACATCTTTCTTAATTTTTAGTATTCCTTTGCACAACAGTCTCTTGGTCTAGGTATAGGTTTCACATGAGCACACTTAAGTGTTCTGGGATTCCCATTCTTCTCAATATTAGCCGTAACTTGTTATGAACCACACAGCCTAATAGACATTGTCCCAGTATTCTTTGCATTCAGCCAGGATCAATCTGGCATCAGCAATGATATCTCTGGTGCCTTGGCCTCTTCTAAATCTAGCTGGAACTTTTAGCAGTTTTCTGTGTACTATTATAGCAATTTTGGGGTGACCTTCAGCAATATTTTGCTTACATGTAGTATTAATGATATTGCTCAATAATTTCCATATTTTGTTGGATCACTTTTTTTTTTGGAATGATAACAAATATAGACCTCTTCCAGCCAGTCTGCTAGGTAACTGCCATTGCCAAATTTCCTGGAATAGACTAGTTTGCACATTCAGGGCTGCATCTGTTAGGTGAAACATGCCAATTGGTATTCTATCTATTTCTGGGGTCTTACTTTTTGCCAAATCCTTTAGTGCAGCTTGAATTTCTTCATTACTGTTAGCCCTTGATCTTATGGTACTTATTGAAATATTTCCATGGATGTCAATCCTTTTAGGTACACTGGTTCTATATATTCCCACCATGTTCTTTTGGCTTCTGGATCATTCAAGATGCCCATAGTGTCTCTAAATATTGCAACTCAAAGCTTGACTTTCTTTTTCAGTTCTTTCACCTTGACAAATAAATGTTGAGTGAGTTCTTCCCTTCTTATTCTCCAATTCCAGCTCTCTGAAGATTCCATTATAATACTTTGCTTTATCTTTTCGAGTTGCCCTTTGAAATCTTCTGTTCACCTCTTTTACCTCAGCATCTCTTCCCTTTGTTTTGGCTTCTTGCTGCATTAGTGCAATTGTCAGACTCTCTGACATCCGTTTTGTTGTTTGGGTTCCCCATCCCCCGTCAAATATCATACATTTTTAAAAAATTTTCCAGATTGTGGTGCTTATCACACTGGCATGTGAAGGAAATACTACAGAAGTACCAATAAGAGTAAATAAATTTGGTTAGATTTTGCATAACACAGAAGAAAAATGATAAAACATTCTAAAATTTAAGTTAGATTAATACTGGACTATATAATGCTCAATGTTGCAGACTTATAGCTAGCTTACATTAAGCTGTCCTTTCTGAACTTAATAAATTTCTCAGTTTAATCAAACATTCTCTGTCTTTGTAATGACCTTTTTCTCTCTTCATGGATGTATCCTTGATGTCATCCTGCAATTCCTCTGGTTGCCAATTTTTCATATTGATTGCTTCAAAATTATTCTTAAGATGATTTTTAAGTTCAGGTGGAATAGACTCAAGAGTGCATTTTGGTTCTCATGCACTTATTTTCATTTTCTTCAGCCTCAATTTGAACTTGCAGGTGAATAATTGATTGTTCCGCAGTCAGCACCTAGTCTGATTTGACTGCTGATACTGAGCTTCTCCGACAATTCCTTCCACAGATGCAGTCTGACTCATTGGTACTCCTTCAGGTTCTTTATTCTCCCTCACCAAAGGAGTTTATCCTCACAAATTGGTGTTCTAGATTTCGTGCAAAAGACCTAACTAAATAATGTTTAAAGTAAAAAAAAAAAGAAAAGAAAAGAGGTAGCATTATTAGAGGGAGTACATCCACAGAATGGACACATTCTTCTCAGGGAGGTGATGGAGGAGAGATTGTATAGCCAATGTGAGAGTAAATATGATGATTCTTCTTCTGGGTGAGCAGTGGACCTGGAGTGTGAGCCGATGAGATGGTGTCATGAAGAACTGAAAGTTCAATTGTTATTGTTGTGTGCTTTCGAG
>NW_006399818.1:8889648-8890702 GCF_000299155.1 Elephantulus edwardii
GATGTCACCCATGTGCCCAGAGCATTAATTCTACACATATCAGTATCTTCCTCCTGGTTCTGATAGCTCAATTTTCTAAGCATACGCTATTGCTTCTCCTACCTTCTTGGTTCTAACTCTAACAATATCCTCTGGAGAAATTGATCCCCTAAAATATTTTAGGATTTTGAACAATAACCACTCTAGCTGCTTCATGCTGGAATTGGCACAGGATAGAGCAGGGTTTAAGGCTGTTGTACATAGTGTCCCTATGAGTCGCAAGTAACTCAACAGCACATAACAACAACAACAACAATAGGTAGGACAATCTCAATTCCAGCATGAAGCAATTCATCTTTTGTAGGTAGTTCTTATTCCAGTCCACTGTCTTTGATGTCATCCATGTGCCCATAGCATTAATTCTACACATATCAGTATCTGCTTCTTGGTTCTTTTGGCTCAATTTTCCAAGCATAAACTACTGCTTTTCCTATTTCCTTCTAACATTCTCCCCTGGAGAAATTGAGTCACTAAAAATCTTTTAGGGTTTTGAACAATGACCACTTTAGCTGCTTCATGCAGGAATTGGGGTTGTCCTACCTTGTTGTTGTTGTTGTTATGTGCCGTCGAGTTGCTTGCGACTCATAGCAACCCTGTGTACAATGGCGCTAAACTCTGCTCTGTCCTGTGCTAATCGCACTGTCTCTGACACTCCCATTCTGATTATCCCAGTCACTGAATCAATCCACCTCATCGAGGGCCTGACCCTCCTGTGCTGTCCCTCCACCATCCCAAGCATGATGTCCCTCTCCAACATGCCCAAAGTATGTTAGACGGAGCCTCAGAATCCTTGCCTTCAAGAAGCCACCCGGTTTAACCCTTTCCAGGACGAATCTGTTTGTTTTCCTAGCAGTCCATGGTACTCTCAATACTCTTCTCCAGTACCACAGCGCAAAGGCATCAATTCTCCTTCTATTCTCCCTAGTCATTGTCCAACTCTCTGATGCATAACAAGTGATTGCAAAGACCATAGCCTGTGTCAGGCGCACCTTAGTCTCCAGAGTGACACCATTGC
>NW_006399818.1:8891627-8893678 GCF_000299155.1 Elephantulus edwardii
GGTATTCAGGGTTACTTCTGCATTTTCTAGATAAGTGAAGGTGACAGAAAACCATCCACAGTGCTCGCTTCAGCAGCACATATATAAAATTTGAACGATACAGAAGATTGACATGGCCCCTGCACAAGGATGACGCGCAAATTGGTGAAGTGTTCGAGGTTTTTTGTTGCTGTTGTTGTTTTTGAAATAGAGATACCATTTAACCCAGAAATTTCACTGCTGGAAATATACTCTAAAGAAACAAAAGCTGTCATCCAAACAGTTATACGCACACCCATAAACATGGGTGCATTGTGTCGACAATAGCAAAGAGCTAGAAGCAACCCAAGTGCCCATCAACAAACGAATGGATAGAGAAGCTGTGGTATATTCACACAATGGAATACTACACAGGGCTGAAAAAGAAGGAACTTATAAAATATTACACAAAACGGGTGACATTGGAGGACATTATGCTGAGTGAAGTATCTCAGTCATGTTGTTGTTGTTGATTGCCTTCTAGTAGAGCATGACTCATAGCGCCCCTATGAACAAAAGGCTTGAAATTTATCAAAGTTCATAGGGTTTCCGGAGGCATGTTATATTTAGGAAGTAGATGCCACACCTATATCTCAGGCATAAAAGGAGAAAACTGCATCATGCCCTGTTGTAGAACAGGACTGACATGGGGCTTGAGGAGAAATTGAGGAAAGAGGGGATAAATAATGAACATTGCATTGAAATAGATGAGGGAAAGAACTGTCTAAAAGAAATTTATGATTGCGTACTATTTGCATGATAACAGTACAGAATAAGAAGTGCATAGCAAAGTGGATTGGAGTTGGGAGGAGGGAGGAAATTGTGCAACAATGAATTTTTTAAAAAGAAAAGCAAACTGGGGTGGGGAGTAGGGAGGAAAATAAGCAACAACGAATAAATGGAAAGCCAAGTTTTCTATAAACTTTTGTTAAAATCTCAATAAAAAAATATTTTTTAAAAAAGTAAACCATCCACAATGTTCTCTTCGATCTTGATTTCCTCTCACATCCTCAGGATGTGTTATTTTGGAACAGCTCCACTTATTAAATGAGCAGATTCTCTAGGATATTTTAGTCTTAGATAACATTTAAGTAATCCTTTAATCATTTCTTCTTTTTTCAAGTCACATTCACAGTGTGTGGAGCAAAGCTCAAATGTTTCCATGCTGTGATAATCCTGGGTGAGATAGTTCCCCAAGTCATCACAAAAAGATCCTGAAAACCACGTCTGATTTTAATATGCAACCAGGGTATCCATGCAGTAACATGATGCTAAAGAAAAAGAAAGAGTTCTATTATCATTATGGTGGGAAAAGATTTAAAGCAACACACACACACACACACACACACACACACACACACACACACGAGAATGTTTTATGTTGGGTGTTGAGATGAGATGATGACTCATTGCGTGGTCGGGGACAGCAAGCAAATGAGTCCACGGGTGTGGTCTCCAGTTAAAAGAACCAGGCGCATGTCTGGCTCTCTCCATGTCTTGGCTTTAACAGTAAAATGGAGCAATCTGATAGACCTATTCTTTACGTAGTTAAGGGGCTCCAAGGAGCAGTGAAAAATTAGATTAAAGGGCTTCATGAAGATACAGAAATTGTGTTCTAAGAAGTTCCTACTATGGTAAGTGTAATAGGACTGAAATGATCCCAAGCTTTTGTGCTTAAAGACACATAATCCCAAACCAAAATTTAATGCTACTGAATCAACTCTAACTTCTCCATATACAGATTACATCCTAGAACTGCTACATAGGATCTTTTTGACACTGTGCTACTAAAATCACAATCTGAATGTAAACTAATCGCCAGGCCTTTCTTCCACTGTACCTTTGGGCAAGTTTGAATCATTAACCAACAGGATAGTAATCAAGTGAAAATCATTTGTTTCTCCTAGAGACTAAATACATCATGAAGATATATGATTTTGGCTATCTAGTAATGTCTTTAAAAAATCATATTAATATATTTAGGAAGCTCTGGTGGTCTAGTGGTAAGAAGCTTCATTACAATTTCAAAGCCA
>NW_006399818.1:8894694-8902161 GCF_000299155.1 Elephantulus edwardii
ACAACAACAACAACAACAACAGATCCGATTAATTGAACACCAGTACCTAACTCACGGCCAACTGGAATATAATGTAATAAACACTATTTCATTGTACACTGGTAATAGCATTGTATAATAAATTGAACGTTAATAATCAAATTAATTTAAATTCTGGCTCCACCAAAAAGCAAATTTTAGAAAGGTTCTCTGAGTTAAGATTCATTTTCCTTGCTTGTAAAATTGGTATAAATATCTATGTTGTTACTGAACATTGTCTTATCTATTTTCTTGTTCCACTTTGTGATAATAAAATGAGATTGTAAAACTCAGGAGGGGAAAAAATAACAGAAAAGGAAGTAATGCCAATAAGAGGCATGTCTTGTTCAGACTAGAATGAGTGGTGATAATTTTTGTTACGGGCTAATACATCAGTGTTAGATATTGTTCTCTTCATTCTTCTGTTTGCCTTAATTCTAGTGGATTTTTTAAAATAAAAAGAAACAGATTAATATGTAATTCTAAGAAACATTTAGTAGTTTTATTTTTAAGATTTCTTTGGCAACTAGTAGAGAGCTCACATAGCTAGTGGTAAGGAGCTGCACTGCCAATCCAAAGGTAGGTGATTCGAATCCACCACGTGCTACACAGGAGAAAGACAGACAATCTCCTCCCATGCAATCTATGGCCTCTGAAAACCTGAGGGAGGGTCAGGTATAGGTTGGTTCTGACTCAACAGCAAGTAGTAGCAACAATATGGCAGCTAAGAGACAAGCTTCCTCTGAAAACATCTTTTCAGAGTTAAACTCAAGGCAATTTTAACTACTCATTGCAGAATTATAAGATCACAGTGAACTGTGTTCTCTGGTGGTTCAGGACGTGTGCTCCAAGACCTAGTCCCAGCTCTCTACAGTCTGCTAGGCAGGGGACATTGACTTGTTTATTTCCTCGCATGCTTATTTGCTTCACAGGATTATTGTGAGAACTGGGAGGATAGGCAATCTCCTCTTGTGTGATTTACTAGTTCTGAAAATCCACTGGAGGGTCAACTGTGAGTCAGTCCAACTCAACAGCACATAACAACAACAATAACGGCATTTTTACAAGTTTCAACTAATGTTTATAAAAGTTAATATTAAGTATGAAGGAGGTGCAAAAAAGAAGTTTTATATACATTCTAATTAATGTTGGTGAATATTTATTGATATTTATAACAAAGAAATCTTAGGGAATTGAGAGAGGTCTTTAATAAATTAGACTTTTGTTATTTTTGGTGCATTGTGTTTCAAGGTGGGTGGGTAGAAGAAGTAAGGGGTTGAGGGAGGGAATAGGGTTTGTTGGAAAGTGTGGCATGGAACTCAAGAGAGAAAGATTCCCAAGGTTGTTGACTCATTCACTCACTCTCTGCCTTTGAGTAGGAACCCACCAGAGGTGACTTTCCAGCAGGTTTGGAGAGACTGTAAATCTCATGAGAGGACACTGTCCACTTTTCTTCTGTACAGCAGCTGGTGTATTTGAACTGCCTCCCTTTGGGTTGGCAGCATAACTCTTACCCAGTAGGCCACCAGAGTTCCTTTCTCAAGATTATTAACTCTCTCTTTTATGTTTGTTTACTATGGAATCTCTCATCCAAACAGATGACTAATTTAGTCTTTACTTTTGAAATTGGTTCAAATTTTTCATCCAATTCTTTGGTTGGCTTTGATGAAATTAATTTTGTGAAGAAATATTGTCTTAGTTTGCTTGAGATTCATTTGTTTGTAACTTTTTGCAGATAGTAGTTTAGATCAGATATTTTTTAAGTGTTCAAGGTTATAGATGTCACTTTTTGGACCAAGATCTGCTTGACCTAAGCCATGATGCTTTCAACAACTTCAAATCATGGAGAAATTGGACAATGAATAAGATAGACTATTAATGAAGAATTAATGCCCTTGAATTTTGAATAGACTAAAGAATATTGAATATACCATGGGCGGATAGAAGGACAAATAAATATGTTTTGGAGGAAATAAAGTCAGAACTCTCCTTAGAAGCAAGGTCCATGGAGAAGGACGTCATGCTGGTTGAGTGTGTGGTCAGTGAAAAAGAAAGATCCTCTGAAGGATGAGTTGGCTTAGTGCTATAACAAAGGAATGATTGGGGGATGGCACAAAACCGGGAATGCTTTGCTCTCTTGTACACAGGGTCACGTTGAGTTGGAACTGATAACACTTAACAATAACTTCAAAAAGTTGTCATAGGGTGAAATGAACGAATATATTTTTTTTCCTGTGTTGTATTGTATTTTTCTGTGTTGTGTTCTACTGTATCGTGTTGTGTCTTTCTTGATATGTGGTGTGGTGCTGTGTTCTTCTGTGGTATATTCTCCAGTGTAGTGTTTTGTTGAGTGTGTTGTTCTAAAGTGTTGTGTTCTTCTGTGTTGTGTTGTCTTTTCTGTGTTGTATTGCAATGTGTTCTGGTTTTTTCCTCTGGGTTGTGTTTTGAACAAATATATTTTAAGTATATTTAGCCTAGCACCTTGCAAATAATAAAACGAGTATATCCAGTTCCTAAATAACATGCATCCAGAAAGTTGTAGAGGGTCTTCAGGCCTTTTGTGCATAGGGTCGCTATGAGTCGTGCTCGACTTGAAGACAATCAATAAGGACAACAACAACAACCACCACCACAACAATTTACTATTGTACGCATCACCTCTGTGCAGTGTCTATAGATCCAGATGTGATTAATCATCAATATGTTCTATAAGAATTGGGTCTCAGTTACCTAGTGCTGTTGTGAATGAGCTGTCAGGAAAAGGAAAGGCTTTAACAAATAAAAAATAGTTTTCTCATAGCTTAGGTGGATATACATCTGAATTCAGAGTGCTGGCTCTAGGGAAAGCCATCTTTCTTTTCAGTGTGTAGATGTATGTCCTCATCCCTTAAGTTTTAATGTCCTTATTCTTTTAAGGTCCTACATAATCTTTTTTGTGACTTTACATTTCTCTTCCCAGTTCTCGATTTGTTCACAATTTAACCAACTTTATATATTAAAATATAACCTGTTAACTCAAGATTTAGCCAAGCCCAATTCTGACTCATTAGAATGACACCAACAACTTAATCACAAGTGGGATTATAACCACAAGTGTAGTTGTTGTTGTTGTTATGTGCCGTTGAGTCGCCTGCGACTCATAGCGACCCTATGTACAACAGCCCTAAACTCCGCTCTGTCCTGTGCCAATCGCACTGTCTCTGACACTCCCATCCCAATTATCCCAGTCACTGAATCAATCCACCTCATAGAGGGCCTTCCTCTCCTGCGCCGTCCCTCCACCCTCCCAAGCATGATGTCCCTCTCTAAGGACCTGTCTCTCCTCACTACATGTCCAAAGTAAGTTAGACGGAGCCTCAGAATCCTTGCCTCCAAGGAGCCACCCGGTTTAACCCTCTCCAGGACAAATCTATTTGTTTTCCTAGCAGTCCATGGTATTCTCAATACTCTTCTCCAGCACCACAGCTCAAAGGCATCAATTCTCCTTCTATCCTCCTTGGTCATTGTCCAACTCTCTGATGCATAACAGGTGATTGTGAAGACCATGGCCTGTATCAGACGCACCTTAGTCTCCAGAGAGACACCATTGCTCTTCAACACTTTGGAGAGGTCCCTAACAGCAGACTTTCCCATGGCAATGCGCCTTTTAATTTCTTGGCTGCTGGTGCCAAGACTATTGACTATGGAGCCAAGCAAACTAAAGCTGTGTACAATCTCAGTCTCTTCACCATCCATCCTGATGCTGCCAAATGGTCCAGTGGTGAGAATCTTTGTCTTCTTGACATTGAGGCTCAATCCATATTGTAGGCTGCAGTCCTTGACACTCTGCAGCAGGCGCTTCAGGTCCTCCTCAGTTTCAGCAAGCAGGGTTGTGTCATCCGCATAACACAGATTGTTGATAAATCGTCCACCAATCCTGACCCCACATTTCTCCTCATAGAGCCCAGCCTCCCGGATAATCTGTTCTGCATATAGGTTGAAAAGGTATGGAGATAGGATGCATCCCTGGCGTACGCCCTTCCCAATTTTGAACCATGCAGTGTTCCCTTGCTCTGTTCTGACGACTGCCTCCTGGTCCAAGTATAAGTTTCGCATTAGAACGATCAAGTGCTCTGGGATTCCCATTCTTCTCAGAGTCAGCCACAGTTTGTTATGATCTACACAGTCAAATGCCTTTGCATAGTCAATGAAACACAGATAGACATTCCTCTGGTATTCCCTGCTTTCAGCCAAGATCCATCTAACATCAGCTACAATATCTCTAGTACCACGACCCCTTCTGAAACCAGCCTGGACTTCTAGTAGTTCTCTGTTGATGTGCTGTTTCAGTCGTTTTTGGATACTTTTCAGTAAAATCTTGCTTGCATGTGAAATCAGTGAAATTGTTCTGTAGTTTCCACATTCGGTTGGGTTGCCTTTCTTTGGGAAAGGAACAAATATCGATCTCTTCCAGTCAGTTGGCCAAGTGGTCGTTCTCCAGATTTCTTGGCACACCTTGGTGAGCACGTCCATGGCAGCATCTGTTAACTGAAATATGTCAATTGGTATACCATCTATTCCTGGAGCCTTATTTTTTGCCATGTCCTTCAAAGCAGCCTGAACTTCTTCTTTCATCACCATAGGCTCTTGCTCATATGTTGTTTCATGAAATTCTTCTGTGTCTTCCAATTCTTTTTGATACAGTGACTCAGTATATTCCTTCCATCTTCTTTTAATACTTCCAGGATCATTTAGCGTTCTGCCGAAAGCATCCTTGATTATAGCAACTCGAGATTTGAATTTGTTCTTCAGTTCCTTGAGCTTAAGATATGCTGAGCGAGGCCCTTTTGATTTTCCGACTCCAACTCCTTGTACATTTCATTGTAGTATTTTGCTTTGTCATCCCGTGCTGCCTTTTGAAATCTTCTATTCAACTCTTTAGTATCTTGAATTCTTCCTTGTGCTTTGGCTTCTCTGCGCTCCAGTGCAATTTTCAGAGGTTAGAAATAAAAACACATATTTTGGAGAGCACAATTTAACAGATCACATTTTACCCTTTGGTACAACAAAATTTAAGTCTTATCTAATGCAAAAAAAAAAAAAAAGATCTAAAACTGAAAACACAATAGACTTGATAGCTAATCCAGAAGGTTTTTGTTCCACTTTAAATAAATTCCTGTATAAAAAAAAGAAGAAAAGAAACTGAGTATGAAAGTACTTTGTAAACTATCTCTTAAAAAGTATATGTATACGGGTGATATTTTTATTACTACACGATAAAATCTTAAGTCCATAATTTGTAATCATATGGAAGTTATAGAGTACCTTTTTTTGGTTGGGTTATTTTTTTCAGCTTTCCCCCCTTAAAGTTAATAATTACTATAATGAGTTGACTTAGACTAGGTTTTCCAGAGAAGTAAAACTAGAAGTTTATATCTTTATCTATTAAAAAAAAAAAGATTTTGTAGCCACATCTTTGACAAAAATTTGAGGATTAGTTTATACAACAAAAGTTTTCCAAATCTGTAACTTTTTTTTCTGTCTACAGAACACATTTTAAAGTTGATCACTTTTCCTCTTCACTTTGAATTTAAGTAGCAAAGAGAAAGAATGCAGCTTCATTAAGATTTTGCTTAGAAATCTCCTCAGTCAATTATTCAGGTTCATCACTTAAAAGTTCTTCCATCACTCAAATGTTTTAACACAGTTCAGACAAGTTCTTTGCCATTGTATAAAAAACATCACTCTCCTTCTATGCTCCAGTTGTCTGCTCACCAAATTCTTTACAATCCTAACCACATTGCAGTAAAGGACTCCAGTATTTCAATGACGATGAGGTTGGTACAGGATCAGCAGGGCTCAGGTCTGTTGTTCAAAGGTTGCTATGAGTCGTACTCGGGGGCACCTAACAACAACAACAACAGCACAAAGCAGTGACACACTTAACATTGACATTTCTGCCAACAATCTGTTGCTTGTGCCCTGTGTACTCCACTCCCTTCTGAAGGTCTATTATAACTGCCTCTTTGCAGGAGTTCCAAAATGGAGGCACTTGACTCAGATCTGAACCCTAAAATTCTATTTTCTAAAAAAACCCAAAAAAGCACCCTAACCAACTAAAGAAACAGACCAAGGAATCCCAACCAAATCAAACAAAACTCCCCCCCAAAGCACACACTACACAAAAATTCATTGTTAATTTGGAAGTGACTCATAGCTGACCCTCCAGCCAGTTTTCAGACTTTGTAAATCACTCGAGAGACAATTACCTTTCTCTTGAAGAATAACTGGGGGTTTGAACTCCTCATCTTGGATTTGCAATGCATCTTCTTATCCACACATTGTTATTGGTAGATATCCTATTTAGTTGGCTACCAGGATTCCATTTTAGCTCCTGTTTATTTCCCTGGCAAACTCGGTATGTAGTAAATATTTTTCTGTGTGGTTAAATAAAGATATGGGAAGAATAATCTTGACACAAGATCCTCGTAAGAAATTCCCTCAGCAGGCTCCAGTAAATGCTTTAAAAGAATGACTTTAAAGCCACCCTGTTAACTTCCTCCTCAGCCACATATTTAAGCGAATGAGTACAAATAGTCAACATTCACGCTTCCAACTAATTCCTGTAAATCAGTCCCATCCCGTTTCTGCTCCTTCAAGTTGTCCTGCCTTCAACTTCCCTAATCTTTCAACTTCCAAATAGAGGAAGAACCTTTAGTTCACAGCTTTACTCATAAATGTATCACCATTTTAGGAACATGGATTTCATTTTAAGGGATCAAATGCAGCCCCATTTCAAAAGGTTCTGGATTTTCAACAAGTCTTTTTGTTTTTATTTTAATAGAGTATACCTTATTCATTAGTATTTTTGACATCGATAAGTCTACCGAGAGTCTCTTCAATGAAATATGTTATTGTTGTTGTTAGGTGCCTTTGATTGAGTGTAACCCATAGCAACCCCCTGAATAACAGATTTGAACCCTTTCCTATCATGTGCCTTTCTCACAATATCTGATACGGTTGGATCCACTGCAGCAGTCACTGTGCCAATCATCTGTTTGAGGATCTTCTTCTCTCTTACTGACCCTCTACCTTCCCAAACATGATATAGCTCTCCAAGTAATAGCCTCTTCTAGCAAGGTATATGATCTGTCTCAAAGTATGTGAGATAGAGTTTATAAAACCTTGTCTCCCATGAGCAGTTTGGTTTCACTTTCTCCAGGACAGAAATGTTTGTTCTCTAGATAGTCCATGCAATGTTCAAGACTCTTCTCCAGCCCCACAGCTCAAAGGCATTGACTCTTTTTTGTCATCCTTAGTCATTGTCCAGCTTTCTGATGCGTAGCAAGTAATTACAAAGACCACACCTTAGTCTCCAGACTGACATTGTTGCTCTTCAGCACTCTGGAGAGGTCCCTGACAGCAGATTTCCCTAATGCAATTTATCTTTTGATTTCTTGACTACTGGTA
>NW_006399818.1:8909381-8933291 GCF_000299155.1 Elephantulus edwardii
TTAATAATAATTTAAAAAACAAAAAAACCCTATTTGTTTTGTCTTCACACTCTGTTTTAACTTCTCTGTAGTCATACAGATTAACTTATGCTGTTTACTGGTCAAGTAAATGCCTCTTTCCTAAACTAGTATTTCTTGTTTGAAAAGGCGGTTTTTTTTAGCCATATGTAGACTGTACCTCAAGTTGTCTATTTAGTAGTAACTGTATGTAAATGTCATCTGATTTTGTATTCCCTTTTGTAACACATATTATGTCCTTTCTGTGTTAGATGAATATTCTGGTATCTGCTAAAATGCAGACATGACACCCATCAGAAGGTCTCTTATCTAAGAAACCAAGAAACCAAATGCATGGACATGCCCTTTTCTTTATCACATTAATACAAATAGAACTTAGATAGTGTAACTTGTATGTAATCTTTCTGTAAATGTGACCTAGGAATTTTGGAGTTAGTGGGATCTGCTGGTGATTCAATTCTCACATTCATCTATCACTCTTTCCCTTTTCTCCACCATGCTGGAATAAACTACCTTTTCCTGATTTTTAGTAACTGGAGTTGTTACTGGTTTCTTTCTCTACAACATTATGTATTGTGAGTTGACTACTAGGACTCATAACAACCCTGTGAACAATGACTCTGAACCTTGCCCTATCTGGAGACAATCTTACTGTCTCTGACACACCTGCCTCCACCGACACAGTCACTGTGCCAATTCATCTTGTCTTCCTCTCCTGTACTGACCCTCCAAGCATGAAGTCTTTCTCAAAGGACTGGCCATACGCCCAGTGTATGAGAAATAGAGCTTCAAATTCCTTGCCTTCAAGGATAAACTTGGTTTCACCTTCTCCAGGACAGTCTTGTTTGTTCTCTTGGCAGTCCATTGTACATTCAATAATCTTCTTTAGCACCACAATGCAAAGGCATCATTTATTCTTCTGTCATCTTTATTCATTGTCCAGCTCTAAGATACACGGCAAGCAATTGTTAAGTCCATGGGCTATGACTAAAGATATACCCTTCACTGATCCTACATCATTAACATGAGAAAAAGAACTTATTTCCTATTCTATTTTCTTGTTCAATATTTTTTTATATCTCAAAAGTGATTGCTTCATGGTAGAAAGTTTGGCAATTTCCTCTGGTGTGATTTACTGTCTCTGGAAACCTGCTAGAGGGTCAGGTTTGAGTTGATTCTCAGTTCTGTAACAACAACCGTGCCTCATTAACATAACAAAGATAGCCTATTCTCAAACAGGATTAGAGCCCCAGAAATAGAGGTTAGGATTAAAAAGCATATTTTTGGGAGAGAGGAGGATGACATAATTAAACTCAGAAAAAAATGATTGTTGTTGTTGCTTAGTACCATCCAGTTAGAACCTACCTATAGCTGACCCTTCAGGAGGTTTTCAGAGGCAGTTAAGCAGATGGGAGGCGATTGCTCATCTATCTCTAATATCAGCTGGTGAATTCAAACCACCTTTGTGTTGGAAGGGCAATATTCCTTGGGATTCCTGTCATCTTTACCTGGTAGTGTCTCTATTATATGTTTTAAAACATCAGTAATAATCTAAGGGTATATTGAGGTTAAAAAATGGCTTAGATGTTCCACCCGCAAATGCTTTCTATAGCAAGGGACATTTTATTTTTATTTCATTTGATTTTGATGAATAGTTACAGTGCTTGGACACAGGTAAAGACATGTTCGTGTGGCTATTAGAAATAGTATTTCTTAGGAACATAGAATTTTCCATCTCAAGAAGTTGGTGGCCAGTAACTATGTTTTTGTAAAAAAATTAAAAATATTTTAGGTAGTAACTATGCTTTTAAGGGTAGCAGAGCAGACTGGATTTCGGAAACTGACAATTGCTACTAAAATTTGTATGAAAATGGAAAAGACCTAGTATCATCAAAACAATTTTGAAAACAAAGAATGTTGGAGTGCATAGATTTCCCAATTTTAACATGAAAAATCTACAATCTAAATGTGCAAAAATGAGTGAATGTAAATCCAAAGTCTCTATTAACTTTCATTAAAATTTCAATTAAAAAAAAGCTACAATCTTCCCCAAAATAGTGTAGCATTAGAATAAGGACAGACGATGATACAGAAGTAGATCCTTCTGTGTAAGGTTAACTGTTTTTAAAAAATTGGTTTTTATTCAATAGTTTATAATAACTTTGTTTTACAACATTAATTATGCTTGATAAATGCCATTTATAACAATGTCTTATCAAATCCTTGCCGAATCCTCCCCTTCCCTTCATCCTACCCATCTATCTGCCCTCTCCTCTTCCTTTCCTTGCTCATCAACCCTCCATGATTGTTTCTATGTGTGAACTTTTCATTCAGATTCTCTTCTTCTTGAGTCAATCTGTTTATACGTATTCTGCCCCAGATTGTTAATTGCAATACACATAATGTCTGGTAGGCCATTTTTTTCAGATTGGTCAACTGATTTTTGACAAAAGTGCCAAGGACATTCACTGTGTTAAATGATAACTTTTTAAACAGATGCTGCCGAGATAATTGAGCATATATTCATGTGCAAAAAGGATGAATTTAGCACATGTCTTCACGAAAACATTATTTACAATGGCAGAAAGAGAGAAGCAATCTAAATACCTCTCTGTATAAAAGTGAGTAAATGAAGTAGGGTGTGTACACAGTGGAATAATATGCAACACTAAAAAATAACAAAGAATTCATGAACTATCACATGACACAGATGAATCTGAAACACATTAGCTTGAGTGAAATATGTCAGTTACAAAAGGACAAACATGATACAAGCCCATTATAAAATAAAAAGTTATGGTTTATATACATGAAGAAACAATATTTCTTGTTACCAGGAGTGGCAGGGGTGGAAAAGAGGAGGGAAAAAAATTCACTAACTTGATACACATATTTTACTTGGATTCACACTCAACACCCCTGGTATAAATGAAACACATATATATATGAATGATTTTATGCAAACAAACAAGAATATTAATGGAAATGAGAATCCCAGGGTGTAAATAAGACCAATGTGGTGGTGGTGGGTGTTGTGTACTCTCGAGATGGAATCAACCCAGAGCTGACCCCCAACAGTTTTCAGAGGCAATCCATTACATGGGGGAATATTGTCCATCTTTCTCCTGTGGAGTGTATGGTGGATTTGAAACACATACCTTTGTGTTGCTAGTGCAATTCTTTACCATTAAGCCACCAGAGTTTCCTATTATAATTACTGTTATAAAACAAAATGTTCTGTACATTTATGCTCACAGTAGTATTATTCACAACAGCAAGAAAAGCAAAACAGCTTAAATGCCCATCAACAAACAAATAGATTGAGAAATTGTAATACATTCACACAATGGAATACTATGCAGCACTAAGGAAAAAACAATGATCTCATAAAATACCATATAACATGAGAGAGTCTAGCAAGCATTATGATGTATGAAATAACTCACAAATATGGCATATAACCACACTTGTGGAATTAGGAGAACTGCACAAGTTATGTATAAATGGTCAAGAGGGGAAGACGGATAAAAAATGGAGAAAGGGAAGAAATCATGAGGATAGGGAAGGTTAATGGGTGGAGGAGGGTGAAGGAATTAGAATGATTCAATAGGGACTTGAAAAGTTGGGGTGGTAATAGGCATAGATAAATAGTAATTAATTATATAAAATATGTATGAATGATTCCATAAAACACAATGTACATGAATAAAACACAATGTATATGAATATTTGTATGCAAATAAATTTTTAAAAACCCAAAGGTATGTGAATAGTTAAATTGAAACCCAATTTTCCTCTATACACTTTCATTCAAATTCCAATAAAAATGATGCATTTAATCTCTTCTATCAAACTATAAAACAATTTAACTCAAAATGAGCCCTAGCTTAAAAAATAAGAACAAAATAATAAAAAATTTAGATGAAAGTGTTTAGGAAAATCTTTGAGACCATTGATTTGGTAAAATTTCTTAGTTATGACATCAAAAGTATGGTTCATAAAAATATTATAAATTGGGTTTTCTCAGGTAAGCTCTGATGGCCTAGTGGCAAGAAGCCACACTGCAATCACAGAGGTGAGCAGTTTGAATCCACCAAATGTTCTGCTGGAGAAGGAGGGACAATCTCCTCCTGTACCAGTCAGATCTGATTTGATGGTACACAAAACACAAAATAATAAAAATGAAAAAAAAAATAAAAAAAAATTGGGCCTAATAAAAATGGAAATGTTTGCATTGCTAAATATACCATTAAAAAGCTCAACATCAATTAAAAATAAAAAGATTCTCATCTCTGGGCCAAGTGGCAGCATCGTGATAGAGACTGAAATTATTAACAACTTCAGCTCGCTTGGCTCCACAGTCAACACTCTTGATATCAGCAGACAGGAAATCAAAAGACGAATTGCATTGGGAAAATCTACTGTCAGGGAACTCTCCAGAGTACTGAAGAGTAATGATGTCAATCTAGAGACTAAGATGTGCCTGATCCAGGCCATGGTTTGCTATGTGCCAGCGAGCTGAACAATGACTAATAGAAGAATTAATGCCTTTGAGTTGTGGTGCTGGTGGAAAGTATTGAACATACCATGGGCTGCAAAGAGCACAAATAGGTTTGTCCTAGAGAGAGTGAAATCAGGTTGCTCCTTGAAGGCAAGGATTTTGAAGCTTGTTTTCACATACTTTGGGCATGTAGCCAGTAGGGACCAATCCTTGAAACAGGACATCATGCTTGGAAGGGTGGAGGGACAGCACAGGAGAAGAAGACCCCAGATGAGATGAACTGACACAGTAACTGGGGTAAAAAGAGTAGGTGTGTCAGAGGTAGTGAGATTGGTTCAGGATAGGACAGGGTTCAGAGCTATTGTACACAGGGTGTTATGAGTTGCAAGCAACTGAACACCACATAACAACAACAAAACAAAATATTGGGAGAAAATATTTGCAAAACATTTGTATGAGAAAAGACTTGTATCCAGAATATATACTCATCTATTTCAACAACAAAACAATTGATTTAAAAATAGATAAAAGACTCGACGGCACATAACAACAACAAAAACAAAAGATTTGAATAGATATTTCATTTGAAAATGCACGCTAATATGTATGCAAAAAAGATGTGTTACACCATTAATCATTGTTGTTGTTGTTGCTATGTGCCATCGAGTTGCCAGCAACTCATAGCGACCCTATGTACAGCAGCTCTGAAGCCTGCCCTGTCCTGAGCCTGTCTCACAGAATCCAACACACCAACCCCTATTTCTCCAGTTACTGTATCAATCCATCCCATCTGGTGTCTTCCTCTCCTGTGCTGTTGCTCCATCATCCCAAGCATGATGGCCTTCTCCAAGGACTGATCCCTCATGGGCCAAGTGTCCAAAGTATGTGAGACAGAGCTTTAAAATCTTAGCCTCTAAGGAGAAAGTTGGTTTCACTATCTCCAAGACAGATTTATTAATTTTCTTGGCTGTCCATGGTATGTTCAAGACTATTCTCCAGCACCACAACTTAAAGGCATAAATTCTTCTGTCATCCATTTAACCTGGTGGCTTAGTGATTAAGAGTTGTGCTGCCAACCCCAAAGGCACATGGTTCAAGTTCACCAGCTGTTCTATGGGAGAAAGAGGAAAACTTGCCTGTCTGATTTACTGTTTCTCAAAGAGTCCAGAACGAAGACTGCGTGGTGGAGTGGACTGGGTGTGAGGTGGGGAGATTGTATACCAATGAAAGAATTTTTCTTTTACTTTTCAAACAGAAGAGCAAACTGGAGGGAGAGGGGTGGGCAGGGAGAAACATGCAACAACAATGAATGGAAACCCAAAGTCTTTGTAAACGTTTATTAAAATTAATTAAAAAAATCCCAACCAAACAAACCTCCTGGAGTGTCAGCTTTGAGTTGATTCTGACTCGATGGTAAACAACAACAACAATAACAACACTATAACCACTACTACTGAGTAGCTTCTGATTCATAGCAACCCTGCAAGCCAGAGTAGAATTGACTCAGAGTTTCCGAGGCTGTCAATCTTTACGGAAGCCTCATCTTTCTCCCATGGAGTGACTGGTGGGTTGAAACCACTGATTATTTGGTTTGCAGCCATAACCACAGTGTAACTGGAACTTTTTCAATTATGCTTTCAAATTAAAAACACATTAGTGTTGAGTCAGAATAAACTCATAGCTGACCCATCAACAGGTTTTCAGAGGCATTAAATTACACAAGGGGAGTTTGATTGCCCGTCTATTTCCCTTCAAAGCAACTTGTGGATTTGAACTGCATGCCTTTGGGCCTCACAATTCTTTACCACTAAGGCAATATTTAATCCAAAAACTTGATGGGGAAAAAATGAAGCAGTTTGCTTCCATAAAGATTACAGACAGGTTTGGAAATGCTCTGGGATAGCTCCATGCTGTCCTATCGGGTGATAGGACATGAGTCAATTATCAACTTGATGTCAAATGCGTTATTTACTACTGAGGATCCAGCTCTGACTTAGTTTAGCTTAACTCAGATCTTTGAGAAGAATTTGCCTGTTGCCTGTTCTTGACAATGATTGGTCCTTTGGCAACGACTCCATGGAAATCAAAGAGCATAAAGCACAAACCATGGTATTTCCAGTTACATCATATGCATCTGGGAATTGGACAATAAATAAGTAAAATCCAAAAAGACTTGTTAGCTTTGAATTGCTGTGTTGGCCAAAGACTGCTGACCACCAAGAGAACAAACAAGTAAGATCTCAGAAGAAGTGCAACTATGGTGCTCCTTTGAGATAATGACACCAAATTTTCATCATACAAACTTTGGACATGCTGTCAGAAGAGGTCAGTTCTTTAAAAATCCATCATGCTTGGAAAAGTAGAGGGTCAGTGAAATACAAGAAGGCTGTCGAGGAGTGTCGAGGATGAGTTGACTCAGTGACTGCAACAATGGACTTAAGCATGACGGAGAGTCTGAGGATGGTGCAGAAATAGAACAAAACGAGAATTAACCAGACCTAAAAAAATTGTTTGGCTACAGCCTTAGTGCCAATGAGGAGCTGAATGGCATCCATAAACTGCAGATATGGAGAGCAGAGCAACCAGAAACAAGCCTGGAGGCCAGACAGAGGGATATGATTGTTTAGGCAACTATCTAACAGCTGCTGAGCCAAACCATGACATTTTAAATTCCTTCTTATGCATCTGAGAGATGGACAATGAGTAAAGGAGATGGAAGAAGAATCTCTGCCTTTGAATTGTGATGTTGCAGAAATTGTTATTAGGTGCCATCTAATCGACTGTAACTCATAGTGAGCCGATGAACAGCAGATCTGAGCTTGGCCCTGTCATGTGCCATTCTCATCATCTCTGATATACTCAAGTCCATTGTTACAAGCCCGGTGTCAATCCATCTTGAGAGGCATCCTTTATTTCACCGGCCCTCCACCTTTCCAAGCGTGATATAGTTTTCCACAGACTAGCCCCTCCTAACAATATGCCCCAAGTGTATGAGACAAAGCTCACCACCCTTGCCTCTTTGGAGCACCCTGGTTGCACTTTCTCCAGGACTTTTGTTTATTCTTCTGGCTGTCCACAGGATATCCAGTACCTCCAACACCACAGCTCAAAGGCATCAATTCTGCTTCTGTCTTCTTTATTCATTGTACAACTTTCAGATGCATAGCAAGTAATGGCTCCTTAGCACCTTGGAGAGGACCTTGACAGCAGATTGTTCCAATCCAACATGCCTTTTGATTTCTTGACTGCTGGTAACAAGGGTGCTGAGAAGAGCACTGAATAGATTATGAACTGCCTGAAGAACAAACAAATTTGTTTTGAAGGAAGTACAACCATAGTGCTACTTAGAAGCAAGGACGGTGAACCATGGTCTCACTTACTTTTGACATATTTTCAAGAGGTTCCAGTTCCTGTTAGAGAGACATCATTCTGAGAAAGATAGAGAGTGGCTGAAGCAAAGAATATCAGAAATATGTGTATTTGCATTTTATAGACTATGTAAAGGCATTCTTCTGTGCGTGTCATATGAAATTATGGATAACATTGTGAAGAATGGGAATTCCAGAACATTCTAGAGCCTGTGCATAGACACCAAGAGGTAAATTTTCAAGCAGAACAAAGAATACTACATAGTTTAAAAGAAAGCAAACTGACTAGGCTGTATCCTTTACCATACTCATTCAATATGGTAATCAAATAACCTAAGACGCTGCTTTGTAAGAAGAATAAGAATGAATGCAGCATCAGGATTGGAGGAATACTCATTGACAACGTGTGGTATGCAAATAATGTAACCTTGCCTATTGAAATTGATGAAGACTTAATTAGCTCTCATGAATTAGTGACAAGATGTGCTACAATTCCGAAGGTGAGTGGTTTGAGACCACCAGCTGCTCTATGGGAGAAGGTTGAACAATCTCCTCCCATTTGATTAACTGTCTCTGAAAACCTGCTGGAGGGTCGGCTATGGGTGAGTTTCAACTCTGTGGCGCATAACAACAACAATTAATAGACAAGAAAGAAAACAAAAACCCTCACAATTGGGCCAATAAATATTATCAAGAAGTACTGATAAAAGATTGAAATCATCAAAGGGCTTTTTTTTAAACAAGAATCCATTACTTTATAAGTAGCAGTCAAGAAACCAAATAATGTATTGCATTGGGCAAATGTATTGCAAAATACCACTTTTAAGTACTAAAAAGCAAAGCTGTCACTTTTGAGAAGTAAGTGTACCTGACTCAAGTCATGGTATGTTTTAATTATTTCAAATGCATATGAAAGTTGGACAGTGACTAAGGACTGCTGAAGAATAATCGATGCCTTGAATTAGGAGTTGGCAAATGTTATTGAGTACCATGGATTGCCAAAAGAAGAAACAGTTTTCTTGGAAGAAATAGAGCCGGAATACGTCTTAGTTTTCTTGTCCCATTCTTTGGGACATGTTATCAGAAGGGGCCAGTCCATGGAGAAGGACTTGATGCTTGGTAGAGAGTCAGTAAAAAAGCAGAAGACCCTCAAGGGGACGGATTGACACAGTGGCTGCCACCCGGGGTCAGGGGTTCAAGCCCAGTGGTGACTTGGGGGGGGCAGGGCTGGACAGTGGTTAGCTCTGCTCTACACGGGGTTTCTCTGAGTCAAAATCTACTTGACGAGTTGAAACTATGAATTGCTATGGCATGAAACTTACCTAATGATTCACTCTGGAGTTACAAACAATCTCACTTTTCTGGCATCAGTGTGTGACAACATACTAGAGTATTGCCAGTCAGGGAAGTTCACCCAACATTCAGAGTTTTTACAGAAGCTCTCTCATGTAGGCGTGACTGATTGCCCACATGGCTGTTCTCAGTCTCCAGCCTCTTTGAAATTTGGCTGGTGCTCCATGGCCCAAAGTTTCTACCCAGTCATGTTATTGATCTTCCAGAAGTGGCTAGTCCTCACCCTAAGGCCATCCAACGAGATCATCTCATACCCCAGACCATAGTGATAAGTACCCAAGCAAATAAGACATGTCTATCAAGACCATTAGGTCTGCTAGGAGAACAAACAGGTTCTTCCTGGAATGGGTGAAACCAGGCTGCTCCTTGGAGGCAAGGATTTTGAAGCTTCATCTGACCTGCTTTGGACCAGTCCTTGGAGAGGGACATCATGCTTGGAAGGGCGGAGGGACAGCATAGCAGAGGAAGACCTTGGATTAGATGGATTGGCTCAGTGACTGCAGTAATAAGAGTAGATGTGTGTTTGTTGTTGTATTATGTGTCATCGAGTTGCTTGCATCTTACAGTGACCCAATGTTCAACAGCTCCGAATCATGCTCTGTCTTGAGGTAACCTCATAGTCTCTGACACATCTACCCTCAGTATTATGTCCTTTTCCAAAAAACACCCTCTTCTAGCAACATACTCAAAGTGTGTGAGATGAAGCTTCACCATCGTTGCCTGTAAGGAACACTGGCTGCTCCAGTGAAAGAGAGAAAAATCCTGCTGCGTTGATCAAGAGGAAATAAACGTCCTCCTGGGTGAGGCACAGGTTTTGCATTTACCGTAATCAAGTGCCAGGGTTCTGCCTGGAGACGTACCCCACCAGCATCTTGGCTGAAAAACCGTCTCATGACTCCCAAAAGGGCATAAACAGCATAAAGTGATGTTTGAGAGCTGGTCTGCAGAGCCAACACTTGGGAAAGTAAAGGACGTGTAAATGTTTCATCAGTTTCACTGAGAGCGCCTGCTCTGGCTGAGAGCCCATTAATAAGTCCAAGTGACTCAGGGGCAGGTATTGTGCCTGTTACTATAGCATCACCTTGGAAAGGATCCCGCCACAGCCTGAGCTCCAGAAGGCCAGGAGGGGCCGTGTGGTCAGAGCAGCAGGAGGAGCTGGAGACTGGCCACAGATGCTGGTCTCAGGACACTTCGTGGGCTGGAACCCACTGTAGCTCCTCCAGCTGCAGCCCCTGGGTGGGAGAGGGGCTGTGCTGAGTCTGAGAGCTGCTGCCTGAGACAGCGGCCACAAGCTGCGGCTGAGCCTGGGCTGTAGTGAGGGGCTGAGTTTCCTTCCAGACACCCCTTGGCTGTTTTTGTGAGGAGGCGGGTGTCTCATCTTGCAAGATCTGGACTGGATCTCACCCCCCTTTTTGATCTTCTATCCTTACGTCTATGAGAACTGACATCAAGGTGTTCAGCAGAGCAGGCAGAGCGGTCCCACTGCCGGGGATGAGAAAGGATGACAGTTGCTGAGACTGATGCTTAATAGCTCAAAGGTACCCCTTTGATTTAAAAAAAAAAAAATGCCTTTTAAAGCATTTGATACCTTCAAAGAAAAATTTGTAAAACCTGGGAAGGAAGGAGTGAAGAACGTCGTGGGAGATTCGCTGGGGATTTTGCAAAGGTAAAGTTTGAATGCTAACTTGCAGTTTATTTCTGAGTTTAGCTTCGTGTTGTCAATGAAGTATCGTGTTTTTAGAACGACATCAGTGGACAGGGAGTGGGTTGAGCCTCTTCCAGCTCCAACTGTCTGTGCCTCGAGGAAGAGCAGGTGCATCTAAAGTGTAGGGTTGAATTAGGAAACAAGGAATTCACTACAGGAGGAGGATTAACATTCACTGTGGATTGGGAGATTGCACATATTGTACAACACTGAGTTAGAACGCATGGAGGAAGGTAGTGTTTCACATATATTAAATAACAATGACAAGTAGATAGATTGCTTTGAACTGAAATACTGAAAACTAAATGTGAGAATGTTAGCTTGTTATATGAAACTACAGAAATTGTTTCCTAATTGTGTGATTTTCAAAGAGAAGGTTAACCACAAAATAGCTTGAAGAAGGTAACTAGGGGGGAAAAAAATCAGTATTCTATAAAGCAGAAAAACTTCAGCTGGGTATGGAGGAAAGATGTTAAATACTATCAGTGAACTGAGTGTAAACTGAAGAATGGCACTTACACACACACATTTGCCATACAAATGAATTGGTGTGACATTGTATATTGTGATTTTTAAAAAACACAGTGAAAGCCTGCTTAGACTTTAGAGATGAATTAATAAGTGGTTTTGATATAGAAGGTAAAACAACATCTCTCTCTGATATGAGTAAGTGTGAAAAATGTGCTTGCTAGTTTTTTATGCATTTAAATTAATATTTCTAATCCTAGCGAGTAAAAGAGCCACCTGACAACTTCGACTTTTTATCTATGCTGTCACTTAAAATGAAAAAAAAAAACCCCAAAAACAAAAACAAAACAAGCTTTGCAGTTAAAAGACAATGTAAAAAAAAAAAGACAATGTCGAGGCAGACAGATCCATTCTGCTTCTTATTTATAACATACATGTTTCTGTCAGTGTTCAATTTTCTGTTGCATCACTTTCAATGAGTGTTCAAAATGAAGAGAATTGGGAGGGGCGTCTTAGTTGCTCAGTAATTAAAACCGAAACTATTTCCATCAGACCCCCAGTGAATTAGCATGTCCAGTTGAAAACCTAGCCCAGTAGGTGACAGACTAAACCGCGCCCACACTAGAGATGATTGGAATAAAGCTTTATTTCAAGTGCCTTCCTTCAGCTTCTGCCGAGCAGTCCCCAGGAAACATCCTATTATGGGGCAGTGCATCTGATTAAAAATGCAACAAGAAAGCACAATAGCTTAATTGACTTATTCAAGGGAAGACAAAGACATCTGACAAAGTCGGGGAGAAAACCATGAATTTGGATCATAGTTATCCTTTTTTTTAAAAAGTATATATATCTTCTTGAATAAATTTGACGACAGCTATATTTAGGGAGCTCTGATAGTGCAGTGGTTAAAGGGGTTCAGCTGCTGATTGCAAGGTAGCCAGTTTGAACCCAGAGTTGCTGCTCTGGTCAAAGATATGGCAGCCGGCTTCTGTAAAGATACACAGCCTTAGAGTACCTACAGGGCAGTTCTCCTCCGTCCTATAGGATCAAAGGGAGTTGAAATAGTTTTCACCACAGAGAAATTGGTTTTGGCTTATAAATATCTTCTTGTTGTTGTTATGCGCCTGTGACTCATAGTGACCCTACAACAGCCCTAAACCCTGCTTCTATTCTGTGCCAATCTTATTGTCTCTGACACACTTACCCCCATTACCCCAGTCACTGAATCAATCCATCTCATTAAGGGTCTTCCTCTCCTTTGCTGTCCCTCCACCCTCCCAAGCATGACGTCCTTCTCCAAGGACTGATTCCTCCTTGCAACATGCCCAAAGTATGTCAGATAAAGCTTCAGAATCCTTACTTCCAAGAAGCAGTCTGGTTTAACCCTCTCCAGACAGTAAAAACCCCACCAAACTCTTGAAAATTTCCTTTTCAAAATAAAACTTTGCTTTTGAAGTTAAATTTATTTTTTGATAGAACAGATACCCTAAAAACTTATTTTACTATGCTTGAATTCATATGCTTGAAGATACTTCTGTCCATCAAAGGATTTGCTTGGTAATTTCCAAATTAAAATTTGAACTGGATCTTTAGAACACTCTTCTCAGAATTATATCATAGAATAGTGGAGAAACAGTTGATGGAGACAATGCTTGAGGTGTAGAATGTACTAAACAGACACTTAACGGGAGCTCTGGTGGCCTAATGGGTAAGGACTTGAGCTATGAACCAAAAGGCGCAAGGTTCAAATCCATCAGCTGTTACATGGGAGAAAGATGTTCAATCTCCCCCTGCTGATAAACCGCCTCTGAAAATCCTCTGGAGGGTCCACTCTGAGTGAGTTCTGACTCAATAGTTCTGACTCAATAGTACAAAACAACAAGAACTACTACTACTAGAATTTAAGAGTAATGAGAGCCTTAGTAATGTAATAGTTAAGGATTTGGCTGTTAACTGAGAGGTTGGCAGGTCAAACCTACCCAATGGCTTTGAAGAGACAAAAAAAGACTGCAAAGCATAAAGTATATAGCCTTAAAACCCCGATGGGCCAGTTTGACTCTGTCTTATTGGGTTGCTATGAGTTGCAAGCAATCTGTTAAAGCAAAAACAAATAAATGCTGGAGCTGTTGTTATTTCTCTCACAAACACAGGTGACTTTAGGTAAAACAAGACCTCATTTGAATTCTTTTAGAGGAATGAAAAGAAAGGCATGGCCTGCAATTCACATTGATCCTTGGCTTTCATCTTTGAACTGGGCGCTCTGTAATGGGCTCTTCCAGCTGCCTTCACTTGGTGTTAATAATAGAAGAATGAATTATTAACCTCAAGACTATGAAGGAGATAATGACACATCTTATCAGGCAAGGACTGAATACGTTTATTGCATGTGAAGTGACTTTCCAGAAACCCGAGTAAGACTTTTGGAAGCCATTCCCCCATCTTGTTAATTACCACAAAAAATCATTGACAGGAAAAAAAAAAAATCAAGAAGAACAGATTTCTGTTTGGAAGGGATAGAGCATTTGGAAGTTACAGAGTCCTCTCCTTTCTCCCTTAATAGGCTTTGTAAATCATGGCTGTCTAACCACATTTGAAACTGAGATCATCATAGAAATGGAATTCTCCAGATGCTTTTGACCATCAGGTGTTCCTGGTTGGGAGTGGCAAATCAGCCGGAAGGCTTTTAAGAGCTCTCGCAGGAGCTGATTAGACACAGGCATTGTTGGCCTTTCTGGAGAACAGTGTGGTGGTACTTTTTAGGTGCCTTCACGTTGCCTTTGACTCAGTGATTCTGTGAACAGTAGATTGATTCTTTCCCTATCCTGCTCTGTCATCATGATCTCTCAAATGCTCACGCCCACTGTTAAAGTCACTGTGTCAGTTAATCAGATTTTTTGTTGTTATGTGCTGTGAGTTGGAACTGACTAGCTGGCTGTCCAGTGGGGTTTCAAAGGGTGTAAAATGCATGGGAGGAGATTGTACATCTTTCTCCCTTAGGGCAGCTGATAGATTCAAACTTCTTGCCTTCGGGCTAGCAGCACAACTTCTTTCCACTAAGCCACTGGAGCTCTCTATCAGCTATTGTTGTTTTTGTTACATTTCATATTGTTATGTGTTGTTGTAATGCACCATATTGACTACAACTCATAGTGACCCTTTGAACAGTAGCTCCAGATCTTGCCCTGTTCTGAGCCAACCTCAACATCTCAGACACACCTAACTCTATTGCCACAGTCACTATGTCAATCCGTCTCATCAAGGGTCATCTTCTCCTGCACTGACTCTCTTTACCTGTCCAAGCATGATGCCCTTCTCCAAGGACTGGTCCTTCCTGACAACATGCCCAAAGTATGTGAGACCAAGTTTCAAAATCCTTGCCTCCAAGGAGCAACTTGGTTTTACCCTCTTCAGGACAGACCTATTTGTTCTCTTGACAGTCCATGATATGTTCAATAATCTTCTCCAGCACCACAGCACAAAGGCACCAATTCCTCTCTGTCATTCTTATTCACTGTCCAGCTCTCAGGTGCATAGTGAACAACTGAGAAGATGTACTTTAGTCTATAGACTGTCATCTTGCTTTTTAGCACTCTGACAAGGTCCTTGACAGTGGATTTTCCCAATGCAACTAATATTTTAGTTTCCTGACTGCTGACCCCAAGGGTGTTGATTGTGGATCCAGGCAAGACAAAATAGTTAACAACCTCAATCTTTTCTCTACCATGAAGCTGCTTATTGGTCCAATGGTAAGGCTCTTTGTTTTGTTGTTTTTGGTTTTTTTTTATGTTGAGAGATACAAGTGGTATAGAAGACTGCAGTCCTTGACCTTCTGCAGTAAATGTTTTAAGTCATCCTCAGTTTTGGCAAGCAAGATTGTGTCATCTGCATGATGCAGATTGTTAATGAGTCTTCAATCCTGCTACCATACTCGTATAAAGTCTAGCCTCCTGCATTATCTGTTCAGAATATAGATTACGAAGGTATGGAGAAAGGATACATCCCTGATACACTCTTCTTGATTTTGAACCATTTAGTGTTCCCTTGCTCTATTTGTACAATAGCTTCCTGATCTATTAGATAACAATAGGTAAACACACACACACACACACACACACACACCCACCCCAGGAACAATTAATCAGGTAAAGGCACAGTATTATTTTGTTGGGTTCGTTTGTTATTGGTTTGGTTTTTTTTTTAGTTTTTTGACTATTTTTTGGGGGAAATTGAAAAAATTTATGTAGGTTTGCTTACAAAGCATATATATATATTGTATTTCACACTATTCTTCATCCACACTGTGTTTCATACACTGTGAACAACAGATTTGAACCCTGTCTGATCCTGCACCAACGTTACCATCTCGGACATACTTGAGCCCATTGTTATAGTCACTGCATTATTTCATCTTGTTGAATGTCTTCCTGTCTTACACCAATCATCCACCTTTCCTGGTATGATGCTTTCCCTCCCCAGAAATACCATCTTATAGTATCATGCCCAAGTGTTTGAGACAAAGCTTCACCATCTCTGCCTCTAAAGAGTACTCTGGCTGCATTTTCTCTAAGACCTATCTGTTTGCTCTTTTGACAAGTCCGTGGAATATTTGATACTCTTCGTCAACATCACAACACAAAGGCATCAATTTTTCTTCTGTCATTCTTTTTTTCTTTCTGTCATTCTTATTAATTGTCTAGCTTTCAGTCATAAAGGTGCAGTCCAGTAATGGAGCAGATGGTTAAGGAAGTGTTCAGTTTGTAAATAATTGTCCAGAAACCGACATGTCAATATGCTCACTTTAAATGCTAATGTATGCATGTCCTTTATTTGCATATGTGTAATAAAATAATAATGTCACTTCAGTATGTTCCGATCACTGTAACCTCATTCATTTCCCACAACAACCCTATAAGGTGGTTGTTATTATAGTCACCACACTACTTATGAGGGAATTGAGGCACAGAGAGGTTAATTAACTTGCCCAATGTCACACCATTTCTAAGTGGCAAAGCTGGATTTCATATCAGATGTTCTGTGTCTTTCCTTTTCCTACTCACTGTCTTGAAATGGAACCATTTATTTAGGTTGAGGGTGTTATTTAGGCTACAAGATAGTCACAGTCTTTTAACTCTATTGTAAGTATGGGACTTTTTCCTAAGTGTAGAAGTGAAGGCTTCCCCTAGGCTGATGCAGAGGTGAGCCTGGTCTCCTTACAAGCAGTTACATCTTCCTCTTAAACAGATGGAACCTGCAGGTGTGTGGTCCCTCCCAACTCTACAAAGGCAGGTGGCTTAGAATGGGTCACTGAGATCAGGCAAGCCTGGGTTCTAATTGTTGCTCCATTATTCACTTCCTGTCTGCCTGACCTTGGCAACTTGGCTCCTGTTCTTGCAGCCAGAGTGCTCCTATTAAAATAGAGTCAGATCACGTCTCTTCCTTGCTCAGAATTTCCCAGCCTCACTCAGAGCTGATGCCAACATCCTTGCAATGGCTGTCAAGGCCCTCCATGATCTATAGGACCTGGAGAAGGCTCTCTGATGTCATTTCTGGCACTCTTTCCCAGCCTCACTCCCCTTCCTATTACTAGAACTCTTCGGACCCATTCTTATTTCCGTTTTTGCACCATCTATTCCTTTTGCCTGAAAGCCTTTTTCACAATTAACCTAACAGTTCTTTCTCGTGTTGTTGTTACGTGCTGTTGAATCACTTGTGAATCATAGTGACCCCCTGTACAACAGCTCTGAATTCTATTCTATCCTGAGTCAAATTAATCATCTCTGACACACCTACCTCCATTACTCCAGCTAGTGAGTCAATCTATCTCATCCAGGGTCTTCCTCTCCTGTGCTGTCCCTCCATCCCTTCCAAGCATAATGTCCTCCCCAAGCACTGGTCCCTCCCGGGCACATTCCCAGAGTATGTGAGACAGAGCTTCAAAATCATTTCCTCCAAGGAGTAGCCTCATTTCACCCTCTTCAGGACAGATCTGTTTGTTCTCTTAGCAGTTCATGGTATGTTCAATACTCTTCTCCACACCACAACTCAAAGACATTGATTCTTCTTGTGTTATCCTTAGTTATTATCCAGCTCTCTGTGAAGACTATGACCAGGATCAAGTGTACATTAGTCTCTAGACTGACATCATTGCTCTTCAGTGTTCTTGAATACTCTTCAGTACTATGTAACAGCAGATTTTCCCAATTTTATTATTATTATTATTATTATTATTATTTAATTTCCTGGCTGCTGGTAGGAGGAGCATTGATCATGGAGCCAAGCAAGCTGAAAGTGTTAACAATCTGAATCTCTTCTTTGTATATCATGACTCTGCCAATTGGCCCAGTGGTGAAAATCTTTGTTTTCTTAATGTTGAGCTTCAATCTATATTTAAAGTTGCAGTCCTTGACCTTCTGCAGCAAATACTTCAGGTCCTCCTCAGTTTCAGAAAGCAAAGTTTTGTTATCTACACAATGCAATTTATTTATGAGTCTTCTTGCAATCCTGATGCCACATTTCTCCTCATAAATTCCAGCCTCCCAGATGATCTGTTCTGCCTATAAATTGAAAAGATAAGAAGTCAACACATAAAAAGAAATCAAGATGTTAAGCTGAACTGCAGATTTCAAAGGGAAGCATGGGAAGACAAAACAAAAGCATAATGAAATGTACAAAAAGCTGGAGTTGGAAAGTCAAAAGGGACAAATTCTCTCAGTATTTTTTAAGCTGAAGAAACTGAAGAGCAAATTCAGGCCTCAAGTTCAGATACTTGAGGATGCTATTGGCAAGAATATTAGGAAGCATCAAAAGAAGATGGAAGGAGTACACGGAGTCACTATACAAAATAGAATTGACTAACACAGAAGAATATTATGAAACAACACATGATCAAGAGCCAATGGTGATGAAGGAGGAAGTAAGTTCAAGCTGCTCTGAAGGAATTTGAAAACAAATAAGGCCCCAGAAATTGACGGTATATCAATTAAAATACTTCAACAAACAGATGCTGCCCTGGATTTGCTCACCAGCTTGTGCCAAGAAATCTGGAGGACAACTACCTGGCCAACAGACTAGTAGAAATCCTTATTTATTTCCATTCCAAAAAAAGGTGATCCAACAGAGTGTAGAAATTATTGAACAATATCATTAATGTCACATGCAAATAAGATCCTGCTGAAAATTATCCAAAAATGACTGGAATGGAACATCAACAGAGAACTTCCAGATGGGCAGGCTGGGTTTAGAAGAGGCCATGACACTAGGGATATTACAGCCAATGTTAGATGGATGTTAGTTGAAAGTTGAGAGTACCAGAGGAATATCTATCAGTGTTTCATTGACTATGAAAAGGTATTTGATTGTGTGGATCATAACAAATTGTGACTACCCTTGAGAAGAATGGGAGTCCCAGAACACTTAATTGTGCTCATGTGAAACCTATATTTAGACCAGGAGGCCGTCATCAGAACAGAGCAAGGAAACACTGCACGGTTCAAAATCAGGAAAGGTGTACACGAGGGATGCATCCTATCTCCTTCATTCCCTTACTTTCCTCAATTATCTTCTCACAATCTTCATAAACCTCTTTTCCATGGAGGAATTCCTGACCATCCTATTTAAAGATGGCCTCATCCCTCCTCTTCCTTCTACTTTACTTGCCTGTCTGTCTTTACTGGTTTCTTCATTGCTATATTTCACTCATAAGTCTGTCCTCGAGAAGACTCCTTAAGATCTAGATCTTAGGAGCTGTGGTGTAGCTTGTAGGATGCTGCACCACTAACCAAAAGATCATACATCTCTGGCAGTCTGAATCTATCTGGAAAAAGATGAGCATGCCAACCAAGCCAGATGTATGCACACCCATGTTTATTGTGGCTTTGTTCACAATAGCAAAGAGCTGGAAACAACCCAAGTGTCTATTAACAAACGAAGGGATAGAGAAGTTGTGGTAGATTCACACAATGGAATACTATGCTTCATTGTAAAACAAGGAACTCATGAAATATTAAGCAAAATGAATGACAATGGAGGACAGTATGCTGAGTGAAATATCTCAGTCACAGAAGGACAAATACTGCATAGGGCCACTGTTGTGACTGCCATGACTGACATCAGGGTTGAGAGAAGACAGAAAAGGAGGAGAGGAATTATGTATATTGCATTGAAACAGATGAGAGAGAACTGTTTAAAAGGGATATATAAATGGGTATTCTTGTCATTACAGAAGTCCAGAGTGAAGACTGCTTAGTGGAATAGACGTAGGGGGTGGGATTGTGTAATAATGAAAGAGTTTTTCTTTCTTTTCAAGGAGAAGAGTGAATTGGGGGAGGCGGGGGTGGGTAGGGAGAAAAGTGCAACAATGAATGACTGGAAACCCTAAGTCTCTGTAAACTTTCATGAAAATTAATTAAAAAGCAAAACAAAACAAATTAAAAAAATATGAGTGCACTGCTCACATTAACATTTACAGCTTCAGAAACCCAATGGAGAGCTGCGATGAGACAGAATCCACATTACAGCTGTATGTGAGCGAATGAGATTGAAGTTGCCAAAGATTTCTCTTCACTTGGGTCCACAATCAGTTGTCCATAGAAGCAGCAGTCACAAGAGCAAATGATACATGGCACTTGGGAAATCTGCTGTAAAGGATCATTTTCTTTATTTGTAGGGCTATGAGGTGCCCCTGACCCAAGCCATAATATTTTTCAATGGCCTTAAATGAATTTGAAAATTGAACAATGATGTGTAAGGAAGAGTGAAGAACAATCAATGGCTTTGAATTGTGGTGTTGCTTAAAAATACGAAATATGTTGGTGGACTATCAAAAGACAAAACACATTTATCTTGGGAGAAGTACAGCCAGAATACTATTAGGAGCTGGGATGGCTAGACTTCATGCCATGTACATCAAGCATGTTATCAGGAGGGGCCAGGGACTAAAGGAAAACATCCTGCTTGGAAAAGCAGAGGGTCAGCAAAAGAGGAAGACCCTTCGTGAGATAGATGGACATAGTGACCACAACAACGGGCTTGCTATGAGTTGGGGCACCCACTTGGCAGCACATGCGCAATATAGTGGTGGTGGGAGGGCAGGCATACTCTTCCTGAAAAAAAGAAAAGGAAAAAAATGTGAGTGAAGGACTAAAGCAGGACAGGAAAGAAAAAAGAGCCCAGGAAGGATGAGTTCACAGCGAACCTACAAATGCCAGATCCAGTCATTGTGGTACTGAGTTGTCTCTTTCAGACACGAGGGCAGCTTTTTACATCTCTACATTAGCCAGCCGTTGATTATGGTATACCCTAGTGCGGGACTGGGGACATGGAACTAATGGAGGCCCCTTCTTCTGAGATGGAAGCAGCTGAAAGGCATTAGCAGTGAACACTTGCAGAAGCTCTGAGAGTGTTGGGATCAGATAAAATGTATCTGGGTGCGCAACTCAGTGTCTGTTATACCCTACCCGTAACTCCACTAAGATCTACTTGCTTGTCGTAGTAATATCACTTAGAATAACGTACAGCTTCTCCAGGAATTCTTCGGTATTCTTTGCCAATTCTGTCGTAATTCCTGAATAATTTTCAAGAAAAGCATTAGTAGGATAGATTTCAACTACCATTGCTGTACTCATCCTCTGTTCTCTTCACTTTCAGCTGACACTTCTGGTACTTTGTCTTGTGGGCTGACCCAGATCTTCTTTCCCCAACATTCTGGGCATCTGGTTATCATATCCTTATCAGTTAAAACTAGACAAGGCAATGAGTATTAAGGGATAAATCTATGGATCTCTTGAGCACCAAGTGCATTTTGTATTCACACTGTGAAGGGCGAGCCCCAAGTTCCCAAGTCCTCCAGTGGAAATTATTCTTCCTCAATGATGACTTCTTGTTTTCTCTTCTGGTCTTGGCATGAGTAGCCCAAAGTGCTTGGACATCAGCCATTGTCCTATATTGACTTATTTTATAGTAAAATATTTAATGCTATTATTATATGCTGTAGAGTTGACTATAACTCATAGCAATCATATGAGCAACATTTATTAATCTAGTCTTATCTTGGCCTCAAAATTGCCAACATGCTTGAGCTCATTGTTACATTCACTGTGTCAATCTATCTTATTGAGGGTCTTCTCTTTCTCTCTGATTCCCAGCATGCTGTCTTTTTCGAAGGACCGGCCCCTCCTGACAGTATGCCCCAAATACATGAGATGGAACGTCACCTTTCTTACCTCTCGGTTACACTTCCTCCAAGACAGACATATTTGTTCTTTTGGAAGTTCATGGGATATTCAGCATTTGTGCATAATTTGTAGGTATTCATTTTTTTTTGGTCCTCCTTATTCATTGTCCAACTTTCAGATGCATAGGAAAGAATTCAAAATACTACTTTTTAATTACACTGACATCACCACAGATATTTAATAGGTTTCCCATTATTTTCCCTAATGTAAGTATCCTTCTTTGGTGATGAGGACTGCCAGATATGCACAGCTTTCACTTCAAGAGATGGGGTATTCCCCAAGTACGTCACCCAAAAATGTGGTGAGCAGAGTTTCTGTGCCCACCTCTTGTTTCTCAGACCTGTGTATTCTACCTGTCAGAGACATGGCACCAGGCTTATAGAATATATTGTATCGCGACACCTAATATCTCTCCTCACAGAAATTAATCTCCAAGCTAATGCCTCAGCTATATCTTTAAAAGACTGTCTCAGATTTGGCAGGCTCCCAGCTGTGAGTGTTGTGGGATGTGACAGAGCCAGTCCCATTCCCTTGTGATCACTGATGTATCTCCTTTGCCATGAACTCGGTGACTTGGTCTAAGGCAGTGCTATGTGGGACACCATACAGTCAAATCAGACTATATTGTGAGAGAGAACAAGACCACAAATATATATACACATGTATTTATATATTCAATTATTTCATGGGAATGTAAACATCTTCTGATCCTTCTTTTTAAAGCATATAGAAATAACACTGCAGATCATAAACAAGAAAGTGTGTACCTGAATAACGTTTGAGGTAATCTATTGTTGATGATCATTATCCATTAATTCTTTTGGTAGGGAAACATATTGCTAAATTAAATAGTTATAATAGGAACTCTTAGTATGTGGAAAGCTGTCAACCATGGGTGACCCTGCTGGTGTCTGGTGTTTGGAATGCTAGTGGTATAGCTTCCATCATCACATCAATGCAAGTCACCACAGTACAGCAAACAGACAGACAAGTGCTGTACTCAGAAGACCAAACTATAAACAAACAAACATGCACACACAGAGATTATAAAATAAGCAACAATGTGAGAGTCACTCTACCCCAATGTAGGAAATTTATAGATTCTTGATATTAATGAATTGAGAAGAATGAGAATCCCAGAACACATACTTGTGCTCATGTAAAATCTACATGTAGACCAAGAACAGAACAAGGGAACACTTGTTGTTGAGTATCACAGAGTCGGAACAGACCTATAGCTGACCCTCCAGCAGGTTTTTAGAGGCAGTTAATCACCCAAAAGGAGACCATCAATCAACACTACAGGGTTTAAAATTAGGTAAGGGGTGTATCAGACTTGTGTTCTTTCTTTATACCTATTCAATTTCTAGGTTGAGCAAATAATTCAAGAAGATGGACTGTATGAAGAATAATGTGTTAGGATAGGAGGGAGACTCATCAACAACCTGTTTTATGCAGAGAACACTCTTTGCTTGTAGAAAGTTAAGAGGACTTGAAACATTTGTTGTAGAAGATCAAAGACTATAACCTTTAATATGGATTACAACTTAAAAGCAAAAAAACAAAAATCTTCACCACTCAACCAGTAGACAACATCTTGACAGATGGAGAAAAATTGAAATTGTAAAGGATTTTATTTTACTTGATCCACGCTCATTACCCATGGTATCAGCAGTGAAGAAAACAAAAGATACAAAAGATATAGGCATTGGGGAAACCTGTTGTCAAGGATCTGTCCCAAATGCTAAAGGGTAAAAATGTCAGTTTAAAGACTAAAATGTGCCTGATTAATGCCCTGGTATTTCCTATTGCTTCCTATGTATATGAAAGTTGGACTGTGAATAAGGATGAAAGAAGGAGAATTGATGCTTCTGAATTGTAATTTTTGAAGAAAAGTGCTGAATGAATATCCAATGGGCTGCAAAAGAACAAAGACATCTGTCTTAGAGGAAATGCAAGCAGGATACTCCTTAGAGACAAGGATGGTGAAACTTAATTTCACATACTTTTGACCGGTTGTCAGGAAGGGCTAGTCTTTGCAAAAATACATTATATTGAGCAAGGAGGATGATCAGATGGAGAAAGTGACTGTAGCAATGGTTTCAAGCACATCAGAGACGATGGACATGGCACAACGTAGGGCAAAGGTCAGATCTAATGCTCACATGGTGGCTATGAGTTGTAGCTGACGCGATGGAGGCTACCACCACCACCACCTCCACCACCATCACCACCACCTCCACCACCATCACCACCACCACCTCC
>NW_006399818.1:8933391-8954754 GCF_000299155.1 Elephantulus edwardii
ACCACCACCACCACCTCCACCACCATCACCACCACAGTGATCCCTAACGCTGATGGTTGCTGTTTGACGGCTATCTTAAAGGTTGATAGTTTGAAGTCATCAGCCACTCCATGGAATAAAAAAAAAAAGTAGCAGTTTGCTCCTATTATGATCAAAAACAGCCTTGGAAACCTTGCAAGGCAGTTATGCTTTACCCCTCCTGGGTCTCTATGAGTCAGAAATCAACTCTATGGCAATAGGTACTACTCTTGCATCCTCTGGGTGCCTGAAAGTGGACTAGTACCTTTTATTCTATCCCATCATATAATACTACATTTGATTTAGTATAATAGTCAAGAATGACAATTTCAAGGACTTCCACTTGGCCTTTCATGTTACAATAGATATTAATTGCACAAGCCAAGGAATGAAAAACAATGGTAATTGTCTGTCAGATGCAGGCATACCCATTTCAATTTTCTATGTGAGAACTAAATAAATCCATGTGGGAACTAACTATGAGCCCAGTGGAGCCATAATGAAATTGACCTGAACTTAGACTTCACTTTTTTCTTGACCGTCTTAAGTCTCACTAACACAGGATAGTGATATAAGTCCCTGGATGTCAGCACCAACTTGCCCCTTTATCCAAGGATTCTCAAAACATTGTGCTATCCCTTTTATTTGGTCTATGAGTACACAAATAAATGATCATGGGTTCTTTTGGGGAAGAACTGATAGTGGAGAGAATCACTATTATATTCCCTTGGGTAGTGTTTTAGGGTTCTTTGTCATATAGAGTAAATGTATTATACCATATCCACTTCTTTAAGCCTTTTGATCTCTTTATGTCATGACCATTTTGCTATATCTGCTTTTAGAAAAAGCACAGGATATATATTTCTATTGACCCCAAGTCTTAGATATTCTCCTTCTCTCCAGACTTCAAGTCTCCATTGATATTAGGACCTAGGTTTAGTGCACAATAGCTACCTAGTCTTAGAATGATACCTTCTTTGGAGTTCTATTATTTTTAAAAGGTGTTTGATTTGGAATAATTTTAGATTTACAGAAAAGTCATGAAGATACTATATACATTTTTGCCCAGTTTTATATAATGTTAACATTATACCCTCAGAAAAACCCCTCAAACACATGGCTGTTGAGTTGGAAGTGACTCCTAGCTGACCCTCCAGTGGTTTTCTGAGGCAGTAAATAACACAAGAGGAGAATAGTCTTCTCCTGAAGAGCAGCTGGTGGGTTTGAACCAACAGAAGGGCACGTCTTTTGGGTTAAGAGAACAACTTCACATGGCCTACACCACCAGAGCTCCCTTACTATTCATGAAACTCCATAACTGATTAAATTTTATTAATTTTTCATACTGATGTTCTTTTCTGTTGCAGAATCCCATTCAAGATCTCATATTATATTTAGTTGATATGTCTCCTTAGTCATCTTTGACTTGTCAGTTTTTCAGTGTGTCCTTATTTTTCGTGACTTGACAATGCTGAGCAATACTGTCCAGGTGTTCATATTGCATTTAGTAGTTATGTCTCCTTAGCCATCTTTGACTGGTCACAGAGTTTCCTTGTTTTTTATGACCCGCACAATGCTAAGGAATATTGTTCAGGTGCTTTGCTGAATGCTTCTCCATCTGGCTAAGGGCTTTATTTTTAATGGAGGTGATAAAAGGGAATACTATAAAAGCAAAATATCTTTCTCAATGCATAATATGAGGGGTACATGCTAGCAACATGACTTTTTACTAGTGACGCTAATCTTAATTGCTTGAGTAAATAGTGTTTGATAGTGTTAAGCTGCTGTTGTTGCTATGCACCATTAAATTGGAACTAAGTGATCCCCCAGAAGCTTTTAAGAGGCAATAAAATCCACTGGGGAGATTGTCCATCTTTTCCCCACAAAGCAACTGGTAGATTCGAACCAAGCACACTTGGGTTGGCAGCACAACTCCTTACCACAAGTTATCTCGAATACCTTGTACTTTCCCCTCTTTCAATCTCTTTTCTTTAGAAGCAAGTCATTAATTTTAGCTCACATATAAGGAGAGAATTTTGCCATTTTTATAACTAAGTTCTGCACCTGATCACATTTCTATCTGCCTGCCAACTATAGGATATGAGGCACTGGTTAAATGATTACAAGGAAACTTCGAGAATATTACAGTTTCCTTTAAATTGATAGCTGATTGCCTGGATATTATAAGTTTTCTCTTTTTAAAGCATTCAATGGTAGACAACTCCCTAGAGAAATTACTACTTCTCCTGACTTCTCAAACCTCAGACATAATACGTGTTCTTATGCATATACTTCTAGCTATGTCCCATCCCAGTTCACCACAGGTGGGATTAGTAAAAATCACAATGGTGTCGGAGGCCAGGAGTTACTAATACTAATTTATCATCATGGATATGGTGGCTATTGACAGCCAGCTAGTGAGCAATCCAACTCCGGAATTCCATCCTTAGAATCTGCTTCTCAGGAGTATTACCTCTTAAGGACTCCCCATCTTGAGGTTTGTTCTCAAGAAGCAAGACACAGAGCTCTCTGGTTTATCAGCCCTCAACCTTCCCTGTCCCAATTATCATCTATCCTCTCTTCTTCTAACAGGGAGCAGGTCTAGCAGGTTTTCTTAGACAAGATAGATTTTGTATCTTTTTCTCAACTTCTAAATATTTTGACAACAGGTAGATCTTGGAAATTCCTTTCAAAGCTTGGTGCAAGGGCCATAGCATTAATACCTAGATAAGGAAAGAATAAAATATATTTTTGGACATATAATATATTGCCTGTTAACATATAGAAATAATCTTTTGTTCTCACATGTTGTATCAGTTACAGTTTTTAGTTGCAACTAACAGAATCTACCATGGTTTAAGGAGAATGGAATTTAGTGAAGCATTTTAGGAAGCTCTCCAACTTTGAGAGGACCAGATATGAGTACTCTGTATCTGTGATAAAGCCATCACATAGAACATTGCAACATACCACTAGGCAGCTTTAGAGAAAACATATCTACCACCACTGCTTACTAAATAAGAAGGCATTTATTATCTTTATGCCACAGCAGTGATAGAGGAACTAGCTTCCTCAACCATTACACTTGCTTTAACAATTCACCAGCACACTCCTTCCACTATGAGTTGCATCCTTCTGTATCCAAATTTCATGCAAACACTTCTTGCTCACACATTTGCATTTGTCCTAAATGGCCTAAATATAATAATTCACTGATGATAGTCTTCAGAATAATTTCTTGACCATTAAAATTCTCAACTTACTAATGAGGAAATTGAGGACTAAGGAGTTAAAGTAAGCCAAAATCATGTAATTAAGTAAGTGGAAAAGTCAATATTCAAACTCAGGCTTACTGACTTTTGGATTGGACATAGATTGAAGAAAAAGTAAGATATTCAGAATGACTCCAATTCCCCCACCCTACCCTTTCCTGAAAACTATAGGACCAGGACTCTCATCTTTTGAGATAGGAAACATTTTAGCAATTTGTTCCATCAAAGGGAACTCATTTGGATCTGCTAAATTGAAGATTCCTATTATGTATCTCGGAGATGCTCAGTAAGTCAGGATATGAAGGCTGAGAACTGTCAGCATATGTGTGATTTTTTTTGTTGTTTTTGTTTCACATTTTCCTTCATTCACATTGTGTTTCATACAATCATTCCCATGCCTGTTACCCAAACAATTTTCAGAGTTAACAGCATCAATAGGGAACTCTGATGGCCTAGTGGTGAGAAATTTTGCTGCAATTCCAAAGGCACGTGGTTCAAATCCACCAGTTTCATAAAATTATAATTTTATAAAATTAATCACTATGTCCACTATTACCCTATCTTCTCAGGTTACTGCTGTATCTTTCCCATTTTCTTTACCCTCTCCCTCTACCCATCAAATTGTGGGACGCAGTGATTTCTCTGCCCATCCTCACCTCTCTGCTTTCATCCCTTCCACCTTTGGACACCCAAATACATTTTACTAGTTTTCCTTCTATTTTTACAATAATGGTCTTGTGTAGTATTTGTCCTTAGCCCAGAACCTGGAAGGAGTTGACTACAGAGTATAGTTAGAAAGCACAAGAGCCTCCAAACTGAGCCCTCAAATACTCTAGTTCACATGCTGAGGAAATAAGGAATCAGTAAATGGGACAAAACTTAAGTGGCTGGACACGATTGTGAAAACAGAAGAATAACTGAGCAAGATGTGTAACATGTTCAAAAGGGGAAGGAGAAGGAGACAAGGAGGGGCATAAAAAGGAGGAGGGGGGAAAATCACCTGGATAGCAGAGACTAGTGGGTGGAAGGAGGTGGAGCAATGGAAAAAGTTCAATGGAGGCTTGAAAAGACGCGGTGATAATAGGCATTGAGCAATGGTAATTAATGACATAAAATTGAACGTACGTGAATGATTTATAAAACATAAAATGCATAAAAAACCAATACTTTTGAATGATTATATACGAACCAATAAAAATATATTTTAAAAAATCAAACTGAAGTGGCTGGAAGAATTAAGACCAATTAAGAGTGATTCTCTAGGGAAAAATAAAGGGATGAAAGAAGAGTGAGTGGTCAACTGTGTCAAGTGCTGATGACTCGGGGCGTGTTGAGGGCGTTTAGATGAGGACTGGAAATGACATTTGCATTCAGCCACGTGGAGGACCCAGTTGACCTTGAGAGCAGAGGACAGCTGAGGGGAGACTTGATTGGAATGAATCCAAGAACAAAATCGGAAAACAGGGACGGAAGGCAATGATTTCAGACAGCTTTCTCAAAAAGTATTACTGTTTAAAAAGGAATATGAGGAACGAGGAGAATAGCTAGAGGAGAAAATGTTTACACTTTTATCCTTATTTCAGTATGGGAGGAATTGTATTGTAGTCTTTTTGCAGACTTATAAGAAGTCATTTAGTAGAGGAGAAAATGGATTGATGATGAAGAAAGCATTTGAGTAGTTTCTGGAATAATTTTCCTGCATAGATGAGAAAGACTGGGATCTAGCGCCCAGAGAAAGAGTTTTGTCTGGGCTAAAAACGTTGTTGTTGGGTTGTGTGCTGT
The DNA here is from genome assembly GCF_000299155.1 of Elephantulus edwardii. Taxonomy (NCBI): domain Eukaryota; kingdom Metazoa; phylum Chordata; class Mammalia; order Macroscelidea; family Macroscelididae; genus Elephantulus; species Elephantulus edwardii. The sequence continues at coordinate 8,938,464 of NW_006399818.1, forward strand.
TGAGGTGAAACTGACCCATAACTGACCTTCTGGTGGATTTTCAGAGGCAGTTTAATAGCACAGGAGAAGATTGCCATGTTTTCCCATGTGCCTTTGGGATGGTCATACAACTTCTTGCCACTAGGCCACAGAGCTCCCTGGGAAACTTGAGGGAGAAAGATGGGCAATCTCACATGTGACTTACAGTCTGAAAACCTGCCGGAGGGTCAGTTATGAGTTGGTTCTGACTCAACAGCAATGAGCTTTCTCTTGAGAGGGAAAAAAGGCTGGTGATCTACTTTTGAAAATCAGTCAAGTGACTAACTTACAGATAGCAACACAATCTTTTTTTTTTTCTTTTTCTATTATTAATTTTAATAGACATTTACAGAGGTTTTGGATTTCCATTCATTCATTGCCGCACTTTTCTCCCTGCCCACCCCTCCCCACCAGCTCGCTCCCCCCTCCGAAGAGAAAAAGAAAAAAAAATATTCCTTCATTAGTATAAAATTTCCACATCCCTTCCCCCACCCCACCCCGAGTACACTTCTCTATGCAACCTTAATTCTCTATTCCTGTGCTAACCATAATACTCAATCATATATAGCCTCTAATCTGTTCTTTCCCTCATCTGTTTCAATACAATATACATAATTTATCCAGTTTTTTTCTGTCATACCCCAACCCTGATGTCAGAACCATTCTACAACAGTGGCACCATGCGGTATTTGTCCCTTTGTGACTGAGATATTTCACTTAGCATAATGTCCTCCAGGGTCACCCATTTTGAATAATATTGCATGAGTTCCTTGTTTTTCAATGCAGCATAGTATTCCATTGTGTGGATATACTATAGCTTCTCTATCCATTCATTTGTTGATGGGTCCTTAGGTTGCTTCCAACTCTTTGCTATAGCAACACAATCTTATATAGTGCAACGCTGGAGGATGAGAGCATCTATGCAAAGACCTTTTTAAAAAAAATTTTCTGAATTTTATTATTATTAATTTAAATGAAAATTTACAGAGACTTTGGATTTCCATTCATTCATTCTTGCACAGAATTTTCTCCCAGCCCCCACCCCACTTCACTTTTCTCTTTGTAAAGTAAAAGAAAAATTCTTTCATTGTTATACAATCCCTCCCCCAAGTTCACTCCACCATGCAGCCTTTGTTCTGTACTCTTGTCATGACAATAATAATCATTTATCGCTTTTAAACAGTTCTCTCCCTCATCTGTTTCAATGCAGTATACATAATTTATCCGTTTTTTTTTTTTCAGTCTCCCCCAACCCTGATGTCAGTCCCGTTTTACAACAGCAGGACTATGTAGTATTTGTCCTGCAAAGACCTTTTTTAAAGAAGCACAGACAGTGACTATCCACATGGGCTTTACCTATGAGCTGCATAGGAATCAGACTGGCTAAATCTTTGGGAAGAGTGAATACCTTTTCAATCCATATTCAGAATAGATTGTCTGGGAGGCTGGGCTCTATGAAGAAAAATGTGACATCAGGATTGGAGGAAGACTCATCAACAATCTGAGTTATACAGATAACACAATAATAAGATTGGCACAGGATAGAGCAGGGTTTAGGGCTGTTGTACATCGGGTTGCTATGTGTCACAAACAACTTGATAGCACATAAAAACAACATGGGGGAGGGGGGAATCACCGGAGAAGCTCCATATCAACAGTCAAAATCAGGCCAGGTGCTGACTGTGGAATAGACCATCAATTACTCATGTGCAATTTCAAGTTGAAGTTGAAGAAAATAAGTCCAAAAGAGCCAAAATATTACTTTAAGTCTATCCCACCTGAATTTAAAATCATCTCCAGAACAGAGTTGAGACACTGAATACTAAGGATCGAAGAAGAGATGAATTGTGGGATGACATCCAAGATTTCATCCATAAAGAGAGCAAAAGGTCGTTACAAAGACAGAGGAAAACAAAAAGACCAAAATGGATGTCACAAGAGACTGCAAATTACACTGAGGCATTGAGAAGCCTAAACAAAAGGAAGTAAGAGAGATGAACAGAAGATTTCAGTGGGCAACTTGAGAAGACAAAGCAAAGTATTATAATGGAATGTGCAGAGAGCTGGATTTGGAGAATAAAAAAGGAATTATACACTCAGCGTTTCTCACTGAAAGTACTGAAAAACAAATTCAAGCCTCAAGTTGCAATACTGAGTGATGCAATGAGAAAAATTTTGACTGGTTCAAGAAGCATCAATAGAAGATAGAGGGAACACATGGAGTAAGTATACAAAAACCCGAATTAATAGACCCTGAAACATTTCAGGAAGTAACATAGGATAAAGAGCCCATGATGATGAAGGAAGAGCTCTGAGCTGCATTGAGGGCATTGGGGGGGGAAAAAAATCAGGCTCCAGGAATTGATGGGATACTATTTGACATGTTCCAAATATAGATGCAGCCATGGATATACTCAGCAGTCTATGATAGGGAATTTGGAAGACAGCTATTTTGCCAGCTGACTGGAAGAGACCCATTTTTGTTCTTACTCCCAAGAAAGGTTATCCAGTAGAATGTGGAAAGTATTGAAAAATATTATTAATATTAAATGCAAGAAAAATATTGCTGAAGATCATAAAAAAATGTCTAAACCAGTACACTGACAGAGAACTGCCAGAAATTCAAGGTGAGTTCAGAAAAGACCATAGCACCAGAGATATCAGTGCTGATGTCAGATAAATCTTAGCTGAAGGCAGAGAATATCAGAAGAATGTCTATTTGCATTTTATTGACTATGCAAAGACATTTGACTGTGTGGATCATAACAAACTATGGCTAACCTTGAGTTGACTGAGAATTTCAGAATAATTAGGCTTATATGAAATCTATACTGAGGCCAAGGAGCTGTTGTCTGAATGGAGCAAGGGAACACTGAATAATTTAAAAAGAGGAAAGGTGTAAGTCAGGGTTGTATCTTTCCTCCATAGCTGTTCAATCTCTAAGCTGAGAAAATTATTAGAGAAGTTGAACTTTATGAAAAAAGTGTAGCATCAGGACTTGAGGAACATTTATAAATAACCTGTGTTATGCAGATGACACAAACTTGCATGCTGAAAGTGAGGAGAACTTGAGGCACTCACTGCATAGGGTCATGGACTGCAGCCTCCAATGTGGGTTGCATTTCAACATCAGGAAGACAAAATTCCTCCCCACTGGGCCAATAGACAACATCACAAAAGATGGAGAAAAGATGGAATTGTCAAAGATTTCATCTTGCCTGAATTTACAGTCTACACCCTTGGTACTAGAAGTAAGGATTTTGGGAGATGTATATAATTGGGGAAATTTGCTGCCAGGGATCTCTCCAAAGACCTGAAAACAATAATATCAGTTTAAAGACTAGTTGTGCTTGATTCAAGCCGGTCTTTCCTATCACCTACTATGCATTTGAGAGCTGGACAATGAATAAGAATGTCAGAAGAAGATTCAAAGCATTTGAGTTGTACCATTGAAGAATAGTACCCCACTGGCGAATAATATCCTATGGACTGTCAAAAGAACAAACAAGTATGTCTTTGAGAAAGTGCAATCAGAGTGTTGCTAGCAGGCAAAGATGATGATCCTTCATCTCACGTATTTTCAACATGTTATTAGGAGATGCTATTTCTTGGGAAGAGACAGCATGCTTGACAAAGTGGAGTCAGTGAAAGAGAGGAAGACCCCCAATGAGATGGATTGATACTGTGTCTACAACAATGGACTCATTTGTGTTGGGGATGATAAAGAATGCACAGTGATAGGATTGGGATCAGATCTGTTATTAATAGGGTCATTATGAGGTATGCTCAAATAGAAAACAGTAACAATGAAAACAAAGGTGGAAGATGAGAAGGTTGTGTAGGACTTGGTGTTTAATTCTGCTATATATAAAATGATATCTGCATTTCATTGACTATGTAAAAGCATTTGACCGTGTGGATCACAACAAACTGTGGCTAACTCTGAGAAGAATGGGAATCCCAGTACACTTGATTCTGCTTGTGTGAAAGCTATTCCTGGACCAGGAGGTAGTAGTCAGAACAGGTCAAGGATACACTACATGGGTTAAAATCAGAAAGAGTGCATGCCAGGAATGTGTACTATTTCCATACCTATTCAATCTATATGCAGAACAGATCATATGGGCGGATGGGTTCTATGAGGAGGAATGTGGCATCAGGATTGGAGAAGACTCATCAACAACCTGCATTATGCATATGACACAATCTTGCTTGCTGAAACTGAGGAGGACCTGAAGGCCTTGCTGTGGAAAGTCAAGGACTGCCTTCACTATGGATTGAAGCTCAACATCAAGAAAACAAAGATTCTCACCACTGGAATAATTGGCAACATCATGACAGAGAGGGAAGAGATTGAGATTGTTAACAGCTTCAGTTTGCTTGGCTCCACAATCAACACTCTTGGTACCAGTAGCCAGGCAATTAAAAGACAAATTGCATTGGGAAAATCTGCTGTCAGGGACATCTCCAGAGTACTGAAGAGCAATGATGTTGGTCAATCTTGAGACCAAGGTGTACCTGATCTAAGCCATGGTCTTTACAGTTACATACTATGCATCAGAAAGCTGAACAATGACTAACTAGGGATGATAGGACAATTGATGCCTTTGAGCTGTGGTACTGGAGAAGAGTATTGAATATATCATGGACTGCTAGGAGAACAAACAGGTTCTACCTAGAGAGGGTCAAACAGGCTGCTCCTTGGAGGCAAGAATTCCGAAGATCTGTCTGACATACTTTGGACATGTTGCAAGGAGGGACCCGTCCTTGGAGAGGAACATCATGCTTGGGAGAACAGTGCAAGAGAGGAAGATCCTCAATAAGACGAATTGACTAAGTGACTGGGGTAATGGGGGTAGGTGTGTCTGAGACGATAAGATTGGCTTAGGATAGAGCAGGGTTTAGAGCTAGGAGTTGCAGGTGGCTTGACAGCACATAATACCACCACCACCACCACAACATGCATGAAATAGCTATGAAAACTAAAATTCACAGGAGGAGTTTGCCCATCTTTCTCCCACAAAGTAGCTGGTATATTCGAACCACATGTCTTCGGGTTATCTGTGGAGCTACCCAGAGACTACAGATCAGATGCCAATTCAACAACACTTTACAACAATGCATTTACCTATTATTTTAATGAGACTTTTGCAGAGAGACAGAAGAATTTTATAGTGAATTAATTTTTTATTGCATATATTTTTAGATAGATCAAATGGTATGAAAAGTTAAGTAGATGGGTTATACAATGTAGAAAAAGTATCAATAACTTTTCACCAGGAAACTCAGTATACTATATATTTATTACACCAGTTTATATATAAAATTTGAATACACTTTTCCAAACCAGAGTCTTCCAATACCCCTCAATCCCCACGTATCAAATTATACAACCCTATGATTAATCCCAGCCTCCCTTACTCCCACCCCCCTGCACATCCTCACCCCTCTGTTATATTGTTAAAGATACAAACATTGGATTAGAAGTTACCTCAAATTACTTAGTTTCCCCCAATATAAAATGAGCATGAAAATAACATATGAGGTTATTATGATATTTAAATATTTAATGACCAAAGGAGCAACCTAATGTCTAGGAGGGGAAAAAACTCAATAATTTTAACCATTATGATTTACTTAAATAATAGTAATTGCTTTAAAATATGCAGGTAGTATCTTCGGTTATTTTTTCCTTCTATGGTATACTTTTAAAAAGTATTTTAAAATTTGCCTACTCTAGTTTTTCTTCTCGGTTCATCCTCTCTCTAATATAGAAAAATTGATGGGACCAGTGAGGAAGAGGATACCCTTGAGCTGAATGAAGAAGGAAGGCCAGTTCCGGTGTCCAGGTCGAGTCACCCCCTCTGCGACTGCCACTGCTGTGGTGTCCCCAAACGTTACATCATCGCCATCATGAGCGGGCTGGGGTTCTGCATTTCCTTTGGGATTCGGTGCAATCTTGGAGTTGCCATCGTGGAAATGGTCAACAACAGCACTGTGTATGTTGATGGAAAACCAAAAATCCAGGTTGGTGCCAATCTGGGGTGGAAACTCCACAATTGGGTAAAGAAATACTTTGCCAGGTGAAATGAAGCCCTGCGATTCTTTCACTAAGGTGACACAAATGTAGTTTCCAGGTGCCAGGACCTATGCAAGGTGGCTGGGGCTGGAATGATGAACAGAATAGAGGACTGGTGGAGGTTTCATATAAGTGACCGTTTGGGTTGTAAATGTGCAGGGTGTTTGAGGTCATGGAGAAGGGAGCCTGGCCCAGATAATGGCATTGTGAAACACTTTCCAGAGAAACTGATGGCTGGACATGAAATATCAGGAGGAATTTGCCAGATAAACAGAGTTTTGATAGTGTGAAAGAAATAAATGGTTTGAAAAAGATGGAATAACAAGTGTGAAGGCATATAGCAGATTGAGAGATTGAGACAGAAAAACAGAGAACCCAGGCAGGAAGGAGAAGGAAATAGTGGGAGGGGAGGGAGGAAAGTGGGAGGGGAGGGGGGAAAGGAAAAGAGAGTGAGAGAATCGTATATTTTAGGAACTGTGTCACGTTTCTTGTTTGTCATGGACTTCTTTGGCAATCCAGCGCAGAATCTGAATCTTTGTCAACATGATTTTTAAACTTGGTAACATAAAACACATAAGATTATAAAGGAAACTATATTAAAATGTTGGGTTGTTATGTGCTGTCAAGTAGGAACTGACTCGAAGCTGACCCTCCACAGAGACTGTAAATTGCACAGGAGGAGATTGCCCATCTTTCTCCTCACTGACAGTAGGTGGAATGCACCTTTGGGTTGACGGTGCAATTCCTAACCCATCAGGCCACCAGAGCTCCCAAGATTAAAATACAGATACCAAGACAGTTAAAAACCCCAAACTGGGCAGGATATTTGATGACAAAATAAAGTATTAGCTAGAAGAATACAGCAGTGGGTCTAAACAGCCACTGCAATTTTGAAGTTCAAACTGTAAATGAGAGTTTGAAATATTGAAACAACCAGAATATGATATAAATATCTTTATGATCGCTATGGGTGACACAGTCAAGAATACTCAGAGTACTCCAGGTAGGTTGCTTATGGTCACTATTGAAGAAAAAGCTACATTATGGTTATTAGTGAAAATAATGATGTCAGAATTTCTCCACCCAAGTTCATAAACTTCTTTCTAGGATTCCCTCCGTAATCTTCACGTTGCAAATCGTTAGTAAGAAAGGCTCCAGATTTATCCTCCAGGTTCACCTCTAGTAGGTGAGCAGCAAGAGATGGAGTCACATCATTAGAGATCTGGGAAGTCATGTAGGGAGGAAGTCACGTAGGATGGGTTTGAACAGAGACGTGGTCGGTACTGCAGAATGACCACTGCCCAAGGGGAGAAGTCTGGATCAAAGTGAGATGAGAGTGGAGGCAGCAATCAAAAGTGGAAACCGTCATAGTTTGAGCAAGCATACTTCTGAATCAGTGGAAAGAGAAAATCGGGTTTGTTTCTTAAATGATAGCAGTCCTGCTGGTGCCATCCAGCTGCTTCCAACTCACAGTGACATCAGTGGAGCTCAAGGTAGAGCTGAGCTCCATAGTCACTTTGGTGGAAGTAGATTACCTTTCTTCTGAGGTGCTTTTGATGAGTGTTAACCACCAAGAGTTTCAGTCGTCAGCCAAGTGGGTTAAATGTTTGTGTCACTCAGGGACTTTTCTTCAACTATAAGCCTAGAGACAAGAGAAAGACCCTCAACCAGGTGGACTGACACAGTGACTGCAGCAATGGGCTCAGGTATGTCAGAGATGGTGAGGATGGCCCAGGACAGGACAGGATTCAGGTCTGTTGTTCTTAGGGTTGCTATGAGCCACACTTGGCTTGATGGCACCTAACCACAATGAACTATTAAGGCTATGAGAGATAAAGGAAACGAAAATGCTTGCCAAGTGTAGACCGAATAAATACATGCCTTATTCAATCACACACACAGAGAATAGAATGTCTCATGTGGAAATCCAGAGAGATGAAACCGAAACCCAATTCCACCGTAGAGTAGAATTCGCCCAAGAAATTCTAGAGCAGGGTTTCTGAGACTGTAAATTTTTATGAGTGCAGATTACTTAATCTTTCTTGCAAGATGGGTTCCAACCCACCACCTTTCATTTAGCAATTTAATACTTAACCCACTGGGATGCTAGGGTTCCTTATGCAGAGAGATACCTTTATTCTCTGGACCTCATATGTATTTGGAGAAATATCCAGAGCATAGTTTCCCAAACTTGTGTTCAGGAAGACTGTGCTACATGGTGCTACATGAAATGGCCAGTACTTGGTCACAAAGGCTAAATGAGGGTCTTCTCTGTGACTCTCCAAAGCCTTACCTACCTGTGCTAAGCCTGGCGGCTCTCCTAGAGGGAGAGTGGAATGCAGGTATTCCTGGACTAACCTACCCTAAGACACTGTACTCCAGGCTTACTTTATGAATATTATAACCTGCAACAGTCTCCTGCCAAGGGCTAGTTTAGGAAAATTGGTTTCAATGCATTAAAAAAAGAGTTCTTTAGTTTGCACTAATTTTTTTTCCTCTCTCTCTCTTTCTTCTACATTCTTCTACAACAGGAGAATAGCTCCATGGAGATTTTTCATGAATCAATCATCTGTTTGATGCTACAGCTGAGTCCATCCTACAAGAATAAACCTAGTTTTTGTGTGTTTGGAGAGGGAGGGTATGCATACATTTTTAAAAAGAACAAAATAATGTATTTTAGCTAGTTTTCAGATGTGTATCACATGTATTCTTTCGGCCCTTTGTGAGCCAGGTCAACTAATTAAAACTTGTCTGCTGAGACCCAGATCGGAAGGAGATGCTGTTTTCCATTTGTTTGTTGCCTGAAAAGACAGGCTTGGGTCAATAGAGTCAGCTTTGAGGCATGTGGCCAAGACATTGTGATAAACCAAAGGAACAATGCTAGTGTGTACCATCTAGTGTCTATGGTTTTGCCTTGTGGAGTTTTAGAAAAACTGATTAAGATCTAAAATATGCTTTGCATCATTTTCTCTGGCCTCAATATAAGGGGTTTGGTAGCATTTCAGAAGCTCTAACATAGCTTCAATTTATAGACCATCTTTTGTTCAAATACAGCATGGCTCAGAAAACAACTGAGCATGTTCAAACAGTAAGAAATGTATTAGGAAAGCCTAGAGATGGCAAAATATTTTCTGTATTTCTTTTATATAATATATAAAAAATAATATTTATTATACCTTTTATATCTTTTATAGTTTTTTCTAAAGTAGTAATATTTTAAAATATTTTAAAATTCCTTCTTTAAAAAAGTAGTTTGTCACAAGCTTTTACATACTAAAAGGAAGAAAAATGCCCTCCCCCCCAAAAAAGTAGTTTGTTATTTGATTTGTCATCAAATCATAGGAACCTCTATATACAACAGAACAAAACATGTTTGTACAATGTGTGCCCAGAACATGGGGTACAGCCCTGCATGGAACAGAAATCCAGGCTGTGCTCCATCATGGAGAGGGAAAGGAACTTTTTTTTTATTTTATTTTTTTATTATTGAAGCATTTATTGAATTAAATGGTACTAGCAACATGGCTACTACCTTCAAGTCATTGCAATCACCAAAGGAGGTATAGACAGGCATTGTTCACCTTGACTTTGCCTGTTTTCTTCTCCAAGTCCTTGGTATAAACAAAAGAAAATAAGTCATAGGCAGAGGACATACTACCCAGGTCCCTAAGCCAGGTACACAGCAGAGGAAACCTCACCCTTGTTAACCTGCTGAAGAATGAGGAGGTGGGTCTTGAGTAGGTAGTTAGAAGCCTCAGTCCATTCCTGGGAGGGAGCAAAGCTGTAAGTCAAGTCCTTTGGTAGCTTGAGTCTTCTTCACCTGTTTCTTCAGCATTCCACATAAATGAGTCAGGTGTCTATTTTTTTAACGTGTTTTAGATACAAACTATAAGACTTTGCTCTCTCAAGGTCTACAGGTATTAAGTGTCTCCTGGAGTCTTCTCATGGTGGCTGAAACAAGGCAGCTGCAAACAGTACTTGTGATCCTGTGATCCTGTGTCCATCTTCTGTCCCGTGTTACTTGCTTGGTGAACCAGGAGGGTAAACTCCTGAATCCAGCATTGCTCTCCTCTGCGCTGTCTCCTTGGCAACACTGTGGTTTAGCCGCCTCAGCCTCTCCTGAGCATTCTGCAGAATGTTGTTGACCAAGACAACTCGGCGCCGGGCATTAAAGTAACTTCTTCACGTAGGGGTCAAGATCCAGGGCCACTTTCTGATCCTCATTGATACGACACAGTTCTGTGGCTAGGTTGTCAATCTGTTCCCGGAGTTCTACCTGACTCTCCCTGACTGCGTGGACCTGAGAGTTGAGCTGTTGCACAGCCGATTGCAGAAACTCAAGAAGCCCCTCGGCGAACAGGTCACGACCTGCAGGCCCTGCTACCGGCATCCCGGCTCCAGACACAGCGGCGGAACCAGTCCCTGCCATCATGAACTACCCGGACGCCTGGAACCTGCCGCCAGAAATGAACTTTTATACAATTCCACTCAAACCTCACCTAGGCAGCTAGGTTCCAGGTTGTTATGTGAAATCAGCATTATGACAAAAAGGAACATGGCTGCCTCATATGACTACCAAATATAGTGGATGACTGCATTGTTACATAGCTGTCACATTAGCTCATTACTTAGTGCCATTGAGAATCTTGGTCCAGTCAAGTTGACACATAACCATAATTATGAAAGCCAGGATTACTCTTGCTTCATTTCTCAACATTTGCTACTGCCATACACATGTCCTTGTTGTTGTTGTTGTTATGTGCCGTCGAGTCGTTTACGACTCATAGCGACCCTATGCACAAAATAGCTTTTTCACTACTGTTGTAAATGCAAAATGCCAGATAATGAGATAGTCGTTAAGTGAGGGTAGGTGTAGTTTCATCGGATGGGAGAGGCTATGCGGGGTTGGGCTGGACTACAGAGGAACTAGATAATCCTTGTTAAGATCTCTAGCTTGTTTGTAACCACATGGTTTCCGCATCAATCTACTTCTCCTTGTCCCTCCACAGACTACTTGTCTTTCTCACGCATTCTTACTACTCTCCAAAGCGTTATTTCTTGGAGTCTTTGCCCTGTGGAAAGCTAATTGAGTTGGCCCTGATTCCAGGGGACCAAATTCAAGAGCTTACTGCGGAAGGAAGAGAGAGTGAGTACGATCATGGAGCCTGATTGCCTGAGCCCAGTCTATGGCCTGGTTATGTCAATTTAGATGTCTAGTCAGCTGGGGTGATAATCAAGGAAGATCTCTATGGATAAACGAGACATCTGAGTCCAAGGCAGAGACAGGAAGTGTGAACTGGAGGATAGTATTTAACATTTCTAACAGTATTTTTTAGAACTATTTAGATTCTTTATTGTGAGCTGAAAAAGGTTAATGTGTGGAAGAGAGAAATCTTTTTTTAAAAAAAATTTTTTTAATTGATTTTCATATAGAGAAATATCTTTTCTATTCTTCTTGTTAGGTGGTGTTGAATTGAGTATGACTCATAGCAGCCCTATGAACAACAGATCTAAACCCTATGCTATCCTGTGCCATCCTCCATCAATTCTCACATACCTGAGCCCATTGGTGAAGCCACCAGTGTCAATTCATCTGGTGAAGGTCTTCCTCTCATTCGCTGATCCTTCATCTTCCCAAGCGTGATGTCCTTTCCCAAGGAATACAACAACGTGCCCAAAGTATGTGAGATGAGTCTTCACCATCCTTGCCTCCAGGGCACACTCCGGCTGCACTTTCTGCACATGTTTGTTCTTTTTGTAGTCCATAGGAGATTCAATACTCTTCTCTAACACCATAACTCAAAGGCATCAATTTTTCTTCTGTCATCCTTACTCATTGTCCAGATCACAGATGCATAGCAAATGATTGATAAGAGTATGTCCTGAATCAGGCACCCCTTAATTGTCAAACTGACATTATTTGGACAGGTTCTTGACAGCAGACTTTCCCAATGAAACACATCTTTTGATTTCTTGATTGCTAGTACCAAGGATATTGATTGTGGGTCCAAGTAAGATGAAATAATTGATAAGATCAATCTTTTCTCCATTTATCATGTTGTTGCCTATTGGGCCAGTGGTGAAGATTTTTGTCTTCTCGATGTTAAGGTGTAATCATATTGAAGGCTATAGTACTTGATGTTCTACAGCCAACATTTCAAATCCTCTTCACTTTCAGCAAGCAAGGTTGTGTTATCTACATAACACAAGGAGTGGATGAATGTTCCTCCAATCCTGATGCTACATTCCTATTCATAAAGTCCAGCTTCTCTAATGATCTGCTCAGCATAAGATTGAATTTGGAGAAAGTTATGGAGAAAGGCTACAGTGCTGATGCACATCTTTCTTGATTTTTTTTTATTTATTTTTTTTTAATTTTATTATTTTCGCGTGCATGTACAGTCAAATCAGATCTGACTGGTACAGGAGGAGATTGTCCCTCCTTCCCCGGCAGAGCATCTGGTGGATTCGAACCGTTTGCCCCTGGGATTGTGGTTGCAGGTACTTGCCACTAGGCCACCAGAGCTCCCCTATCTTTCTTGATTTTAAACCATGTAGTTAGTGCTCTCTTGCTCTGTTCTCACAATGTCTTCTTAGTCTAGGTATAGGTTTTGTATGAGCATATTGAGTGTTCTGGAATATCCATTCTTCTCAATGTTATCTACAACTTTTTTATGATTCATACAGTCAAATGCCTTGGCATAATAATAAAAAAAACCCACCACACAAAACACCAACAAACCCCAAACCCATGTAAATAAACATTCTTTTGCTTTCCTCAGCTTTCAGCCAGTAGAAGCCTGTCTACTAAAAGATGACTCTCCTTGTTGTTGAAGTATGGACGGCATGGTTTCTAGCATTACAGTGACATGAAAACCACCACCACCACCACCACCACCATCACTACCACCACCACAGTACAAAAATGTAGGAATAGGTGCCTTCTCCAAATGTTTGTTGAATAAAGGAACGAAAGGATGACCCAGTAGGTAAAATACTCACTGAAAACTGGTGGTAAAGTTATGTATATCTCGTTTCTTATTTCCAGATAGCACAGTTTAACTGGGATCCGGAGACAGTGGGCCTTATCCATGGATCTTTTTTCTGGGGTTATATTGTGACACAGATTCCAGGCGGTTTCATTTCAAACAAGTTTGCTGCTAACAGGTAAGATAAGTAGATACAACATGACTACTGCACTGTTGCCTATGATCTGTACATTTGCAAAATTTGTATAAGTCAGTTCTCAACTTGGAGATGTAGACTGAAGGATGGACAACATGTAGGTAGATTAGATTCACAGATACTGATCCTCAATGATCTTGTTTTTGAAAATATGATTATATTGACATTCCCACCCTTCCCCAATCTAATATGTTTTGCTATATGTTTAAGACCAAGAGACATTTGCTTGAATAGAACAAGGGATACTGCATGGTTTAAAATCAGGTGGGGGTTTTTTAGGGTCAATATTGTGTGTTTCCATCATTTACATAATGAGCAAATAATCTGAGAAGTTGAACTCTATAAAGAAGAACATAGCATCAGGGATGGAGACACACTCATTGATAAGCTATAATGTATGTTGTTGTTATGTGCTATCAAGTTGCCTGTGACTCATAGTGACCCTATGTACAACAGCCCTAAACCTGCTCTATCCTGTGACAATCTTATTGTTTCCAACACACCTATCCCCATTACCCCAGTGACTGAATCAATCCATCTCATCGAGGGTCTTCCTCTACTGTGCTGTCCCTCCACCCTCCCAAGCATGACGTCCCTCTCCAAGGACTGATCTTGCTTTGCAACATGTCCAAAATACGTCACACAGAACTTCAGAATCCTTGCCTCCAAGGAGCAGCCGGGATTCACCCTCTTCAAGATGAACGTATTTGTTCTCCTAGCAGTCCATACTATATTCAGTGCTCTTCTCCAGCACCACAGCTCAAAGGCATCAACTCTCCTTCCATCACATAATAATAGCATTTTGCTTACTGAAAGTGAAAAAGATGTGAAGAACTTACTGATGAAAATCAAAGACTATAGTTTTCAATATGGATTACCCCTTAACATAAAGAAAGCCAAAATCCTTACAACTTGTTTAACAGGTAATATCACGTTGTGGTTGTGTATTGTAGAGTCAGAATTGAGCCATACCTGACCCTGCTGCGCGTTTTCAGAGGCAGGTAATCACACGGGGTGAGATTGCCCATTGGGATTAGAGTGCAGCTTCTTGCCACTAGTCTACCAGAGCTCCCTAGTAATATAGAGCATAGTTTTAAAAAGTGGACATTGTGTTACATTGAACAAATCTGCTGCAAAAGATCTGTTTAAAGTGTTCAATAGCAAAGACGTTCCTTGAGCACTAAGGTGTGCTTGACATCAGTCACCTCACCTATATGCAAGAACAAAGAATAAGGAAACCGAATGAAGAACTGTTGCATTAGAATAACTGTGTTGATGAAGAATGTTAACTATACCTTGGACAACCAGAAGAATGCACAGATCTTTCTTAGAAAAAGTACAGCCTTGGAAGGGAGGGAAAAACTCTGGTAGTCTAGCCCACAGGGAGTTATGCTGCTAACTCCAATGTCAGGCCACTCTGGCAGCTGGAATCCACCAGCAGCTCCAGGAAAAAGATGGAAAACCTCCTCCAATGCAATTTACAGTCTTGGAAACCCAAGGGAGGGTTAGGAATCACTTGATTCTGACTCAACAGCAATGAGGGAGACCAAGAAAGAAGGGAGGATGGAAAGACACTGTCTCACGTGTTTTGAACACGTTATCAGAATGGGCTAGTCCCCAGAGAAGGCCATTGTGACTGGTAAAGTAGAGGTTGTGCAAAAGAGGAGATCCTTTAAAAAGATGGTGGCAACAGTGAGTTCAAACCTGGCAACCCATGTTTGGATTGGCTGGCACTGGACCAGCCATGTTTTACTCTGTTGTGCATGGAATCACTGAGTCAGAACTGACCCGATGGAACCCAGCAAATGATAACACTCATTATGTATGAGATTATGTAATAAAAAGGTTAACATAGTCTGAGTCAGGTGACTTCTTAGCTCCTGGCTCCTAATTAACTCACTGGATAACCTCTGTCAAATCACTTCTCTGGGCCTAAATTTTGTTAGCTGTGAAACGAAATACTGGCGTAAGTTGTGTTTCTCTTTGACCAGGGTTTTTTTTGTGATCTCAAGTCACAGACTTATGCCAAACAATACCATGGAAATTTCATAGTAGTAGATAGTAGAGACTCACATCCAGATTGCAGAATGTGTCTTTAACATTCCTAAAGTTCTAGTGCAGGGTTTGTGTAACTAGAGATGTCCAAGAACAAAAAGGAGTTCCTCAAAAAGTAAAAAGTTAGAGGATTTTAAGAAGAAAATAATGAGCATTTGAGGGAGATGTGGTACAGTGTAATATATCAGAAGCACAGTGTGCTAAACATCTCCTGTGGTGAGGACTTCTGTTGTCGAGCACAACCTATAGCAACACCATGAACAATAGATCTGAACTCTGTCCTATCCTGTGCCGTCCTCACACTTCCCGACACATCACAGCCCTTTGTGGCAGTGACTGTGTTAATCCATCTGGTTGAGGGTCTTCCTTTCTTTAGCTGACCCTCCACCCTTCCCAACAATAATCCCTCTTGGCCACATGCCCAATGTATGTGAGGCAAAGTCTCATCATCTTTGCCTCCAAAGAGCACTCTGGCTGCACCTTCTCCAAGACATATTTGTTCTTTGGCTATCTATGGGATGTTCAGTGCTCTTTTCCAACACTCCAGCTCAAAGTCATCAATTGTTCTTCTGTCATCCTTATTTATTGTCCAGCTTTCAGATGTGTAGTAAGTGATCAGGAAGACCACGGCCTGAATCAGATGCACTCTAGCCTCCAAACTGACATCATTATGCCTCTTAGAGAAGTTCCTAATTGCAGAATTTCTCAGTGTAATATGTATTATTTCCTTACCATTGGCACCAACAATGTTAATTGTGGATCCAAGTAAGATGAAGTTATTGACCACTTCAATCTTTTCTCCATCTATCATGATGTTGCTTATTGGTCCAGTGGTAAGAATCTTTGTTTTCGAGCTCAGGTCCCAGCCACGGGCGCGCACCGACCCCGCCATACCGGAGGCGGAGTAGCAGCAGCAGCAACAACTGGAACGGCGGGCGGGCGCTGGCAAGGCCC
>NW_006399818.1:8956159-8957743 GCF_000299155.1 Elephantulus edwardii
TAACAGTGCTTTACTCATAAAGTCCATGTGCCTTGTGGATCTTTACAACGTATTTGTGATGGAAGATTTAGAAGAACATTTTTAATTATTTTGTCATCATGTTTATCATTTTCTATTGTGAAGAGATTATTTTGTAAGGAGTAACTTTGAATAAAATAGTTTTGTCTGTATTGTAAAAAAAAAAGAATCTTTGTTTTCTTGACACTGAGATGCAATCTATATTGAAGGATGTATTCTTTGATCTTCTGCAATAAAAACTTCAACTCCTCCTCACTTTCAACAAGCGAAGTTGTATTATCTGTACAATGCAGTTCATTGATGAATCTCCCTCCAATCCTGATGCCACATTCCTCTTCATAAAGTCCAGATTCTTAAATGATTTGCTCAGCATCAAGATTGAATAGGTATGAAGAGAGAATACAACCCTGACACACTCCCTTCTTAATTTTAAACCACATAGTGTTCCTTTGTTCTGTTCGCTTAACAGTCTTCTGGTCTATATATAAGTTTTACATGAGCACAATCAAGTGCTCTGGGATTCCCATTTATTTCAATGTTACCCATAACTTGTTATGATCCACACAGTCAAAAGCCTTTGCATAATCAATAAAGCATAAATGGACATTCTTCTGGTATTCTTTACTGTTAGCCAGGATCTATCTGACATCAGCAATGATATTTCTGGTGCCACACCCTCTTCTAAATCCTACTTGAACTTCTGGCAGATCCCTAACTATGTACTGTTCTAGACATTTTTGAATGATCTTCAGCAGTACTTTGCTAGTTTGCTTGTATGTGATATTAATGATATTTGGTAGTGTCTACATTCTGTTGGATCACTTTTCTTGGGAATGGGAAAAATATGGACCTCTTCCAATCCTTTGGCCAGACAGCTGTCCTCCAAATTTTCTGGCATGGACTCGTGTGAGTGCATCTAGGGCTGTTGATTGAATCAAGTCAATTGGTATTCCATCAATTCCTTGGGCCTCACTTTTTGCCAATGCCTTCAGTGAGGTTCCACGTCCTCCTTCATTACCACTAGCTCCTGCTCATATGATTGTTGTTGTATAGTGCTGTTGAGTCGTAGATGACTCATAGTGACCCTATGAATGAAAGACCTGAACACTTGTGTAACTTTCATCGTTTCTCCACGTTCATAGAGTTTCCAGAGGCAAACTATTTTGGAAGTGGATGCCACTCCTGTTTTCAAGCTTGTTTTAATCAGGAAGCTCCACCAAACACTGTCCACCATGGGTAAACATTATCACATTTGATGCTACAGTGTCACAATGTTTAGCATCACAGCAACCACGAGTTATCTCTGTATAGCAAATAGACCAGTGCTATACCACTTAGAAGAATGTTTGCCAAACATCAATTAAAACCAGGCCTGAGGGCCACAGATTAAAATCACCAACTTTGGATTGGTAGCATAACTTTCTATCCACTAGGCCAACAGAGCTCTCTCTAGCTCACATGATACTTCTTGAAATTTTTAAAGGTGAGTCAGTTCTTTTTGGTACAGTGATTCCCTCCATCTTCTTTTGATGCTTCCTGGGTCATTCAATATATTACCCAAAGTAT
>NW_006399818.1:8959298-8967242 GCF_000299155.1 Elephantulus edwardii
GCCATTTGATAGTTGGTGACTGGGATGCAAAAGTTGGGAACAGTGAAGAAGGAATAGTAGTTGGAAAATATGGGCTTAATGATAGAAGTGAGACTGGATATAGATTTGAAATGTTTAGTATATTAATTTTCTGGTACAAAAATCTTCACCATTCAACTCACAAACAACATCATGATAGATGGAAAAAAGATTGAACTTGACAATGACTTTATTCTATTGGATCCAAAACCAACACTCTTGGTACTAACAGTGAGGAGATTAGGAGAGGTGTTGCATTTGGAAAGTCCACTGTCAAGGATCTCTCCAAATTACTGAAGAGCAATGACATCAGTTTGAAGATTAAGGTGTGCCTGTTTCAGGCCACAGTCTTCAATCATGTGCTATGCATATGAGAGCTGGACAATGAATAAGGATGTCAGAGAATTGATGCCTTTGATCTGTGGTGTTGGAGAAGAGCACTGAATAGCCCATGGACTGTCAAAAGAACAAACAGCTATATCTTGGAGAAGGTGCATCCAGACTGTTCCTTGAGGCAAAGATGACAAAGCTTCAGCTCACATGCTTTGGGCATGCTGTAAGGAGAGGCTATTCCTTAGAGAGGGACATCATGCTTAGTAAGGAAGAGAAACAGCAACAGAGAGGAAGATCCTCAACAAGATGGATTGATACAGTGTTTGTAGCAAGGGGCTTGAGTGTGTCAGAGGTGGTGAGGACGGCACAAGACAGGACAGGGTTCAGATCTGTTGTTCATAGGGTCACTATGAGTCATACTTGAGTCAATGCTATCTAACAACAACAAACATCTCCAGGTACCTTCTAATTGTATTTATCATTATAATATACTTATGGATTTTGTAACGTGCATTAAAAATAAAGTACCCAGCAACAAGATTGTGGAGAGATTGGAACTCTTATTCACTGTTGGTGGGAATGTAAAATGGTATAACCACTGTGGAAGGTGGTCTGGAACTTTCTTAAATAGCTGGAAATAGAAATACCATTTGACCCGGAAATTCCACTACTGGGAATATAAAGAAACCAGAGTCATGACTCAAAGAGAGGTATGCACATCCATGTTTATTGCTTTGTTATTCATAATAGCAAGGAGATGGAAGCAATCAAAGTGTCCATCAGCAAATAAATGCATAGAAAACCTATGGTACATTCATACAATTGAATATTATGCAGCATCGCAAAAACAATAACTCATAAAGTGAACTGGAGGACATTACAACTGAGTGAAGTATCTCAGTCACAAAGGACAAATATGGCATAACACCATTCTTATAAAATAGGACAGATATAGAGAAATGAGGGAAGAATAAGAAAAGAGCGGATAGATACTAAACACTGCATTGAAACAGATGAAGGAAGAACTGCCTGAAATGAATGTATTATTAGGCAGGTATTACATGTATGACAACAATCTGGAATGTGAGGAAGCAGAAGGAACAACCTCAAACATACAGAAGTCATCATGTAAATGTCAGATCATGCAATTCGGGCGGACCACCTATGTTTGGTGACATCAGGCAAGATAGCTTCTCTCTAGTTATTCTCAAACTTTCCAGGACATCATCGGGGCAAAAATCCCGGTACTGCTGAAGACAAAGTTATAGTCAGTCCAGAGATTGAGCTCAGGAAGCAAAGTAGCCCTGGAACCTAGTGGGGTACACCAGACCCTAATACAGCATTTCTCTGAGTTAGTTTCCACAGCAATCTTCCTTGAGTGCCATGTCCCCTCCGATGTCTAACTGAAGTGCTCCAGCCACCAGCAGGCCAGTGCGCTAACACTGTGTTTTGGTCCCTCAGGGTCTTTGGTGCGGCCATTTTTCTCACATCGACTTTGAACATGTTCATTCCTTCTGCTGCCAGAGTGCATTACGGCTGTGTCATGTGTGTCAGAATCTTACAAGGTCTCGTGGAGGTAGGAGACTCTTTACTTCTTTCAATACTACTGTAGACAACGTGCTTCTTTAGAAAATTCATTTCCGGAAGAAAACTGCCTTTACTCAGTTTTCCTGTCTTCCAACTTGCTCTGATATCCCAGCTCTCTAGTTATGACTGCAATTTTAAGCATTTTAATAAAAATGCCTTGTGTGATTCCAGTATTATATGTAATAAAAGGCCATTTCATACAAGCATAGACTTTCAGAGCCAGCTAGGATCTTAAGGGTAATTGAATGCAACCCTCTTTATTTTGATTGATGATGAAACTGAGGCTCAACACAGTTCATATAGCAAGAGCTCTTGCCATTAAAATAATTAAAATGGATCCATTACTAAGCCTGTTCATTTCCATGGATATAGTCTGAAGAATAAATCTAACTAGGTGAAGGAGGATGCTGTAACGCCAGATGGTAAATATCTTGAACTTTGAAGGCTGTGTGGTCTCTGTTGCAGCAATATGTTAACAAATAGACATGGCAATCTTCCAATAAAACTGAGATTTACGTTTCATGTAATCTTTGCATGGCATGGAATATTAGTGTCTTTTGGATATTTTTTCCTTGTCATTAATATTCAGGGCATATTTTCAGTTTATGGGCTATAAAAATAGATAGCAGGCTGAATTTAGATTATCAGTTCTAGTTTATTAACCCCTAATGTAATGCTTCTCAAACTTCAATCATTTATCTCTTGCCATCATGACTTATATCTTATACAACTTGTAATATTATTCACCTATTATTTTTTCTTAGATCAATTCTCTATTCTTACCCTAAGCAATGTCTTTGAAATTATGAGTGTGATGTGCTTGTTGTATGCAATATGCTTTCTGTAAAACATATTAGAATATATATATAGCAATTACTGTTATTATTATATGTAATATAGGCTATTATATCACTTTAGATGCAACTATGTTGTTGCTTGTTACTTTATGTCATTGAGTTGGAATCAACTCATAGCTGACTTATAGTAGATTTTCAGATGAGAAAAGATTGCCCATCTTTCTCCAATGGAGCAGCTGGTGGGTTTGAACTGCTTGCCGTTGGGTTGTCAGCACAACTTCTTACCACTAGGCCACTAGAGTTCCCTTGGACTCAATTATAGTCTTAAAAGTGTACACCACATCCTGGGAAATACTGATGTGGTGGGAAAACACAATATTGTCAGCCATAAAGGCTAAAATCTAGTCACTTAGTGGCTGTGGGGCTCAAGTTCTGTATTATATAAAACAGGAGGTAGACCAGCTGATTGTGGTAGTCTCTTCCAACACTAATTCTATAGTAACTAAAGATAAATACATCTCTTACTGCTCTCCACCATGCTTACGCTTGAACTAATTAGGATTTTATCTGTGAGTCAAAGTAACTGAATCATGAGTCAAAGAATCATGCTGTTGACATCTGTAAATTGGGCATCTCTAATATAGCCCCCCTGTGGAAGAAGCAGGATTCACTTTGTAAACATAAGCAGAAACCAGAATGATATCAAATAATGTACTTTTAACCCCTTTGCCAGGGTGTGACCTACCCAGCCTGCCATGGCATGTGGAGTAAGTGGGCACCACCTTTGGAGAGAAGCAGACTGGCTACAACCTCATTTTGTGGTGAGTATGTTAGAATAGTAGCACTTTTCATTTAGGAATGTTTCAGGCTTCATGCAACAGAAAAGATAAAGAGCCTTAACTACTTTTCTCACATAACAGAAGTTCAAAGATGAGTGACACCTAGTGTTGTTTCTGCTCCTTAATTTGTCAATAACCTATGCACATTCTACTTTTTACTCTTCTATCCGCAGAGGGAAAGACTTTTATTCTCATACTTATTTCTAATGTTCACAGAATGGCTGTCACAGCCCCAGGCATCAAGCCCACATTTAAGATAAGAAATGGGGAGGCGAGCCCAACCACACTTGGCTTTTTTATAAGAAAAGACTTTCTAAAAGCCCCATGACAGGCTTCCACTTTCGTTGCTTTCCTTGCTTTACTAGCCAGCTGCAAGGGAGCCTGGAAAGGCACATGTTTAATGGAGAGATAAGGCAGGAGTTGGAAGTGCTTGTTGGATTAGTCAACACATGCTGTCTGCTGAGGTCAAAAGCAACACACATGAGATTGTCAAATCTGCTCTTCTTTTTATAAAAAAAAAAATTGAGTTGAAATTCACTCTCCAATACCTACTGCCATGAAGTCAGTTCTTACTTACAGCAGCCTTCACTCACCTGGCACACATTTCACCATTTTAAAGTGAGTAATTCAGTGGCGTTTAGAGGATTCATTAGGTTCTGAAACCACCATTTCTAATTTCAAAACATTTTTTAAAAAACTTTTTAAAAATTAGGTGTTATTGTCATGACAGGAATCCAGAAGGAAGGCTGCATAGTGGAGTGGACTTGGGGGGAGGGATTGTATAACAATAAAATATTTTTCTTTTCAAAGAGAAGACTGAACTGGGGAGGGGGAGAGGTGGGCAGGGAGAAAAGTGCAACAATGAATGAATGGAAATCCAAAGTCTCTGTAAATGTTCATTAAAATTAATAATAATAAAAAAACAAGAAAAACTCTTGTTTACTTCAAATTCCATATACATTGTTTTCCACAGCATAGTTTCAAAACTGTTAAATCATCCCATTGAGTTGTCACTCCCTCTATCTTCTGCCCTCCAGCCATTGATTACCTTTGTCATTGTGGCTTTGTTCATTCTGGATATTTCACACACAGGAACAAAACAACATATGCAATCTCACTTAAGGAAGTTTTGGTAGCATAGTCTGTAGGGAGTTGCGTTGTTAACCCAAAGACGGCGCCTCTCTGGAAGTTTGAATCCCCTAGTGGCTCTGAGGGAGGAAGATGAGGAATCTGCCGATGTGATTTACGGCCTCTGAAATACACTGGAGGGCCAGCTATCAATTGGTTCTAACTTGATGGCAATGAATGAAAAAGCTTTCACTTAGCATGTTACCAATATTTTTCCATGTTGTAGCATGTATTTGTACTTTGTTCTTTTTTATGGCTGAATATTATTGCATTCTATTAATACACCACATTTTGTTCATTCATCCATGATATTTGGATTATTTCCACATTTTAGCTATTTTGAATAGTGCTCATGTGAACATATAGTGCAAGTTTCTAAGTGGACAGACATTTTCATGTACTTCACTGAGAAAGTCTGCAGTCAGACACCTCTCCAAATTATTAAACGGCAGTGATGT
Organism: Elephantulus edwardii; assembly: GCF_000299155.1. Taxonomy (NCBI): domain Eukaryota; kingdom Metazoa; phylum Chordata; class Mammalia; order Macroscelidea; family Macroscelididae; genus Elephantulus; species Elephantulus edwardii. The sequence continues at coordinate 8,964,459 of NW_006399818.1, forward strand.
TAGGTTGAGGACTAAGGTATGCCTTATTCAGGCCACGATCTTTTTGATCACTTGCTATGCTGTTGAGAGCTGAAGAGTGAATAAAAAGGACTGAAGAATTGATGCCTCTGAAATGTGTGGTGTTGGAGAAGAGTATCAAATATCCCATGTACTTTGGAAAGAACAAACAGATATGTCTTGGAGGAGGTGCAGCCAGAGTGCTCTTTGGAGGCAAAGATGATGACGCGATGACGAAGCTTCACCCCATGTACTTTGGACATGTTGCTAAGAGAGTTTATTCCTTGGAGAAGGAAATCATGCTTGGGAAGGTGGAGGCAAAGGAAAGGAAGACCCTCAAATAGGTGGGTTGACATGGAGACTATGACAATAGACTTGTGTATGTCAGAGATTGTGAGGATGGCACAGGATAGGGTCGGGTCCAATCTATTGTTCACAGAATCATCTGTAAAAATGGCAACTTTGGAAACCCTAATGAACAGTTCAACTCAGGCCTCACAGAGTCATGGTGGGTCGGAATCTACACGATGGCTTTGGATTTTCGTTCTAAATAATGACACAGCTTTCATTCCTTGCTCTCTAAGTTTCATCTTGCAAAGTTTGTCTCATTCTAAGCCTTGGGACTGGTCCCTCTTTAGGAATTACCAGTTTTCTGTAGGAACTATCGAGAAAGGCTACTGGTCAGCAACAGGAAGATGCCAATCAGTAACATAAAAACATCAGTTACTACCATCTTTAATACAGGTGTAAATATATATATATGCAAAGAGTAAAAAATTCATATCATAATGTGGTCTGAGAAGAGATAAGATAGCTGCTTGGATCTCTGATTTCTTAAGTCAGTCTAAATTCTATTTTCTACTTCTTTCGTAAGGGAAGCCAAATTGGGTATCACCGTTAAGGAGCTAAATAAAGCTAGCTTGCTTTCTTTCTTTCTTTCTTTCTTTCTTTCTTTCTTTCTTTCTTTCTTTCTTTCTCATCAACAAAGAAATGAAGCTTTCTTAGATACTTGAAGTGAAACATGTGTTGATACAGCTATCTTACACCTAGTGTGGAACTGCACCCATAGCTGAGATACCTTAATCTTCTCTTCTGCTTAGAAACCATCTTTGCCCTCTTATTTGTAGTTCAGGATCATCACAACCTCCACTCCTGGCCTTACACCGAGGATACAGAAGTGTAATTCGCTGCCCCAGCTGACCTGGTAGTTCACATTATATCCTTGGCTTTATTTTCTTTGGATGACTTATTTGAAGGTCTTTCATTTTGATTTGCCAGCAAAATAAGATTGACTCATCATCACACCCCTTTCTTAAGTGTTACTTTATAGCTTTAAAAGGGCTGGTCTATGGAATGGTTGGACTTTCAAGAAAAGTTAACCTGACCAAGGTTACATACATTATTACACTTCCCAGCTAAGGTGTGGCCTTGATTTCAACGAGCAGCTAAGTGAAACATCATCAGAAGGGAATCCAGAGAAAGCAAAGTAATTCTTAAATGGAAAAAAAAAATAGAGTTAGAAGAGACTTTAGAATATACCTAGTCATGATCCTTTAATTTTCAGCTGAGGAATCTGAGAATTGGGAAGGAGAAAAAAAAAAGATATAAATTCATATAGTTAATATACTTAGGGTCACTGTGAATTGTCTACAACTCGATGGCACTTAACAACAATAACAACGATGATGACAAAATTGAGACCTCTCTCTTACTCTTCCCCATTTAAAGAATATTAGAAAAAAGAATATTTGAGTGCCTCATCTATATTAAGAGGTGAGCAAGAAGGAACAAGGAGTTTGGTGCCTTTGAACATGTAAGTAAAATGGATAATAGCCATTGTTGTTGTTAGGGGCCATTGGGACTCATAGTCACCCTATGAACAACTAATCTTCATCCTGTTCTATCCTATGTCAACCTTACAACTTCTGACACAGTCAAGCCCCTTACTCCTGTAACCGTATCAACCTGCCTGGCAGAGGGTCCTCCTCTCTTTACTGTCCCTCCACCTTCCCAATCTTGTTGCCTCTCTCTAAGGAACAACTGCTTCTAGCAACGTGTCCAGAGTGTGTGAGATGAAGCATTGCCACCTCGCCTCCAAGGAACACTCTGGAGGCACCTTCTGCAAGACATACCTTTTTGTTCTTTTCAGTACTCTTTTCTGACACCACAGTTCAAAGGCATCTGTTCTTCTTTTGTCATCATCATTTTTTAGCTTTCAAATGCTTAGCAAGTGACTAAAATGACTATGGCTCGAATCAGGCACACCATAGTCCTCAAACTGACATGATTGATCCTCAATAATTTGGAGAAGGCCCTGCCTGCAGACTTTCCCAGTCCCATGCATCTCCTGCTCTCCTAACTGCTGGTATCAAGTGTACTGACTGTGGATTCTAGTAAGACGAAATCATTGACAGTCCCCATCCTTTCTCTGTCCATCATGATGTTGCAAGGATTTTTGTTTCCTTGATGTTGAGATGCAATCCATATAGAAGGCTACGGTGTTTAACCTACTGCAACAAATACATCAAGTCCTCCTCATTTTCAGCAAGCCAGGTTGTAGCATCTGCCTAATGAAGCTTGTTGATGAGTATTCCTCAAATCCTGATGTCACATTCTAACCCATTGCCCTCTTGTAGATAGCAACTCATGGTGACCACATGTATTACACAGTAGAACTGCTCCATAGGGCTTTCTTGGCTATACACTTGGCAAATTGAGTAACCCTAGGATTTATCAATAATCTGCGTTATGCAGATGACACAACCCTGCTTGCTGAAACTGAGGAGG
>NW_006399818.1:8968137-8968806 GCF_000299155.1 Elephantulus edwardii
ATCTTTATGAGAGAAGACTGACCATCTTTCTCCTGTGGAGCACCTGGTAGATTTGAACCATTTACCTTTTAGTTAGTAGCTTTTCACACAACACATTATGCCATCAGAGTTACTAGATATATATTCTAAGGGATTAAAAACATGTACTAGAACAGATAACTGCACATCAGTGTTCATCTTATACTATTCACAGTAGGAAAAAGTGGAATCAACCCAAGTGTTCATCAGCCATTGAGTGGACAAGCAATAGGTAGTATAACCACACAGCAGAATACTATTCAGTCATAAAAAGAAATAAAGCACTGGTGGTACACGTTACAATGAACAGCGAAGTTATTAATCTAGTGAAAGAAATCAGACAGGAAAGGCCATTTTGAGTGGTTCTGTTTATATGAACGATCTAAAATAGGTAAACTGACAGAGCCAGAAATCAGGTTAGTGATTGCTGGTGACTAGGGCAGGTCAGGAAGGGTGGCTACCGACTGAGTCCAGGGCTCCTTTTTGGTGGGAAGATAACATTTTGGTACTAGGTAGAAGTGTTCTGTTGTGCGGAAACTACAGAACAATATCATTCACATGCAAGCAAGATTTTACTGAAGATTATCCAAAAACGACTGGAACAGTACATCAGCAGAGAACTGCCAGAAGTCCAGGCTGGGTTTAGAAGGG
>NW_006399818.1:8969976-8988253 GCF_000299155.1 Elephantulus edwardii
GACGGCACATAACAACAACAACAATAACAACAGCAGGTAGGAGTGATATTTGTACCACCATTGTGAGTGTACTGAATGCCACTGAATTGTTCATGTTATAAGGATTTATTTGTGTTATGTGAATTATAATAGAATAAGATTTAAAAAAGATACAGTCTGTTTCCAAGGACAGTCTGAATGCAGCCAGGGCATCCAGACTGTGTCCATCTTGAAGGCATGCTCAGGGGCTGTGAGTGTGAATGGAACATTTGATGACTAGGAAAAAGGGCAGTTTAGGCCAAGTTGTCATTTTCATAATGAAAGAATAGCTTTTACTGTCAGGAATTACTGGATGTCTTTAAAAGGAGACAGGATTTGATTAGTAAATAATTAAGTTCAAGGGCTGTGAGTCCTATGAACTTGGATTCCAGGAAATTTGTCACTAACACCTGCTTGATCTCAGGTGATCCACTCTCCCCAATTCTTTTTATTCCATATAAAATGGATATAATATTGGCTTCTATCTCATCAATCTCTTCTCCATCATAATGTTGCTTTTGGTCCAACGGTAAGAACCTTTTTTTCCTTGACATTGAGATGCAATCCATACTGAAGGCTGCATTCCTTGATCTTCTGCAGCAAGTGCTTCAAGTCCTCCTCACTTTCAGTAAGCAAGGTTGTGTCATCTGCATAATGCAGGTTATTGGTGAGTCTCCCTCCAATCCTGATATCACATTCCTTTTAATAGAGTCCAGCTTCTCGAATAATTTGCTCAGGATACAGACTAAATAGGTATGGAGATAGAATACAACCTCAACACACACCCTGGTCAATTTTAAACCATGCAATGTTCCCCTGCTCTTTACACAACAGCCTCATGGTCCAGGTATAGGTCCCACATGAGCACAATTAGGTGCTCTGGGACCCCTATTCTTCTCAATGTCAGCCACAGCTTGTTATGATCCACATAGTCAAATGGATGGAGAGGAGACTGAAACTTTCAACAGCTTCATCTTGCTTCGATCTACAATTAAACACCGTTGGTACCAGCAGTCAGGAAATAAGGAGACACATTGTACTGGGAAAATCTGCAGTTAGTGACTAAGGTACATCTGATTCAGGTCTTAGTCTTTTGGATCACTTGTTAGGCATCTGAGAGCTGGACAATGGATAAGGATGACAGAAAAAGAATTGATGCCTTTTAACTGTGGTGTAGAAGAGGACTGAACATCTCATGGATGGCCAAAAAAACAGATATGTCTTGGAGAGGGTACAGGTGGAGGCAAGAATGATGAGACTTCGCCTCGTATACTTTGAGCATGTTGCTCGGAGGGGTTATTTCTTGGAGAAGGACATGATGCTGGGAAGGATGGAGGGTCAGTGAAGGAGAGGAAGACCCTCAACCAGGTGGATTGACACAGTTACTGGTGCAATGGGCTCTTGTGTGTCAGGAAGTGTGAGGATGGCGCAGGACAGGACAGGGTTCAGTTCTAGTGTTCATAGGGTCGCTATAAGTCATACTCAACTTCGCGGCACCTGTCAACAACAACACTCTCATCAGGTTAAAAAGAGAATTAAATAAAACCACAGGTATAGGATACTTAGTGCAGTACTTGATGCCTAAAAAAAGCTAAAAAAATAAAGAAAATAAAACCAAATAAAATCAAAGTCATTGCCAACACGTTGGAGCTGACTCACAGCAGATCCTCCAATAGGTTTCAAAGCTGTAAATCCCACAGGAGGAGATTGACCATCTTTGCCCTCAGAGCTGCTGGTGGATTCAAACTGCCAGCGAGGTGTGACCTTTGTTTTAGTAGCACAACTCCTTAAAGACTGGGCCCCCAGAGCTCGCTACTTGGTGTTTGGATAGCACTTTGTACGTCTTTCTCAGCTTCCTTCTCATTGTTGAGTTGAAACTAGCTCAGAGCTGATCCTCCAGCTGGTTTGCAAGGCTATAAATTGTACAGGAGGAGATTGCCCATTTTTCTTTTTCCAGAGCCATTAATAGATTGAAATTGCCAGAGAGGCGAGACTTTGGGTTAACAGAATAACTCTCTATGGACTACGCCACCATAGCCCCCTAGTATATCTTAGAGGCTGTTGGTTATTCCAGAACCCTACCTGTCCCAGCCAACCTTTTGCATCACCTAAACTAGACATCTCCTCTGCTCTTCCCAGGGTGTCTGTCACCTTCTCCATATTTACAGCCGAGTTAGACCTGCAGTTATTTCTAAATGAGGTGCTGAATGTCCTGGGGTGCTTCCCTTACTGATTGGAGAAACTTAGAAGTATTGGGAGAGAAAAGTTCATCGTTGTGTACATAATTGTAACAGTAATAGTTGTCAGTTGCACAGCACTTTGCAGCTTACAAAGCATCTTCACACGTTATTTCACTTGCTCCTCACAACAGCTATGGGAGATAGATATTGTAAGTCACTCTCCTCTCTAAGGTAAATGAGGCTTAGGACAACTGAGAGACTTCCTCAGGTACCAGGAGGATCAGATTCCAGGTCCTGATGGGCCTTTTACAGAAGGGCAGGCCTACCTTCAAAGAATGAGCTCCCTCTGCCTGGGATTCTGGGATAAGGGATTTCTCTCCACTGCACATTTATGAAGCATAGAAAATGTTTTTCACTTATGCCATGGGGAGAATTTCCGATAGCAGCACTTAAATTCAATTAATATTTACTGGTAGTTCACAGGGCCCCTGCTCCTCTACCTGCTATCATGAGGTTACAGCAGATAGTGGAGGCCAGGCCACTGCCACACAGGCCTTGTTATCTTGTCTAGACAAGATAACCATTCACACACAGGTAAGTATTTGTGAGATCAAATAGAAATAAACTTAAAAATACACTATTCAGGAGCTAGATAAAGTAGCCTTTGCTGTCATACAAGAACAGAATTGTTGTTTTTTTTTAAATCGTCATCTCTATCTCTGTCTCTATCTCTATCTATCTCTGTCTTTGTCTCTGTCTCTATCTCTATCTCAATCTCATGATTCTTTAAGAGTTCAATGGCCTCATTTAAATTTGGGTGATACGCCCCCTCTCTTTGTTTCTTAGTGTTGCTGTAGCACACACATCACACACATCACACGGGGGAGACTTTGAAAAACAGAAATTTATTTTCTCACCATTCTCAAGTCTGAAAATCCAAATACGAAATTTGGCTGTTGATTCTTCGCTTGCTGATTGATCAAGTGATTATTGATTATAAGTAACGATTACATGGCTCTTTTTCCATTTTTTTCCCACCCCAGCACTTTTGAGTCTAATCTGCTCTTTTTATAACTTAGTAGCTATGAGGTTTGGGAGCTAACCTGTACCAATACAGTGCCACTAAAATAGCAATGAAAAAAAAAGTTTCTGTATCCAAAGGGATTACATCCAGAGGAATAGGGGTTGAGATTCGAACACATATTTTTGGAGGAAACTGTTCAAGCCAAGACATCATTTGACCTGTGAACTCTGAAAAGCAGAGTTTACATTTTTTTTTCTCTTGATATTTTCAGCATCTAATATTCTGTCTGGCTGACTTGTCTTCTAATTCATTATCTCATCCAGTTCCAAGTTGTGGTTCCTCAGCAGTCATCGCCTGGTACCTGCATGGTACCTAAAACCACCTTACAAAACATCTTCATACACAGTTTTACTGCTTCTCACAAATTCTGACTTCCAAGGCTATGCATGTCACTGAGAGGAAGCCACCATTTTTCTCCCAAAGAGGGACTGGTAGATTCAAACTTCCCACCTTTGGGTTAACAGTATAACACACTAAGTACTATGCCACCAGAACTCCCTGATTGACATCTAGAACTTCCTGGTGACTTTCTTAAAATAGGAAACCCTGTTTTAAGACATGCTGGGATATTCCTGTCCTTCAACACAGAGATGGTCTGACTTTTGCTCTGTGCAAATGCCCTTTACCTTTTTGGTACATGAACCTAGGGGAGCTCTAGTGGTCTAGTGGTAAGGAGTTGCACTGTCGAAATATCCCAGTCACAAAAGGACAAATGTTACATGATGCCACTGTTGGGGAGAGACTGAGTAAGATGGGTTCAATAATGTATACTGCACTGAAACAGAGGAGGGAGAAAACTGTTTAAAAGAGATATATAACTAGGTATTTCTGTCATCACAGGAGACTAGAGCGAGGGCTACATGGTGGAGGGGACCTGGGGGAGGGTTTGTAAAACAATGAAAGAATCTTTTCTTTATTTTTCCATAATTTTTGGACTCATGTACTTATAACTTGTTAGTCAAATTTGAGCCTTCTAGGTTGCAACACCCCCATGATACATCTTCAAGGATATGAACATGTACGGCCAAGCACAATCAATAAGAGTGCTTCTAAATCCCAAAATCAATCTCCATAATAGTCTATGTGTTTCCTACTGCCAAAGGGGCCCTTTAGAGTAGTGAGAGAAGATCTTCACCCTGAAACCCACAGCATCCCTTTTCAGCAGGAAGTAGCTAAGAGAATACGCCATCCCCTTTTCCTTATGACTCAGGGTGAAGTCTCTCTCAGGGAGGAGTGATAGGGAATGGCAAAGGACACACTGACAAAGAAGATTAATCAGAACTGGCTTTGACAAGCACTGTGGCATTTGGACAAGAACAAACTGGGAGGAGGGTAGAGAGAATAGTGCAACAAGGAATGAATGGAAACCCAAAATCTCTGTAAATGTTTATGAAAATTAATAAAATATAGAAAAAAAAAAAGGAGTTGCACTGCCAAGCCAAAGGCAGGTGGTTCAAATCCACCAAGTGCTCTTTGGACAGCCTCCTCTTGTGTGATTTACAGTCTCTGAAAACATGCTAGAGGGCCAGTCAGCTATGTATGTGTTGGTTCCAACTTGACAACATAGAGCAACCGCAACCACATGGACGTTATGTGGGTTGACATGGTCTGCCTGGTGTCGAGCGAGCTTCCTTCCCTCTTTTTTCATTTCCAGGTTCCTACGCGGGGGCGGTGGTCGCCATGCCCTTGGCTGGTGTGCTTGTGCAGTACATTGGATGGTCCTCAGTCTTTTATATTTATGGTGAGTGATGTGACTTAGAGTTCACACAGGAGACTCATAGAGATGGGATTATCCTGTATCATGGCCTTGGCTAAGACTTTGCTATATGACAATAGAAAAGTTTACCATAAAAATGGAATAGTTATCTATCTATAATTCATGTAATGTTTATATTAAAGTTGGCTTTTTGTAACGAGTGTAACATTCTCTTTTAAATCTTATATTGGTTTACATAAAAATTTGTATACATTTTTCTTCATTTATATGCACGTGTTTCATACATCTCTTGACTCATATTGTGCTTCATACAGTCATGCCTGCATATTGTGTTTTATAAAATTAATCACCATTGATCTCTGCCCACTATCATCTTGTCCTTTCAGGTCCCCGTTGGATCTGTTCAGTTTCTTCAACCCCTTCTCTCTGCTCACCAAATTCTGTGACCCTATGATTTCCCTCTTTCCCCATGTTGAGCCCCCACTCCCTCCCCTTTCCCTTTTGGATTTGTGTATTCATTCCACTAGTTATCCTTCTATTTTTACAATAATGGTCTTGTGCACTATTTGTCTTTATGAGACTGAGTTAGTTCACTCAGCATAATGCTTTCCAGTCTCTCCAGCAACACTATTTCTTAAAAAACAAGAAGTTAGCAACAACAAGAAGAAAAATCAGCACATTTTCTCCTAGCTGAACATAATGTCACTTGTGAATACTTTTTTTTAAAAATTGCGATATGGAGCACAGTAAGACCATATCATTCAGCCTTTTGTTTTTTTTACTGCAGGTATGTTTGGGATTATTTGGTACATGTTTTGGCTGTTGCAGGCCTATGAGTGTCCGGCAGCTCATCCAACAATATCCAACGAGGAGAGAACATATATAGAAACAAGCATTGGAGAAGGGACACATATAGTCAGTTTAAGTGTGAGTATAAGTGGACAAAAAGATTTGTTCTTTTTTAAAGAGTGCTCCTCAGTGATCATGCTGTTTTGTTGGATAAATTGTGTATACTGCACTGAAACAGATGAGGGAGAGAATAATTTAAAAGCGATGTATGATAGGCTATTATGGTTATCACAAGAGTCCACAATTAAGGTTGCATAGTGGAATGTACTTGGGGCGGTGGGAGGGGTGTGGGGGGATTGTGTACCAGGGAGGGAGTCTTTCTTTTACTTTTGAAAGAGAGGAGCAAACTGGGGGGGCGGGGGGAGAGGGCTGGGTGGGTAGAGAAGTGCAGCAATGAATGAATGGAAATCCAAATTCTCTGTAAAAATTCATTAAAATTATTTTTTAAAAAAGATGATGCCAATATCTCCACTGAGGATCTCACAGTACTTTTTCTTTCTCCCTAGAAATTTAATACCCCATGGAAAAGATTTTTCACATCCCTGCCTGTTTATGCAATCATTGTGGCAAATTTCTGCAGAAGCTGGACCTTCTATTTACTGCTAATAAGCCAGCCTGCTTATTTCGAGGAGGTCTTTGGATTTGCAATAAGTAAGGTAAACACATAGGCACTGCAAGTGTTCTTAAACTCTAAATCTCTTCATTCTGCTGAGAACACCTTGGCTTCATGATTAAGCACCTTATTGGCTGATCATCATTCATAACAGGATGGTGATACCTAAAACCCCAGAGAACAGTCACATTATAAATTCTGTATATCATATACATAGCTGTTTAACAGCATCTTAGTGAGGATCAGAGCTGTCCTAAGCGGCTTTTAAAGATTTATATTCTATCCAAACTCAAAGGACTTTGTTTTTGAGCTAAGTCAACACACACACACACACACAAGGATCAGAGCTGTCCTAAGCGGCTTTTAAAGATTTATATTCTATCCAAACTCAAAGGACTTTGTTTTTGAGCTAAGTCAAGCATAGCATAGCAGGTAAGGATAAAAAGATTTGAGGATGTAGATGCTTCCCGCGCTTCTCATTAACTACTTGGTAAGTGATGGTGAACATCTATGTGCTCGTTTTGCAAACTACTCACCCCACAGCCCTGCGCCCCAGTGACAGTTACAGCAACTGATAACCACCACTGCTTGATATGTTTTAGAGAGAACCTCTCTCTGTGTTCCCAAACCTGAATCATAGCTATTGGTGGCACATAGTGTTTCAGGCAGGAAGGATGTAGATGTTTAAACACAATCACTATGGAAGAACTGGCTTCTTCCTACAAGGGAAAAGATGGCAGCCTCGTAGAAGTATGAGACACAGCTGCAGGTACTGTCAGAAGTAACCACGGAAGGGTGAGAGGAGTGAAATAATAGTATCTGTCTTCGATGAGCCACTCACTTTGTGCCAAATACTTTACCTGCCTACTATGTGTCTGATTTTATGCTGCTGGTGCTGAGGCCCCTTGGCAATTCTTCAGAAGTGAATAAAAATAATCTGTGTGTCAAGGAGCTTCCAATCTGGTGGAGGAGATGAATACAGCTTCCACACATGGCAGCCCCTTGTTTCACAGAGTGGAACTGAGCTCCGTGGCAGTGTTCTTGGCTGTAATACTGATGCAATCAGATTGCCAGCCCTTTCTTCCATGATGCTACTCATGGACTCAAACTGCTAACGTTTCTCTCAGCAGTTGAGCTCGAAAAGTTTGCGTCCCCCAGAAAGGAGAAAGGTAGATATACTCAAATCTATGTATAAGTTTATTTTGAGAAATGATTAGGAAATTCAGAGCTACTTGGATCCTGTGTAATTCAAACAGATACTCAAACTCTTTGCCTTTCTGCCAGAAGCAACTCATAGCTGGTCCTCCAGCAGCTTTTCTGGAGTTGTAAATCACACGGGAAGAGACTGCTCATCTTTTTCCTGCAGAGCATTTAGGGTATTTGAACGGCCTTTACTCATTAGGTCATTAGGGCTCCCTGTGTGCCTAGATAACTTGGCTTTGGTGGTGGAGGCTGTGAGGAGGAGGAGGAGGAGGGAAGCACATGTCTCTGAAGCAGCTTCAAAACAAGCCATTGTATCTTTTTCTTTGCATTCCAGGTGGGTCTCTTGTCAGCTGTCCCACACATGGTGATGACGATCATCGTGCCCATTGGAGGACAATTGGCCGACTATTTAAGAAGTCGAAAAATCTTGACCACAACAGCTGTCAGGAAAATCATGAACTGTGGAGGTACTGACTTTCAGAGGTGGAGTAAACTCTTATGAAATAGGAGGAAATGGAACTGCAGAGCCCACTGCAGGTCATTGTAGCCATCCAAACAGACCTTGAAGGTCTCTAACTCCACTGCCCAGCAACCCTGGGAGAGTCTATCACACCCCTGGCACATGTCACCCAGCCTGTACTTCGACAATCTGAGTTGTGGAAATTTAGTTGATGGCAGATGAAGGAGTGCACATCTAGAAATGTTCTCCAGCTATTCTCAAACCAAAGTCAAATGGCTTCCAGTTACTAAAACGGAACCAACCCCTATCCACTGCGATAGAGTCAAGTCAGACCACAGCACCCCCACTCTGGGTCTGTGAGGCTGCCTGTCTTCAGGGGAGAAGACTGCCCATCTTTCTCCTCCTGAGCAGCTGGTGGGTTCACACTGCCAATATTTCAGTTAGCAAGTCCAACACTGCACCACCAGCATCTCCAGTTTATTGTTTAGTGTCTCTACACTTATTCTTTGCTTAAGTAGTTTATTTCCCATCTTCTTCCTTCTTTTCTGTAGATACATAGGTATTAATAAGAATCATAAAAAAACTATTCTCTCTGAATACTCTTTTCCTCTCTCAATATATGTGGATCACAACAAGCTGTGGCTGACTCTGAGAAGAATGGGAATCCCAGAACATTTGATTGTGCTAATGAACCTATACACGAACCAAGAGGCAGTTGTCAGAACAGAGCAAGGAAACATTGCATGGTTCAAAATTGGGAAGGGTGTATGCCAGGAATATGTCCTGTCTCCATACCTTTTCAACCTGTATGCAGAACAGATTATCCGGGAGGCTGGGCTCTATGAGGAGAATTGTGGCATCAGGATTGGTGGAAGGTCTATCAACAATCTGTGTTGTGCCGATGACACAACCCTGCTTGCTGAAACTGAGGAGGACCTGAAGCGCTTGCTGCAGAAGGTCAAGGACTGCAGCCTCCTATGTGGATTGAAGCTCAACATCAAGAAAACAAAGATTCTCACCACTAAGACCAATTGGCAGCATCAGTATGGATGGTGAAGAGATTGAGATAGTTAACAATTTTAGTTTACTTGGCTCCACAATCAACACTCTTGGTAACAGTAGCCAGGAAATCAAAAGACGAATTGCATTGGTAAAGTCAGCTGTGAGGGACCTCTCAAGAGTACTGAAGAGCAATGACATCAGGCTGGAGACTAAGGTGTGTCTGATCTGGGCTATAGTCTTCACAATTACGTGCTATGTATCAGGGAGTTGGATAGTGAATAGGGTTGATAGAAAGATAATTGATGTCTTTGAGCTGTGGTGCTGGAGAAGAGTATTGAATATATCATGGACTGCTAGGAGAACAAACAGGTTTCTCCTGGAGAAGGTGAAGCTGGAATGCTTCTTGGAGTCAAGGATTCTGAAGCTTCATCTGACATACTTTGTGCATGTTGCAAGGAGGGGCTGGTCCTTGGAGAGGGACATCATGTTTGGCAGAGTGGAGGGGCGGCGAAGGAGAGGAAGACCTTCGATGAGATGGATTCTGTGACTGGAGTGGTAGGAATGAATGCGTTTGAGATGGCTAGGTTGGCACAGAATAGAACGGCATTTAGAGCTCTTGTACATAGGGTCACACTATGAGTAGCAAGCGACTTGATGGCACATAACAACAACAACAACCTGGTACGTGTACACACACACACACACACACACACACACACACACACACACAGTCATCCTCTATACTGCATGATTAAGTGAGTGTGTCTTCGTTTTGCAAAGATAGAAGAGAAATGAGATGATTTCCCAGCAGAAGGAGAAATTTGTCGTCAGGAATCCCAAACTTTTCCCCAAGGAGAACCTCTTGTTCTTGTTGTTAGGTGCCATTGAGTTGACTAGGACTTATAAAACCTCCATGCCTTGGCCTGTACCATCCTCATAATTTCTGATACATTTGAGCCCATTGTAACAGTCACTGTGTCAGTCTTTTTGTGGGTTTTCCTCTCTTAGGCTGACCCTCCACCTTTCCAAGCATTATGCCCTTTTCCAAGGACTAACCCTCATAACACTATGCCCAAAGTATGAAGCTTCATCATTTTTGCCTCCGAGGCGCACCGGCTTGCCCTTTCTCAGAGACTTATTTGTTCTTTTGGCATCTGTGGGATATTCTGTGCTCTTTTTTTAACACCACAACTCAAAGTCATCATTATTCACTGTCTAACTTTTAGATGCATACCAAAGTTGAAAGGATTATGGTTTGTATCAGGTGAAACTTAGTCATTAGACCAATATCATTGGTCTTCAGCACTTTGGAGAAGTTCTTGACAGCAGGTTTTCCCAGTGCAACATGGCTTTTGATTTCCTGACTGCTGGTACCATGGATGCTGATTGTAGGACCAAGCAAGATGAGATCATTGTCAACTCCAATCTTGTCTCCATCTATCATGATGAAGAAAGTGAAGGCCCAGTGGTGTGGATTTGTTTTCTTGAGATTGGGATGTAATCCATATCTAAGGCTGTCATCCTTGATCTTCTGCGGCAAGTGTTCCAAGTCTTCTTCACTTTTTGCAAGCAAGATTGTATTATTTGCATAACAAGCATTGATGTCTTCCTCTGATTCTGATGCCACATTTTATATCTCTAATATAGTCCAGCTTCTCGAATTATTTGCCTAGGTCGTACAAATAGTGAAGTTCTGGGTTAGTAACCAAAAGGTTGTTGGTTTAAATGTACCCAGAGGTGTCTCAGAAGAAAGATTTGACAGTGCGTTTCCAAGAAATTGCAGCCATTGCAAACACGTAAGAGCACAGTTACACTCTAAAACTCATGAGTCAGATTCTATTCAAAAGCAATTGATATGATACTTTATTATCTTTTTTGTTTTATCCCTCATCCTCTCTTTTTAGAGACTTAATTTTTCACAGATTTATTTCTTTTAGGTCAGAGTTAGGTTCATAGAAAAAATTCTCACAGACCACTCTTCCCTGTGTCTTCTCTCTCCTATTAACATCACACATTCCCAAATAGGCTTATTACAGCTGGTGGAACAAGGTCGATACAACACTCTTGACACCAACAGTCAGAAAATCAAAAGACAAGTTGCAGTAGGTAAATCTGCTGCCAGGGACCACTTCAGAGTGCTAAAGAGCAATGATGTCCATCTAGAGACTAAGGTGCACCTGGCCCAGGACATTCATTATCTTTGCAATTACTTGCTATGCATCAGAGAGCTGGACAATGGCTAAAAATGCCAGAAGAAGAATCAATGCCTTTGAGTTGTGGTGCTGGAGAAGAGTATTGAACATACCATTGACTGCCAAGAGAACAAATGAAGTCTGTCCTAGAGAGGGTGAAACCAATTTGCTCCTTGGAGGCAAGGATTCTGAAGCTCCAGCTTATGTATTTCTCTTTAATTTTGATCTTAGCGGGGCTATGACCCATATGCATCCTGTGAACATCGGAACTGAGCTTTGCCCTACCCTGCACCATTCTCATCAATGATGCCATTGTCAATGAAGATGCTTCCTCTAGTCCATTGACCTTCCACTTTTCCAAGCATGATGTCTTTTTTTAAGGACTGGTGCCTCCTTCCTCCACCTAAAGTTATGTAACATATGATTTTGAATAGAATCTGAACCGAAGCTCCTTTCACTCTGTAGTTGATGCCGTTTAAAGTCTGGATAGAGGATTATTTTAGAGGATGCTGGTGGCAGCAGCTGAGTTTTGCATTGTTTGTTTAGGAGGAGAGAATAGAGGTGCAAAGGTTTGCTTTAATCAGGTTGTCTGTGACATAACTGTAGGACAATCATGAGAGCTGTCTGGTACCAGCAGACTGTCCTCCCACTGCCTGAAACAAAGGGCCGTTGTGCCATCTTTCTGTTTGCTGGCGGTTGTACTTACCATTTTTTTGGAGTGAACTAACTGCTTCATAACTTCCTTATCCTTTTTTTCATTTTATTAGACTCACTTTTTACAAAGGAAAGCAACAGAGAGTACCATTGTTCTGCTGTGTTTTCAATGCAAATGTTTTCTGGATTTTATAGAGTGTCCTGAGAGCTTGGTAGATTCTTCAGAGGAAAGAGTTCTCCCTGACACTTCGCAAGCAGTGAGATGCTGCTTCAAATATCCACTCCAGCTCTGTGGTAACTTTTGACAATTAATAATAGAGTACTGTCATTGTATGTTTATATGTGAGACTATGGAGATAGTCAAAGGATGTTGTTATGTACCATTGAGTCCCGTGGAGTAAGTAGCTGGTGGGTTTGAACCATGTACCATTCAAAGGGTCCAGAGTGCAGTTCCTTACAACTTGTTGTTGCTGTTACATGCCATAGAGTTGTTTATGAGCTATAGTGACCCTTTGCACAATGGCTATGAACCCTGCCCTATCCTGAACCAATCTCACTGTCTCTGACACACTTGCTCCAGTTACCCCAGTGATCATACCAAACCATCTCATCTGGGGTTTTCCTCTCCTACACTGTGCCTCCACCCTTCCAAGCCTGATGCCCTTTTCCAAGGACTGGTCACTCCTAGCAACATACCCAGTGTAAGTAAAACAGAGCTTAAAAATCCTAGCCTCCAAGGAGAAACTTGATTTCACCCTCTCTAGGGCAGACCTGTTTGTTATCTTGGCAGTCCATAGTATGTTCAATACTCCTCTCCAGAACCACAGCGCTCAAACGCATGCTTTTTCTTCTGTCATCCTTAGTCATTGCCCAACTCTCTGATGCATAGCAAGTAATGCAAAGACCTAAGCCACCAAAATTCCCTGGTTAAAGGATAACTATTGCAGTATATCCACACCGGTTGCCAGAGAGGCAGTGCTGACTCACAGTGACCTCATGTGGGTCAGAGCAGAACTCTGCTCGGGGAGGTTTAAAATTTTTCAGAAGCAGATGGCCAGGCCTTTCTTCTGAGATGTCTCTGAGTGGATTCTCTCCAAGCATTTCGGTTAGTGGCCCCACATGTTAACTGTTGGCACTACCCAGGATTTCTCAACCAGCTGCAGGAGAATTTTAATATTTAAAAATTATGTGTGTCGGGGGGAAATGCAATGTCCTTGGGGGTATTTAAAAAAAATGTTAAGGAACCAAACGTGTATGCATGGCCAAATGAAAAATTCTTTTGTTTTCTAACTTTCACTCAAACTACAAAATACAAAGTTGAATAGAGAAAGAACACATTTTTTTTTATGTGTGCAATTTTTTATTTGTAGTTGTAGGAGAGAAAGAACACATTTTGATCAACTAGATTCAAGTAAAAATATTGATTAAGCTACCCTCTCAGCCCACAAACTAAATAAACCATTGACAAACCAAACCAGGAGGAACCACCAATGAAGTGACTGATGGCCAACTTCTTTCACCCCAGAAGCATCACTGAACCCCATGGAACCATCTGGTGCTTGAGATGAACCAAGAGAAAGGTAGAAGGTTCATGGGACACTCAGCTCTTATTAACAGAGTCACAGAGTCCTGAACACTTGGGTAATATTTTAAGCACTGTGCCAGAATGTGTATTTTAAAACTAAGATCTATTAAAAGAAAAAGAAACAAATTCTGACTTGAGAGATCTGTGAACTTGGGTTGATTGTCATGGAAATAACTGTGTCTCCCCTCTGTTTCATCTGCAGGCTTTGGCATGGAGGCGACCTTACTTCTGGTGGTTGGCTTCTCCCACACCAAAGGGGTGGCCATCTCCTTTCTGGTACTTGCTGTGGGATTCAGTGGCTTTGCTATTTCAGGTAAAAAATCTTGGGAGAAAGGAAGGGCAGAAGCCTGGTTATTCCCAAGAATCTGGGCCACCTCTAAAGAATTTTATTTACCGTGATGACCATGCCATTGCAAAGGGATGAGCTTAGGTGTCCAGTCAAGCCGGAATGGTCCTTATTTTTGTTATAATGGAAATATACTAGTATAGGTGACTCTCTCAAGGATATGAGCATAAGATATCTGAGTATGTATTCGGTGAAGTGGCTCCTTAGGAGCTAACCACCAGCTTACTTTTCCTCACTGAGACTCTTTTATGGCCTTTTAAATTTTCATTTTCTACTAGCCAAGAGGGTCAGAGAAAATAAGGTAGAGAGCAGGATTTAGGGCTGTTGTACATAAGGACGCTATGAGTTGCAGGCGACTCGACGGCACATAACAACAAAAGCAACAACTAGCCAAGGTTTTAAACCACCTAAATCTAATGACTAAGATGCACGTGATCTGAGCCATGGTCTTTTCAGTTACTTCCTATGCATATGAAAGTTGAACAATGAATAAGGGTGACAGAAGGATCAATGCCTTTGAATTGTGATGTTGGAGAAGACTATGGAATATCCGTGAACAAACAAATCCATCTCAGAACAGGTACAACCAGGATATTCCTTAGAGGCAAGGATGGTGAAACGGTGTCTCGCACACTTTGAGCATGTTGTTAGGAGGGATTAGTGCTTGGAAAAAGACATCACGCTGGGAAAAGTAGAAGGTCAGAGAAAGAGAAGAAGACACTCCAGGAGCAGGATTGACGCAGTAACAATGGAGCATCTCAGGGATGGCGAAGATGGAATAGGATAGCACAAGGTTCAGACCTGTTGTCCATATGGTCACTATGAATCATCATTGACTTGATGGCACCCAACAATAACAGCAACACCTACTGTGAGACAATTGCCATGTGAAACATCTTATGCAACATCTGCTGAAAGTATTATCTAGCAAGTTTTGACATTACTTGCATTAGACTGCTGAGGACATGTACTCTTGAAAAAAAAAGATGCTTTTATAATTACACACACACACACACACACACACACAC
This sequence comes from Elephantulus edwardii, assembly GCF_000299155.1. Classification (NCBI taxonomy): domain Eukaryota; kingdom Metazoa; phylum Chordata; class Mammalia; order Macroscelidea; family Macroscelididae; genus Elephantulus; species Elephantulus edwardii. The sequence goes on from NW_006399818.1 coordinate 8,984,908, forward strand.
ACACACACACACACACACCCCACCCCTCTCTTTTTGTCAAGTCTGCTCCATTTCATACCAATCTGAATCCATGCGCTACAGAGGAGCACTTCTCCACAGAGTTTTCTTGGCTGTAATCTTACAGTCCAGGAAGCAGTTCGCCAGGATTCTCTTCTGCATGCTGTTGGCTGTGCTTGAATCACCAACTCTTAGGCCAGTAGTTAAATGCATAATGTTTGCTCCTCTCAAGTCCTTTACCTACAGTCACATGTGATGGTGAAGGATACAAGTGCCTCTAAATCTGTTCACTATCCACTATCTCAGGATGCCTTAAAGATCAGACAGAGTAAAAACTATGGTCCATACTGTTCAACAGTGGTTAAGTATCACAACAATAAGTTGACTTGATATTTACATGGACCAAAAGGAATATGTCTGGAAAAAGACTTCACTCTTGGAAAGGAAGGCCTTTGATGAGACAGATTGACACAATGACTGCAATGATGGGCAGGGGTTTTTGATGATGGCACGGGATCAGGCAGGGCTTTGGGGTTGCTGCCAGTCAGAGCCAGCTAGCAATAGTGAGTTATAAAAAGTAACTTACATCTAAGAACTTGTGTTTGGAGGTCCACAGACTTGGTATCTGCTAATTAAAGGAAATCATTTACTAAACCACAGTTTCCACATCTAGATTGAGAGGAGTAACTGAAGCCCCATAGAACTGTTGGGAGGCTGAGCTGAATGACACAGGGCATACGTTCCCCCACATTACTTACGTGCCAGGCACTGTTCTTGGTGCTGAGGACACCACAATGATTCTATGCCCTATGCCATTCAGCTCAGCCTCCCAACAGTGCCATGGGGCTTCAGTTACTTCTCTCAATCTAGATGTGGAAACTGTGGTTTAGTAAATCAAAGATTCCGCCCTCACAGAGGTTAGGTTCTGGAGCAGCTGAGCATTTGAAGCATTTAGCTGAACGTCAAGTGCACCACAACCCACAAATATTTACTATGATTGCTTTGTTGCTTTTTAGCTTTGTAATTCTCAAACATTAATGCACAATCCAATCACTGTGTTGTTGGTGGGTGTCACTGATTCGATTGTGATGCTTGCTGAACCCAGGTGTGGAGAATAGATCTGTTCTGTAGGGAAATAGGTCACTAGGCCTGTGATCTGAGGTGCCCCTGGGTGAACTTGAACTGCCAGCCCTTCAGCTAACAGTCAAGTGCTTTGCCATTCAACTGCACCACATAAGGAGTAACAGACCACCCCAGGACATTCGAAAACGCAGATTGTGATTCATCAGGGTACATTTTTATGAAACCCTCCAGTGATGTGGATGCTACTCACTCCCAGAGTAGCAGGGATAGAGCAATTGTGGCTTATTGCCAGAAAGAGGGTAAGGGATATCTTCTCGGAAAACTCTATAATGGAAAAAAAAAAGGATTCATATCCTGTGCCCTGAGATATCAAAGTGCTTAGGTTCGTATTGTTTCCTTCCCCCCAGATTGTCAATTAAGACTGTACAATGAGAAGGAGAGAGGCCTGGGAGCCCAAGTCACAGAACTGTCACTGATTTAGCACTGGCAGCTGTCTTGGCAGGAGTACAAAGCAGGGTGCTGCCTGGAGGCAAGGGGGGTGAAACTTGGTCTCACATATTTGGGGCTTGTTGTCAGCAGGGGCTAGTCATTGGAAAAAAATTGTCATGCCAGGAAAGGTGGTAGGTGAGAGAAATAGAGGAAGACTCTCAAGGAGAAGGATCGACACCGTGAACTTAACCATGAGCTTAAGGATCTCAGAGATGGTGAGGACGGTACTGGACAGGGCAAGGTTCAGATCTGTCGTTTACATCATTGCTATGAGTTATAGTCGACTCAATGACACCTGACAGTAACAACAACAACAACAACTGTATTAGACACTTGTCAAACACAATCCCCTCTAACCCCCATAGCTCCTTGTCCTCATGGGGACCTATCTAGCACTCCCTGTGGACAGTGATTAAAACCCTGGGACCAACATCTCTAGCATGTGTCAGTCCAATTGCTGTGTTCTGTGGAATGGATTCTGAGTCACTGCACCCCAACAGGGTCTATAGATGCAGAACTGATTATGGAGTTTCCTTGACTATGACTTTTCACCTGGAAACTCTTGTGGTGCATTGGTTAAAGAAAGGTGGATGGTTGGAACCATTGGCTGTTCTTAGGAAGAAAGACATGATAGTCTGCTTCTCTACAGCTTACAGGTTCAGAAACCTTGTAAGACAGTTTGGCTCTGTCCAGTAGGATCACTAAGAGATGGAATTGACTAAATGGCAATGCACTTGCCTTGGAATCCTTATGAGCGCAGACCATCAGGTCTTATCTCCGAAGGAGTTACTAGTGGGGTTGAAACATCAACCTTCTAATTAGTAGGCAAACACTTAACCCTTACACTTCCAGGGCTCCTTACTACAGGGGATCATGCTGCTAATCTAAAGGGCTGTCTCTTTCTGGCAGATCAAATCCACTGGCAGCTTTGAGGGAGAAAGGTAGGCAATCTCCTGTGTAATTTGGAGCCTTGGAAATGCAATGAAAAATCAGCTATGAGTGGGTTCAGACTCGACGTCAATAATATATATTTATTTTCCAAGATGGGTTTTGTTATGTCCATTTGATCATTGATGAAACTTAACTTGGTGACTCACCTTGCTCAAAGGCACACCACAGGTGGCTGAGACTTGAATGGAAGTTTGTCTGACCCAACAGTGCTGTAATAGGGACTAGGAGCCTTGGTAGGTAATAGTCTCTCAGGATTTGCTGTTTGACAACTTAGGGGATATGAGTAGGGATGCTAAGGAAGACTTCTGGGTTCAATTCTGAAGCTGACTATTGGCAAAGGAGTCAAGGCAGACATGATTTGAAAGATGCAAAGCGCAGGCGATTCCTGTTTTGGGAATGTCCTGTGACAAGAAGGTAGACTCCAAGCTTATGGGTGGCTTTCTTTTTTCCTCCCTCTCTTCCTTCTTTCCCCCTCTCCTTTCTTTTCATCTGCTGCATCAATCTAACCAGAACACCTCGTTTTTTTAATGATTCTCTTGCTGAGCACCACTGCGCGTGTGGAGCTGGAAACCTGACAGTGTTTTGCATATTTTCCCCCCTAACTGAATGCATAAGCTTCGGCTTTGCAGCAAAGCGTAATACTCGGCAATCACATTAATTGCTTCTTATCTCTGGGTTCTTTTCTAATAAAGTGTTTATCTCATTCCAATCAGCAGTAAGATTCATTAATCTTGAAACTGTTTTATATTCAGACTATCTGGAACTTTGATCTGAAAGAGAAAAGGTCTGTTTAGTCTGTTTATTACAAAGATGCTTCGTTTTTTTG
>NW_006399818.1:8989383-9000610 GCF_000299155.1 Elephantulus edwardii
ATTTTCAGCTTCAGATACCTGATACCAGAACCAACTCCATGGTAGTGGATTTTGGTTTTGTTTTGCTTTTGTGTATGGTATGGAAAAAAAGAATTAAAAAGAAAGACTAAACTGAAAAAGAAATTTGAATAAATGAGATGTATATCTTTCTATTGTAATTTCAATAGCTTATGTTAGTAATTAATCAAAGATATATTTATTGACTGCTTTAATGTGCCAGGCCTTTTGCCAGCTCAAGAAAGGTAGCGGTAAATAAGGCAGATAAGATAACCTCCATTACAGAATATACTGCTGATTTTACCATTAGGTGTCATGTAATTAATTAATAAACAGCCCTTAACTCAATTCTTACAACAATTTTATGAGAATGACTACCCTTCATCTTAGTTTATAGATGAAGAAGCTAAAGTTTAGCATATTGACCAAGGACCCAATAGTTGGATCTTGATCAAAGGAGGAAAAATTGTGGAACAGAGCTTAAAATTCTTACAGGAAATGAAACTTATTAAATAGCTTGAAAGCAGAGGACTCTTCAAATATATCAGCTGAAAAGAACTTTTAAGCCTTGAGCAAAAAATATACCATAAGAGGGGTTTTAAGGCTCCTTTAGGCTCACTTAATAACATATTCTTTAGCATTGCATGCTTTTGAATAATTATCTACTTCTGATTAAATGGATAAAAGTAACTTTAAACACCGAGAAAATTTTTTAGTTTAGTTAATAATAATGAAACACAGATGAGGCAGAGATAGAAAGCTGGCAGATCATCATTGAACTGTAATGTAAAAATGATTGAATGACTCTATTTTGTTGTGTATATTTTCATTTAAGAAGAGGAAAATGATGCAATGCAGAAAACAGAAATCCCTTGTCCACATTTGCATCCCAACTAAGCAGCTTTTGTTGAAGTCTAACCTAAAGGTTGTGCTTCTCTGCAGTTAGAAGCTACCGGTCGCTCGAAGGGAGAAAGAGAAACAATCTCTCATGCCCATTACAGCCTTATGAAAACCCACTGAATGGGCAGCTTTGAGTTGATGAGAATGAGGTAGAATTTTTTTTAGTTACCTGAGTCTCAAAATGTACTTTTCAAAAATTGTGTTTCCTTATACAAGCATTTATACACATCGTGTTTCACTCATGCATAGTGACTTTATGTGATAGTTCACATATGTTATGTTTTATATAATTAATTGTTATTACCTATACTCTTTATCACTTTGTCTCACTCTTGAGCAGTATTGACAAAGCTGCTTCCTAATGCCTGAAGCCTCCTCTCTCATAGTCTTTTCCTGCTTCCCTCTTTCCCTTCATTTCTTGTATTCTTCTCTCTCATTAAATGCTGGTGTTGGAGTGCATCAAGGCTGTATTCTCTCTTCATAGCTATTGAATCTGTATGCTGAGAATATGATTCAGGACTGGACTCTATACAGAGGAGTGTGGCATCGGGATTGGAGGGAGACTCATCAATAACCTATGTTATGCAGAGGACACAGTAGGGTTATAATGTTTCTTAGTAACTCTTCACCTAGTGTTTATAGCTTATATGTATTTTCATTACATGATTTCAATCATGTATTGTTGTTCTTATGTACCATTGAGTCAGGACCGACTCATAGCAGACCTTCCAGCAGGGGTTCAGAGGCTATAAATCACATGAGAAGAAACTATCCATTTTTCTCCTGTGGAGCACCTGGTAGATTCAAAACAATTGCCTTTGCGTTATCAGCGCAACTTCTTAGCCCTGGGCCACCAGAACTGTTTTGTTAGGTGCCATTGAGTTAAGTACGACTCATAGCGACCCTATGAACAACAGATCAGAACCCTCCCTGTCCTGGGGAGCTCTGGTGGCCTAGTGACAAGAAGCTGCAACTACAATCCCAGAGGTCCACAGTTCGAATCCACCAGATGCTCTGCCAGGGAAGGAGGGGCAATCTCCTCCTGTACCAGTCAGATCTGATTTGACGGTACACGCACACAAAAATAATAATAATAAAAAATAAAAAAGAACCCTCCCTGTCCTATCCTGTGCCATCCTCACAATCTCTGACACACTCAAGCCTATTGCAATAGTCTCTTCTCTGTGTCAATCCACCTGCGTGAAGATCTTCCTCTCTTTTACCTACCCTCCATCTTCCCAAGCATGTCCTTCTTCAAAGAATAACCTCTCCTAGCAACATGCCTAAAGTACGTGAGATGAAGCTTTATCATCTTTGCCTTTAAGGAGTACTGTGGCTGCATGTTCTGTAAGACATATCTGTTTTGCAAAAGGTATTGATTCTTCTTCTGCCATTCAAATTCTTTGTCCAGCTCTCAGCAGTGTAGTGAGTGACAGAAAAAGACCATGACTCAAATCAGATGCACCTTAGTTCTCAAATCGACACGCCTTTAAGAATATAAAAGGCAAAAAATTCAGTAACATTAGCTTTCCGAAGAAGGCCTCAAGGGAGAATCTTAGTAGTAATAGTAATAGTGGTAGCCGCAGTAGCACCAGCAGTAGTGAGTATAGCAAACAACTCATTGTTCTGCACTTAGAACCGACTCACAGTTGACATTCCAGCAGTTTTCCCAAGACTGTAAATTGCATGAGAGGAGATTCCTCATATTTCTTCCTTCATAGCAGCTGGTGGTTTTGAACCAAGTGCCTGTGGGTTGACAGTGTCACTCCTTACTCACTAGGCCATCAGTGCTTAGCCATTTGTTAAGGACGTTTGTATACCTGTTTCTCTTGAATCTCTTCCCACAGCAACTTTATGAAGGAGCTGAGCCTCCGGAAATGGAAATCTCATACTATTGTAGTTGTTAAGTGTCATTGGGTTGATTTCAACTTCCAGTGCCCTCCTGTGACATGGTAGAACTTTCTCATAGTGTTTTCTAGGATATAATCTTCATAGGATCAGATCAGCAGGCCTTTCCGCTGCAGAGATGATGGGTGAGTTTAAATTACCATCACTTTGGTGGGCAGTTGAGTGCAGAACCATTGCCCCACCAAGGCTTCTTCTCCTACTATTACAGATGAAGAAACTAAAGCCTAACAGTTACTGAAACAGTGGAAATAAAAGTCAAATCTAGGTTTTACAGGCTCCAAATCAAGTATCTAAGTGCGTTCTGTAAATTACAGAGGGTTATGCTAAGGTTTGTGCAAATGTTCATGACTTAAAAATTTCTATTATGTCAGGTGACTTACCTCGGAGTGGAGGACTAGCCAGGAGGATGGAATGAGGCAAGGTTGGTTTCCAATCACACTGTAGGTGGTTGTGTGATTGTTTACTCGGAATAAACCCCGTTTCGGTGTTGGCTACAATAGTATTTTGGAGTTCTGAACCTCTAAGGCAGAGTTACTGTATTTCACTCCACTGAGGACCATGGCAGACCTGACTGCTGAATCACAGCATGCTTTTCCACTGGGTTCAGTTTAATGTGACAATCCTGATCCAGGTCCTCTAGGTGGTTGTTGTTGTTGCTATGTACCCTCAAGTTGCTTGTGACTTTTGCCAATCCTATGTCAAGCTCTGAAGCCTGCTCTGTCCTGAGCCAACTTTATTGGCTCTGACACGACTACCTCCATTACCCCAGTCACTGAATCAATCCATCTCTTTGAGGGTCTTCCTCTCTTGTGCAGTCCCTCCACCCTTCCAAGGATGATGACCCTCTCCAAAGACTGGTCCCTCCTTGCAACATGCCCAAAGTATGCTAGATGAAGCCTCAGAATCCTTTCCTCCAAGGAGCAGCCGGATTTCACCCTCTCCAGAATAAACTTGCTTGTTTTCCTAGCAGTCCATGGTATATTCAATACTCTTCACTAGTACCACAACTCAAAAGCATAAATTCTTCTGTCATCTTTAGTCATTGTCCAGCTTTCCAATGCATAGTAAGTAAGACCATAACCTGGATCAGGAATATACCTTAGTCACAAGACTGACATTGTTGCTCTTCACTGGAGAGGTCCCTGACAGTAGATATTCCCAAGGCCATTTGTCTTTTGATTTATCTGGATGCTGGTACCAAGAGTGTTGATTTTGGAACTAAGCAAACTGAAGTTGCTAATCACCTCAATCTCTTTTTATTATTAGTCTTGTGCATGAGGAAACCAAGTATGTTGAGGATGGTGCAGTTAGTTGCTGCTAAGCAAATTCTGACTCACGGTGGCCTCCTAGACTATGACCATTTAGAAGTAGATGGTTAAATTTTTTCCCCTTCTGTCTGTGCTCTAAATGCAAACCCTTTTGCTTGTAGTCCAGAGCTTCACCATTTGAGCAACTCAGTCACCAATGAGAGACAGGGGATGGGAAGATTTTCTGAAATGCATTTGAAATTCTGTCCTTGACTCTGACTTTAGGGTACTGGCTTCTCTACAGGTTTCAACGTCAATCACCTGGACATTGCTCCTCGTTATGCCAGCATTCTCATGGGGATTTCAAATGGAGTGGGAACCCTCTCTGGAATGGTCTGTCCTCTCATTGTTGGGGCAATGACCAAGCATAAGGTAACAACAGTTCCTTGTCCTTGGGGGCTGTGGGCTGCAGGGACTTGATGGTGAGCACAGCACACACGGTGTGAGATCTCAGTTCCTGTTAGTATGTGAAGAGTGTGTCTTTGACCTTGGTTGAGTCCACTGAGTTTCTTTTTTATTTTTTTAAATCACCAATGCCAGTGGGTAGATTCTTGTTTAACCTCCCATTTCCTCAATTAAGAAATAGGCGGTGAGGGGGCAGGGCAAATGCCACAGAGACTGTATAGGGACACAAAGAAGAAACTGAGGAAATCAATTTAGGAGAAATGAATTACCCAGGTTGTGGTATAATTCTAAGCAATTAAAATTTATAGGCCATGTCTGTCTAGTTGCTCAATATGTTGCAACAAAAGAATATTAAGGTTGCCATAGCTCCTTGTTCTGATGGAAATAAGCAAGGCATTAATGGCCCTTTCTACAAGGGTGTGGTGTCCAATCTCTGCCAAACCTCTGTGTATTTAGATTAGGGTGGAGGGTCCAAGGGATCCGAGGATTCAGAGTTCAGCTGCAGGCCACAGGCCTCCTTTATCTATGCCTCTGAAAGAAGATTTCTCTTGCAGAATTTTTAAACATTTTTCTTTTTTTAATCCTGAGACAATTTTATAGTTGGATTGCCTGTTACAAACAGGCAATTCCGGCTTTTTAACTGATGAAAGCATAGGATAATCTTCTAACTCTTTATCAAAGTAGGAAAAAATACAAAGTTTGGGCATTTTATAGGCATCAAGCCAAATTTAAACATATTGATGTAGAGTTGGAATTGATTCACAGTTGGAACTTTCAGTGGGTTTTCAGAGGCTGTAAATCCCTTAAGAGGAGATTGCCCATCTTTCTCCCTCAGAGGACTTGGTGGATTGGAACTGCTTGCCTTTGGGTTGGTAGCATTACTTCTTACAAGACTACCTAGTGGAGCTCCTTTTTATAGGCATAGAGTCCATGTTTTTCCTCTCTGCTTTCCCCAACTTTGAATATAAATTCTGATTAGTATTAGTATTAATATTAGCATTTTCTCCACTTACTGTATTTTTCACAGAAAAGATAATTACAAATAAGAAAATATTATTACAGAGGTGGGTATTTTAATGTTCAATCAACATATCCAGCAGCGAAGTATAAGACCTCTGGTGTTTAAAATGGTGACTTTGTAAAAGAAGTTTAGTTCCGCTTTCTCTGTGAGAGGATAAGGAAGTCTGGTGGCATAGTCCACTGGGAACTGCACTGCTACCCCAAAAGCTGCATCTTCTCTTTGCTGGTTCAAATCCACCAGGAGTTCAACATCTTCCATGCAATTTAGAGCACTGGAAACCCAATGGTCAGCAGAGTTGACTCTGACCCCAACATAATGAGATGTGTGAGAAGTCTATTTGTAGACTTGGAACTTTGTTGAATTGTCACATATGTTTAAATGGGGTCTCTTCCTAATCCCTCTGTTCCCACCCTTTTCCCCCTTGGATTCCCATACATATTTTACTAGTTATCCTTCTCTCCCAAGTTATGCATTGTTATAGTTATACGCTGTTGAGTCACTTGCAACTCATAGCAACCCTATGAACAACAGCCCCGAAACCTGCTCTATCCTGTGCCAACTTTACTGTCTCTGACACACCTACCCTCATTATTCCAGTCACTGCATCAATCCATCTCATCGATGTTCTCTTTCTTTTTCTCCATTTCTTCACCTTTCCAAGCATGATGTGCCTCTCCAACTACTGGGCCCTCCTTGAAACATGCTCAAACGATCTCAGATGAAGCCTTAGAATCCTTGCCTCCTAGGAGCAGGCTGGCTTCACCCTCTCTAGGGTGAACCTGTTTGTTCTCCTAACAGTCCATGGTATATTCAATACTCTTCTCCAGTACCACAGCTCAAAGGCATCAATTCCCTTTCTATCATCCCTAGTCATTGTCCAGCTCTATGATGCATAGCAAGCAAATGCAAAGACAGATCAGGCACACCTCAGTCTTCAGACTGACATTGTTGCTCTTCAGTACTTTGGAGAGGTCCCTGACAGCTGACTTACCCAATGCAATTCGTTTCTTGATCTCCTGACTGCTGGTACCAAGAGCATTGATTGTGGAGGCAAGAAAACTAAAGTTGTTAACAATCTCAATCTATTTTTAAAAATTGTTGCTCCTGAGTGCTGCGTAATATTCCTTGTGCAAATGTATCACATTTTTTCAATCCATTCAATTGTGGTTGCACATTTGGACTGTTTCCAAATTCTTGTGATTTTGAATAACACTGCTATGAACATTGGTGTACAGATCTCTGTTCCTCAGTTCTAATTTCCTTGAGGTATATTCCTAGTAGTGGAATAACTGGCTCACACAGAGTTTCTATGTTCAACTGCCTTCCAGAGTTGTTGTACCATTTTATAATCCCACCAACAGACTATAAGAGTTCCTACCTCTCCACACCCTCTTCAACATTTATTGCTTGCTGCCCTGCTAAACTTTGCAACTGACTACATGTGTTTTTATATGTTGTTTTTTAAGAAGTATTTTTTTAATTTAAAAATTAATATTTACCAAGATTGTCTGATTTTTTAACACCCAAATTCTCTTTAATATATTTATGGGTTCTGCCTGTTACTTTGGACACATTTCTCTTGAGGAAGCAAATAATTGCCTTTGAAGTGGACAAGTACTTCCCTTTCTCCCCTTGCCCCCACCCTGCCAGATGAATTTGCTGGAATATTCAGGAAGCTTCTTGAGGGGTGCAAACGTTAATTGGCGCTCTCTTTTCTGTGCAGACCCGGGAGGAATGGCAGAATGTGTTCCTGATAGCGGCCCTGGTGCACTACAGTGGTGTCATCTTCTATGGAGTCTTTGCTTCCGGGGAGAAACAGGAGTGGGCTGACCCTGAGAATCTCTCAGAGGATAAATGTGGAATCATTGACCAAGATGAATTAGCTGAGGAGACAGAACTCAACCACGAGAGTTTTGTGGGTCTCCAGAAGAAGATGTCTTATGGGGCCACTACTCAGAATAGTGAAGTCAGGAAGAATGAGTGGAGAGGGCAGAGAGGAGAGACTGTCGATGAGGAAGAGCTGACATCCTACCAGAATGAAGGGAATCTCCCAGCTACATCCTAATGCCTGAGGGACACTTCACCTCCTCACTGTTGAACCAGAAAGTATCCATCCCTATAGCCTTCTCCATAGCTGGACTTGTGTCAGAGGACAAAATTTGGGACTACAAATATAGGCAGGGGAGGAGAAGAGATGTGATCAGCTGAAAAAGAAATGTTATCTTGCAATGCATTTACAAGCTTAGTCCTAGGTGAGAAAAAATAAATATGCATATTTCTTTTTGATTGGCCACTGACCCTCCTCTCAAAGAACTGAGTTTATTTAGAAAGGAAAGAACAAGGAAGACAATTCCATGTTGTTAAAGGAAACATTGGAAGAAACGAAGGTATTTGATCTGACAAGGGGAAGTCCAATAGTTGCCACCACTCCTCTGGGAGCAGCCTTGTACCAAGGGCTCTGTCCCTGATAAAGGCTGCCCGTGGTGGCCTTGTTTTGTGCCAGGTGATTTATGAACATGCTTTTAAACTCTCCATATCCCTCGGAGTTGCATTTCTTATCCCTGTTTTACAACTGAGAAAATCAAAGAACAAGGCATTAGATTATCTGAGGTTTTGCTTTGAGGCCTAGAACAAGAGTGGGTGAGATCCAAAACAGGGCATATCTGGGGAGGGCGATTTCAACTCAGAGTTGAGTAGAACTTTTCAATAATGAATGCTGTCTAAAATGGACATATCTCATCTCCTTGGTAGTTTCCTATTTTAAAGGCCAGAGTGGGTGATGGGAAAATATGCAGATGGATGTTGTAGAGGAGACTCAAACCCCATTGTTTCAGGGCTGGATTCAAAGACACTTACAGTCCTATGTGATATAAAGAGTCAAATGGGTCTGTAAGTTCATAGCCTTTTAAGACAATAAAGGCCATAGACACTATCTGAAAGATGCAAATATCTGGAAAAAATTATAAATTGAGTAAGCCAAATTTCCAGGAATCCAATGGCCAGAATGACTGTGAGACATTTAACTAAGGCGTAGCCATTAAATTAAACCCTTTGTGATAGCAGGACAGTGGTTAGATAATGTCTAAAGTGACTTCTAAACTTTTAAAACATTTGCTAAATAAAGAGGCATGTTTATTTGTCAGTTATGCGAGTTAATATTCTTCTGAAAGAGTCTTCTATTTAAGGACAAATATTGCATAATGCCACTGTTATAAAACAGGACTGAAATTGGGGGGAACTAAGAAAAGAGGTGATAAATAATGTACACTGTATTGAAACAGATGAGGGAGAAAATTGCTTAAACAGAATATATGATTAGGTATCATTTGCATGACAACAGTCCAGAACAAGACCTTCAGAGCAAAGTGGACTGAGGAGGCGTGGGAGGGAAGATAGAATTGTATAACAATATAGAATTTTTTTTTTTCAAAGAGAAAAGCAAACTGAGGGCTGGGGGGAGGGATTGGCAAGGAGGACAATGTCAAACAATGAATGAATGGAAATCCATGTTTTCTATAAACTTCATTAAAATCTCAATATTAAAAAAAAAAGAGTCTTCTATTTAAAAAAAAATCCCAGCTACATTATTTCTTTAAAATTTTCTGCTGATGACCATACTGGGAAGTTTTATCAAATTATAAGATATTAGGATGAAAATATTCCTAATGATTTTATTTCATATAATATTCAGGGAAAGAATAATAATAATAAAGCACTAGTTATATAGAGAATTAACTGTGGTGGCCTGTGAGTAGCATTGCTAACCCGTGGGGAGTATCTTTCTGGTAGTTCAAATCACCAGCGACTTCACAGGAGAAAGACAGACAAGCTCATCTCATCTTTTCTCATTCAATTTACACCTCGGAAAACCCATCAGAGGGTTAGCTATGAGTCAGCTCTGACTCGACGGCAATGAGCTTGAGTTTTGAGTTTTACAAGAAATTACTAGCATCTGAGACAATGTGATCCATAGTTAATGTTAGCAAAATTCATCTTTAATCACATAAGGCAATAACACGGATACTTTCAAACTGTATTTAATAATTTACTGCTGTTATGTAAAGAATAATGTAAAGATAAAATTCTACTATTGTTAATTGTTTTTGAAAATTTTATTTCTACTTTCAGAAGGAAAAGTGTATAATATTGTTGATGAAAAAAAATCCTAGGTTTGCTTGTTTAGTATTATAAAGTGATGGTTTTCTCCACCTTAGTTTCTCACATATATATATATTTTTTTGTCCTAATTGTTAAGCTGGAAGTTACAGTTTATTTCACTAAAAAAATAAGAATTTTTAAAAAATAAAAAGTGTCCTCTTCACTAAATAACATTCTTTAAACCAATGGAATATGATTTATGTTATTAGACATCTTAAGCTTATTTAATGAGTGAATTAATATAAACTTCTTAAAACATTTGCTGGCATGTAGAACGTGCTCAATCAGTATTAGAATCATTATCTTCTTTAAACCTTTTTGATAACTTTTTGGTTGGAAAGAAAGTATGCATGTCATTTTCAGCCATTAGCCACAGAGTTCACTGTGAAAGTTGTATTGTTTTCTAAGTAAAAAGAAATTTCAATGTTTATGGTAGCAGGTGGCTTTTTCTTGTGTAAATGAACTAAAAAAAAAATGTATAGAAATCTTACAATTATCCTTAAAATAATATTGCAGATGTGATGCATAACTGTATTTGCAGCATCATTTAAGTGGGCACCATATGCAGCATTTTCACATTTTGATAAATTGAAGAACTTAGAGGCTCCATAAATCACCCTCATGCTATTTTTGTAAAAATCGAACTTTGGATTAAAAGCTAGGAAACACATGATTCTGTTGTGATGTATTTTGTCTGGGGAAGTTATTGGACAGATAATCATATTTGAACACCAGGCAGATGCAATTGCTGAGTAAATGTACATTTTGTGCAAAAGTCCATTTGAGGCAAGGCATGCATTCTAGCAGGGAAGAAAGGAGAGAGATCTGAGTGTGGTGGATTCCTGAGAATAGCTTCCTAGGAATGCCTTAACAGAACACTAAGATACGGGTGGCTTCAAAGAACAGACATTTACTGTTTCATAGTTCTACAGGCTGGAGATCTGAACTAAGGATATTGAACAGTCCGTAGAAGAATATGGATTCTTGTCTCTTACAGCTTCAGGCAGACCCAGGCATTTCTTGGTATTCTTTGCTTTTTATTTAGATGCTTCCTCCTTTCTTACGTGACCTTATATTTATGTCTATTCTCTTTGTAAATGACATTACTCAGATGGGTTTAAACCCAACAATACCTTGTCATGGAGGTGATCTTATCTCCAAAAGAAGACTTTATAGTAAAAAAAAAATATATTTCATTCATTGGTAAGCAGCAACTGAGAGAGTGGAAGATTACAAAGTGCCATCATGTGTGCAATTGGTCTCTCCTCATTAGGAGTTAAAATAATGAAGAAAATGAAAAGCAGATATTTCAAAGGACTAATGAATCATGCTTCGGGGGGAGAGGGGCAAATGAACTCTGGGAGGATATCAAGAAAATCGTCCATGAAGAATGCAAAAGATTATTACAAAGGCTGAAAAAGAAGAAAAGATCAAGATGGATGTCAGATGAGACTCTGAATATTGCATTAGAGCGCCGAGAAGCCAAAGCTAAAGGAAGAAATCAAGAAATCAAAGGGTTAAACAGAAAATT
>NW_006399818.1:9003975-9012533 GCF_000299155.1 Elephantulus edwardii
GAATACTTTTTCCCAGTCAGTGGCTTCCCTTTTTACCCTGTTGGAGAAGTTTTTGGATGTGCATAGGGCTTTGAGTCTTAGAAGATCCCATTCATCTATGTTATTTTCTCCTGGTTGTAGGTAGCTTTCCTCTCTTTTACTGACCTTTACTTTTCCAAACATGATATCCTGTTCACAGGAACTAGTGGTACAAAACTGCACTACAATCCTGAAGGCATGCAGTTCAAATCCATCAACTGCTCAGGGGAAGAAGGATGGGCAATCTCCTTCTATGTGATTAACTGCCTCTGAAAAATCTGCTGGAGGGTCAAATTTGGGGTCTGTTCTGACTCCATGGTATACAACTAGTTCCTCCTACTCACACTCAAAGTCTGTGAGGCAAGTTCCATCATTCTTGTTTTTAAGGAATGCTCTGGCTTCACTCCTTCCAGGACAGATTTATTTACTCTTTTGTTAGTTCATGCTATGTTCAATATTCTTTGCCAATATCACAATTCAAGGGCATCAGTTGTTCTCTAATCTTCCTTAGTTACTATCTAACTTCTATATACAGATGAAGCAGTTGAAAATACTGTGGCTTGACTAGAGATCATGATGCTGTGTGAGATAAATCAGTCACAAAAAGACAAATACACTGTTACGAAAGCTAGATAAAGGTTTACACACAGAGAAAATAAATTCAGTATTACTTCCTTTGAGGGTAATTAAGAGAGGGAGGGATAGAAAAAGAAATTGGTAGACAATGAATAAGAGCAAACAATAAGTAAACAAGCATATATACACATAGCTATAAAATAACTTCTTCTCTTGTTGTTGTGTACCATCTAGTCTGAACCGACCCTTAAGAGGGTTTTCAGAGACAGTAAATGGCATGGGAGGAAATTGTCCACCCTTCTCCGAAGGAGCTGCTAGGGGATTTGAACTGTGTGTCTTTGAGATTACAGCACAATTTCTTACCACCAGGCCACCAGAGCTGTCTATAGGGTAATTAGCAGCATATGATCAATTATTGACATAATGAACAAACTGACAGGCATTTTACCACTAACTGCTAATCATAGACACAATTAGTGTACAAATGCCATGGCACATGATACCCTTTAAACCCCAAATTAGGCTCATGACAGGATGGCAGGATGGAGCCCTGAATGTGAGTATCTGGTCCAGACAGTGGCTCAGCTGGTTCTTTTGTACTGGTGATTGGTACACAAGGCTCAAGGGCCACAAAGCCTGAGGGCTTACCAGCATTGTCCTGTGGTGAGCCTACCTTCCTTGGTGTCCATGAAGATTCCCTCCAGGACTGTGCATGATACGGGACCCAGCAGTAAGAGTCGTGGCTGAGCTGCCTTTCTCGGTGCTGGTGAAGATCTGTTGCATGCTTGCCTAGGATTCAGGACCCAGCCACATTGGCCTGTGGTGGGGCTATATTCCTCAACATCAAGGAAACAAAGGTTCTTACTACTGGGCCAATAGGCAGCATCATGAGCGATGCAAAAGGAATTGAAACTGCAAATTATTTTATCTTACTTGGATCCACAATCAGCACTCTTGGTACCAACAGTCAGGTGATCAGGAGATGCACTGTGTTGGGCAAGTCTGCTGTCAGAGACCTCTCCAAAATACTGAAGAGGAATTAGGTCTATTTGAAGACTAAGGTGCACTTAATTAAGGCCATGGTCTTTTCAGTTACTTCTTATGCATCTCGGAGCTGGACAATGAATAAAGATGACAGAAGAAGAATTGATGATTTTGAATTGTAGTGTTGGAGAAGAGTACCGAATATTCCAAAGACTGCCAAAAGAACAAATAGGCATGTCTTGGGAAAGGTGCAGCCAGAGTACTCTTTGGAAGCAAGGACAGTGAAGCTTCATCTTGCATCTTTGGAAATATTCCTTGGAAAAGGATATCATGCTTGGGAAGGTGGAAGGTCAGTGAAAAAGAGAAGACCTCATTTAAGTCTGTGACAGTGGCAGCAGCAACGGGCTCAAGTGTGTATCAGAGATGATGATGATGATGGTACAGGATAGGACTGGATTCAGATCTGTCGTTCATTGGGTTGCTATGTGTTGCATTTGACTAAACAATACCCAACAACAACAGCAGTGACTTCATGAACATATCTTTCCTGGTACTAAGAATAGAAAATGTTGCTGTTTATAAATGCAAAAGAAATAAAGTAAGTTGATAAAATGAAATCTCTGGCAGTTCAAATCCATCAGTGACTTCATGGGAGAAAGACGATCTCTCATGTAACTCACAGCCTCTCAAAATCCAGTGGAGGATTAATGAATTGGCTCTGACGCAGTGATAATGAATCTGAATTTATGGATTTATATCGTATAGGGCAGACCCGGGGAACAAGACGGTTGGTAAGTAAATGCAGCCTGGCGAAAGGAGGTAATTATCAAAAATAAACAAAAATCCGGTAAGGCAAATAGGAAATGCGATGATAGTGCTTTGTGTTGAATGTAAAGTGGCCTGAAGTGAAATCAGGAATGTATTTGGGTAAAAAGGTCCAGAATGAGGGAAAAGCAAATGTGAAGACTCTGATGTGGGAACAAGGTTGGCATATTTAAAGTGCTTTTAAGTGGGAAATTTCTGAACATATTTTAAAGAAAGATCCAACGTTTACAGAGGCAGAAGATTGGAGCGGAGTAGGATTGCTGGACATATTTGATTACAGATTTGGACTTGTTTACTGATATGACAGTGGCACTATTAGTGGGATGTTGAAATACCAGTCTGGAATTCAGAGCAGAGTTCAGAGCTGGAATTGTGCTTGGTGAGTCATTGTCACATAGATGATCATGAAAGCCATAGGATCAGATGAGTTAATGTTTGAGTGCAGAGAAAAGGAATGTTACTTAGCACACAGATTAGGAAGATAAGAAGGAATCAGTAGAAGAGACAGGGGAAAAAAGGAGCCAGTGAGGTGGGAGGAGAAGGGGTGGCCAAGTGAAGGAATTTTGAAGAAGTCAGACAATGCAGAGAGTTGTTGTAGAATAAGCTTTTCCCAATATGATCTCTTCAAAGACTGGCCCAAAATATATGAGATGAAATCTCACCTTCCTTCCTTTCTTCGTTCCTTCCTTCCTTCTCTCTCTCTCTCTCTCTCTCTCTTTCTCTATCTGCTTTCTTTCTTTTTTTCCCTTTTCTTTCTGTTGTGTACCATTGAATTGGACAACCAGCACAGGAGATTGCCTCTCCTTCTCCAGCGGAGCACCTGGTGGATTAGAACTGTGAGCCTTTGGGATTACAGCACAGCTTCTTGCCTTTAGGCCATCCGCGCTCCCTTACACCATCTTTGTTTCTAAGGAGCACTCTGGCTGCACTTGTTCTAAGATCAACTTATTTGTTCTTTTGGTCATCAGCATTTTCAATATTCCTTGGCAACACCAACATTCAGAGGCATCAATTCTTCTTTCGGTCTTCCTTCTTCATTGTTCAACTTTTCCATGTATATGAAACAGCTAAAAAAACTGGTTTGGGCCAGTTGTGCCTCATTTCAAAGTAGTCCTTGATCTAAAGGAGGCTAGGATTTCTCCAAATAGTGAGTTCAAGTGAAGGAAACCTACCTAACAGTTGGGCTGTGGCTTTGTACTCACTGTTATCAATACTCATTGAAGAAGACTGATTCTTTTGGGATCAAAGTCAGACTACTCAATGGCTTAAGCCATTGATTTTAGAATTTTACCTCTCTCTTCTTTTCTCACCCAAACCTCCTTGATTACTAATCTATGATCTGCTGGCTTAGTGGGTAGGGATTTGAAGTACCAACCTAAAGATTAAGTGTTTGAATCCACCAGCTTCTCCTTGGGAGAAATAAGGGCAATCACCTCCCTCATGAGCTACAGTCTTTGAAAACCCACTGGAGTGTCATGTATGCATCAGTTCTGGCTCAATTACACATATCAACAACAATAATGGTTTCGTCTATATGATATTTGGAAGCAGGAGTGGCATCCACTTTCTAAACAACATGCCTCTGGAAACTCTATGAACTTTGATAAATGTCAATAGAGGGGCTTCAGGTCTTTTTTACATAGGGTCGCTATGAGTTGTGCTCAACGTGAAGGCAATTAACAAAAACAACAACAGCAATGTATGGTATAGTATGGCATGTTTGATACGGTATGTATGGAATGGTATAGTCTGTGTGCTAGAGTATGTGTGGTATATGTACTGTATGGTATGGCACAGGAGGAAGTCAATGGAGGGAACTATGTGACACCATAAGCTACTAAACTGAGTGAGCCCAACCCTTGTGATGCCATTGCCATCAAGACAAAGTAAATATTATCACTTAAAGAACCACTTAAAAACAAGGCTATTTATATAATCAAAGTAAGCCAGTTTTCTCTGTAGACCAAATAATTACACACAGCAAGAGTGAGCACCTTGGGTTTTTACTAATTACAGAATTTTTCACAAGATAGCTTTTATTTTCTGAGAGTGCTGGTGGTATTAAAGTTGTTTCCAAGACACCCTGTTCAAAGATTGCCTTTCACATTCTTCAAAATGACATAATGCTTCCTGATTATTTCAGCGTTAACACAGAATCGAAAAGCCACAGTTGAGAGTTCACAGTTACTTCCTTTTAATCTTCCTTAGGAACACATTTCATAATAAGTTCCGGCCTAAAACGTGACACTGGTTTCCATCAAAGGTCCTTATTCTATTCTTAGCTGAAATGAGTTCGAGTCAAATGACTTTTGGCTCCTCTGTCAGTTGCTGCTTCTGGTTTCACACATTTTTAATATGTTTGAGGGTAAGAATTTGTTTTAGAGAGAAGGTTTTGATGCCCCGTGAGCTGCATTCTCTATGAGGAAAGTCAGCACATGCTTATTTCTATAGGGAAGATTGAAGGCCAGGGATTTATCGATGCTTTTGGTACAAAGTTAGTTTGCAAAACACAAACAGATGTTTATTTTACCCCTTGCTTGAAACTCCAGATATTTTTGCATGGCAAATTACATCCAATTGTTAAAACAATTTATGAAATAATTTATTTGCTCATAATTGTATGGCTCAGAATTTGAGGTTGAACTCATCTTGGTAGAAAAGTGAGGATGTCAATTCACAGACTAGTAGATTTACTAGACAGTGTTTTCAATTGCTTTGTATGCATCTGAAAGACAGCCAATGAACGGCATTGGTAGAGTATTGAATACTCCATGGATGGCCACAGAGCAAACCAATCTGTCTTGGAAGCAGTGTAACCAGAGAGCTTCTTAGAGGCAAGGACGATGAAAGCTGGTCTCACATTCATTGGTCATGTTGTCAGAAGGGACAGTCTTTGCAAAAGAGACATCAGACTGGGAAAGAGGTCAGTAAGAGAGAAGAAGAGCCTCAAGGAGATGGGCTGATACAGTGGCCACAACAATGGACTTGGGCATGGCAGAGAATGTGAGGATGGTGGAGCAAAGGAGAGAGTCCAGATGCACCGCCAACACAAAGGCGTATGGTTAGAATCCACCACCTGCTCCTTGGGAGAAAGATGGGCAATCTCCTCCCAGGCAATTTATTTCTCTTTTTTTTTAATAATTTTGGGGAAGGGGGGCCGGGGGCCGGCAAAACAAAACCGAACGGGAAAAGAAGAAAATGGCCCCCCCTTCCCGGCAAAAAAACCGGGGGAATCCAAACAAGAAGCCCCGGGAATGCAAGGCAACCTCCTGCCAACAAGCCAACAAAACCTCCCCCCTCCCAGGCAATTTAGTGCTTCTGAAAACCTGCTGGAGGATCAGCTATAAGTTGGTTCCAACTTAACAGTACACAACAACAGCAGTGACTCGTGTTTGACTCAGTAACACCAAACAACATCTTGGTAGTCCTCCCCTGGGGAGAGCTCTGGTGGCCCCAGTGGTAAGAAGCTGTACTGCAATCCCAAAGACACGCAGTTCAAATCTACCAGCTGCTCTGAGGGAGGAGAATAGACAATCTCCTCGCTTGCAACTTACAGTCCCTGAAAATCCACCAAAGGGTCAGCTATGGGTCAGTTCCAACTTGACGGCAAACAACAACAACAACAATAACAATCCTCTTCAGCTTATCTGAACTGGACACTCTGGATGGCCCCACTGACAGTGGGCACAGGCTGCCGACTGGAGAGCCCTGCTTCTTTTTCTAATGCCTCTCACCCTGCAGTCAGCTAGGCAAAGCTTCTTTCTCTGGAGGCCTCAGGGAAACATTATCATGACATTGAAGCTCCAAAACCTCTAGAGGCCAAGGTCACAGATCCCACTCTCACTTCTTTCACATTCTGTTACAAAGGGACTCTAGGGGAGTGAGTAGTCTGTAGCCAGTTGCACTGGTAACCCAAAGGCCATGCCCTCTGTTGGTTCGAAACCCCCAGTGGCCCCAAGGGAGAAAGATAGACAGTCTCCTCCCACGGGATTTACAGTTTAGGAAATCCAATGAAAGACCAGCTATGAGTCTTTTCTGACTCGCAGCTATGACTTGACTGACTTTGTTGCAGGATCAGCCCTGATTCAAGGGGAGGGAAAATAAACTTCATCTACGATTGAGAGGAGCAGCAAAGTCACATCGTAAAGAACATTCACACAAGGATGAGGGGAATG
Organism: Elephantulus edwardii; assembly: GCF_000299155.1. NCBI lineage: Eukaryota > Metazoa > Chordata > Mammalia > Macroscelidea > Macroscelididae > Elephantulus > Elephantulus edwardii. The sequence goes on from NW_006399818.1 coordinate 9,010,554, forward strand.
GCTGTGGCCATCTTTGCAAATAGTCTTTCACAGCTTCTCAACACAGAATACAAATCAAATTTTAAGCATGGTTTATATATGACTTTATATCACCTGACAACTGCCTGCCTTTCAATCTTACATTGTTCCATGCTGCCTTTGCTAACTGAACTTTCTGTTATTCAAATGCCTCTACCTTGTCCCTTTCCTCATTTCGCTTCTTATCGTCATTCAGGTCTCAGTTAAAATGTGAATGCACCATAATTTCTCAATCCATTCAATTGCAGTTCAACTTTTGGTCTGTCTCAATGTTCTCAAGAAGCATTTTCTTTCCTTCCCCTCTTTTTTTATTATTAATTTAATGAAAGTTTACAGAAACTTTGGATTTCCATCCATCCTTCCCCCAAGTCTACTGCACTATGCAGCCTTCGTTTTGGACTCCTGTCATGAAAATAATACCTAATCATATATCAGGGATGCTTTAGGCAGAGTATTAAACGATACAGGAAGTATCAAAAGAAGATGGAAAGAATATACTGAGTCATTGTATCGAAAGGAATTGGCAGAGACAGAAGAATTTAATGAAACAACATATGAGCAAGAGCCTATGGTGATGAAGGAAGAAGTTCAAGCTGCTTTGAAGGAAAGAGCAAAAAATAAGTCCACAGGAACAGATGGTGTACCAATTGACATATTTCCGCTAACAGATGCTGCCCTGGACGTGCTCACCAAGCTGTGTCAAGAAATCTGGAGAACAACCACTTGGCCAACTGACTGGAAGAGATCTATATTTGTTCCCATTCCAAAGAAAGGTGACCCAGCAGAGTGTGGAAACTATAGAACAATCTCATCGATTTCACATGCAAGCAAGATTCTACTGAAGATTATCCAAAAACGACTGGAATAGCACATCAGCAGAGAACTGCCAGAAGTCCAGGCTGAGTTTAGAAGGGGTCGTGGTACTAGGGATATTGTAGATGGATCTTGGCTGAAAGCAGGGAGTACCAGAGAAATGTATATCTGTGCTTCATTGATTATGCAAAGGCGTTTGACTGTGCGGACCATAACAAACTGTGGCTGACTTCGAGAAGAATGGGAATCCCAGAACACTTGATCATGCCAATGAGAAACCTATACTTGGACCAAGAGGCAGTTGTCAGAACAGAACAAGGAAACACTGCATGGTTCAAAATTGGGAAGGGTATATGCCAGGGATGTGTCCTGTCTCCATACTTTTTCAACCTATATGCAGAACAGATCATCTGGGAGGCTGGGCTCTATGAGGAGAAATGCGGCATCAGGATTGGTGGAAGATCTATCAACAATCTGTGTTATGCAGATTACACAACCCTGCTTGTTGAAACTGAGGAGGACCTGAAGCACTTGCTGCAGAGGGTCAGGGACTGCAGCCTTCAATATGGATTGAGACTCAATGTCAAGAAGACAAAGATTCTCACCACTGGAGCAATTGGTAGCATCAGGATGGATGGTGAAGAGATTGAGATTGTTCACCACTATAGTTTGCTTGGCTCCACAGTCAACACTCTTCACACCAGCAGCCAGGAAATTGAAAGACGTAATGTGATGGGAAAGTCTGCTGTTAAGTACCTCTCTAAAGTACTGAAGAACAACGGTGTGTCTCTGGAGACTAAGGTGCATCTGGTACATGCCATGGTCTTTGTAATCACTTGTAATGCATCAGAGAGCTGGGCAATGACCAGGGACAATAGGAGAAGAATTGATGCTTTTGAGCTTTTGTGTTGGAGAAGAGTGCTGAATGTGCCATGGACTGCTAAGAAAACAAACAGATTCATCCTGAAGAGGGTTAAACCGGGCTGCTCCTTGGAAGCAAGGATTCTGAGACTTCGTCTGACATACTTTGGTCATGTTGTAAGGAGGGACTGGTCCTTGGAGAGGGACATCATGCTTGGGAGGGTGGAGGGCAGGTGCAGGAGGGGAAGGCCCTCTGGGAGGTGGATTGATTCAGTGACTGGGGCAATC
>NW_006399818.1:9013772-9033705 GCF_000299155.1 Elephantulus edwardii
TCAGTTTCAGCAAGCAGGGTTGTATCATCTGCATAACGCAGGTTGTTAATAGATTTTCCACCAATCCTGACACCACATTTCTCCTCATAGAGCCCAGCCTCCCGGATAATCTGTTCTGCATACAGGTTGGAAAGGTCTGGAGACAGGACACATCCCTGGTGTATGCCCTTCCCAATGTGTTTCCTAGCTCTGTTCTGACGACTGCCTCTTGGTCCAAGTGAAGGTTTCTCATTGGCATGATCAAGTGTTCTGGTATTCCCATTCTTCTCAGAGTCAGCCACAGTTTGTTGATCCACACAGTCAAATGCCTGAGCTACTAAAATTGAAGATCATGTTATTTATTAGCTCACAACCCCCCAGTGACTCCCTTCTCTCCAGGTGCAAGGCCCTCTTCAGTGTTCTCTCCTATATCTGTTAGTTCTTCCACATGTTTTAGCTGTGCTTCTGGTTGATTCTCAAACACATTGTCTACTCTCCCGTCTCAGGATCTTTATGTTCGCTGTTGTCTGTGTTTACCACTTCTTCTCCTAGAGATTTCATTGACTTATCTGTCACTTCTTACAGGTTTCTGTCTAACTATCACTTTTCCAATCTGTTTGGTTTTGATCTCACTATTTTTAAACAGTTGTAGCAACCTAGTGGGTGAGGAATTACACTGACAATGCAAAGGCACGTGGTTTTAATCTAGCAGCTTCTCTGTAGGAGGAAGATGGGAAATCTCAATCTATACAATGTAGAGCTTCTGAAATCAGCTGGAGGACCAACTTTGAATCGGTTCTGACCTGGCATAGAACAACAACATCCCCACTGTCTTTTGCATTCTAGAGTCTTTCCTGTGTCATTTCTCCCTTCATTAGGAAGTACTCTGTCTATTTAACTGTTTCTCTGATATTCACTAGAATACAAGATCCATCAAGATGGGTATTTTTATCTGGTGTGTTCACTGCTATTGTGTATTCTGTTACATTCAGAATAGTGTCAATAGGTAGCAGATGTTCATAAAATATTTGGAATGAATGACTGACCAAATGAGTGAATAGACTTCAAATTAAACTTCGCAGGACATGCCACCGCGCTCTTGTGGCCTAGTAGCAAGAAGCTGCGCTGCAATCCCAAAGGCATGTGGTTCAAGGCCGCAAGCTGCTCCGCAGGAGAAGGATGAGCAATCTCCTCCCATGTGATTAACTGCCTCTGAAAACCTGCCGGAGGGTCAGCTATGCATCAGTTCTGTCCCAATGGTAATCAACAACAACAACAGGACATGCAAACCTTCAAATTTCTTTCCTTTTGCCAGATAAGGTCTTATCAATTACTTGCTATGTATCAGAGAGCTGGACAATGACTAAGGATGACAGAAGAATCCATGCCTTTGAGTTGTGGTGCTGGAGAAGAGGATTGAATATACCATGTGCCAAGAGAACAGATCTGTCCGAGAGAGCATGAAACCAGGTTGCTCCTTGGAAGTAAGGATTTTGAAACTCTGTCTCAGATACTTTGGGCATGTTGCCATGAGGGGTTAGTCCTTGGAGAAGGACTTCATGCTTGGAATGGTGGAGGGTCAGGGGAGAAGACAACTCTGGTTGAGATGGATTGACACAGTGACTGTGGTAAAGGGGTCTGGTATGTCAGAGACAGATTGGTTCAGGACAGGCCAGAGTACTGAGCTACTGTTCATAGGATCACTATAAGTTGTAGTCGACTCAATGGCACATAACAACAACAAACAACAAAAGTGGGCACTGTGAAAGTCTGTAATTGACGATGCACATCAATTTGACTAATTGAAAATATGGGAATTACAGTGTATAAATTTGTTTGGTAGAGAAAACGTTCAACTTGAGAGAGAGAGAGAGAGAATGTTGGAAGTGGATGCAGATTATGTGCAAAGAAGAAGCTGCCTGAAGGCTAAAAGTGTGGAAGCAGCTACTTTAAACAGCTGTTTAGGTTATTGCATGTGGTAAATTACAGAAAGATTCTTGGAAATAAAGGGGTGAATTTTAAACAAATGCTTATCAGCAGCGACAGTTTGACTGGTTTTCTGTTCAAAGGTTCCTGTTGCAACTCATTTTGGCAACAGTGTGTAAAACTGAGGCAGCAGCAGTGACAAAGGTTCTATTTTCCTCCTATCATTATCTGTTGACTTTTAAAGGACCCGGTAATGGCCAGCAGCAGATTGGCTAAAGCAAGGATGAAGCAATGTCTTGTGGGGCCCCTGTTCCCATCAGGCCCCTGGGAACTTTGCAGGTCAAAGCTGCGGGCTTCTGTGATAGAGCATTTCAAGGAAGCCTTATCATTGCAGAACTGTGTGAATTAAGACCCAAAGAGGGGAGAGATGTCCTCAAGGTTATCTTATTAAGTAAGAATCTGGCAAAAGTAAAGTGCAGCTACTCACTTGAAGGAGCTAACTCCAATCTCACCAGAAGGAACATGGACTTACAGTGGTTAAAGACTGGGCTAGTAACTGAAAGGTAGATAGTTTAGATCTCCCAGCTGTTCTGCAAGAGAAGACATGGCAGTCTGCTTCCTTACAAGTTGGAGCCTTGGAAACACTACAGAATTATATTCTATATTCTATAATCACTATGATTCAGAACCAGCTTGATAGTCATGGATTTGAACTTTGGTTTTAATCTTATCAGATAATTTTTGTTCTTTAATTTCATTAAAATGACAATCATGTGAGATACTATTTTTGTTAGGTGCTGTGGAATTGATTACAACTCATAGCTACCCCATGAACAACAGATCTGAACGCTGTTCTATCCTGTGCCATCCTTATCATCTCTGCTAAACTTGAGCCCATTGTTGTAGTCACCGTGTCACTCTACCACATTGAGGGTATTCCCTGCTTCACTTACCCTCCACTTTTCTGACCATGATGTCCTTTTCCAAAGAGAGACCCCTCCTAAAAATATGGTCAAAGTATATGAGACAAAGTTTCAACATCCTTCCCTCCAAGGAACATCCTGATTAAATCCTCTCCAAGACAAATTTATTTGCTCTCTTGTCAGTCCATGGGTTATTTACTATTCTGAAAAGACCATGGTTTGGATCAGGTGTACCTTAGTCTTTAAATGGACATCCTTGCTCTTCAGAACTTTGGATAAGTCCCTGACTGCAGGCTTTCTCAATGCAACACATCTTTGGATTTCCTGATTGTTGGTATCAAGTTTGTTGATTGTGGATCTAAGAAAGATGAAACAATTGACAATTTCTAACTTTTCTCTATCTATCATGATGTTGCCTATAAGCCTAGTGATGAGGTTTTTAATTTCTTGATGTTAAGACATAATCCATATAGTCTTAGATGTTCTAAAGCAAGATATCAAGGTTTTTCTGCTTTCAGGAAGCAAAGTTATGTCATATACAAAACATAGATTATTTATGAGTAATTCTCTAATACAGATGAACATTCTTCTCTAAAATCCAACTTTTTTTGGTATTTTTTCTTCCTTTTAAAAAGATTTTTATTTTATATTGGTTTGCATATAAAATTTGTATACATTGTGTTTTACTCTTTCATTCATATTGTGTTTCATACAATCATTTCTATACATTCTGTTTTGTAAAATTAATCTAGATTTAATTACTCCAACCTTTACCCCATCTTTTCAAGTCCCCACTGAATTAAAGCTCAACCTCTTGAATGATTTTCTCAACATAGCAATTGAAAACGTATAGAGAAAGGACACAGCCCTGATATACACCTTTATTGATCTTAGACCATGCAGTTTCCTTGCTCTGTTCACAAAATAGATTCTTGGTATAGGTTTCACATGAGCACAAGTAAGTGTTCTGAAATTCCCGTTCTTCTCAATGTTAGCCACAACTTGTTAATAATACACACAGTCAAGTATCTTTACATAGTCAATAAAACACTAGTAGTAGACATCCTTCTGGTACTTCTTGTTTTGTACTGTTCAGTCAGAACTAACCCATTGCTGACCCTCCAGTGGGTTTTCATAGGCAATTTAAATCACACAAGAGAAGATTGTTCATCCTTCTCCCACAGAGCAGCTGGTGGATTTGAACTGTAGGCCTTTGGGATTTCAGGGAACCTCTTTAACACCAGTCCACTTAGAGGATCTTATTATTGAAGCAATTTTTTTTCAGAGGGCAGCTCTTTCCAGTCATATTTTGAGTATATTCCAACCTGAGAGCCTCATCTTCTTGCACTATATAGTAATGTTTTGCTCCTATTCACAGGAGTTTTAAAGATCTATTATTTCTGAAATGGATGATTCACTTTCTATCTCAGACTGGAAGCTCTGGTAAAACCTGTCCACCATGGGTGACTCTGCTAATATTTAAAATATCAGATAGTATAGGTTCTAGGACAGTGACACGTGAGCCACCACAATGCAACAGACTGAGATACCAGGTGAGGAAATAATGATGATAATAATTATAAATGATAAAATGACTAGGGACAAATGAAAATTATGATAGCACATATTTATTGAGTGCCTACTATCTACCTGAAAATAATATAGTCATATACTTAGAAGATCAAAGACTACAGCCTTCAATATGGATTGCATCTCAATGTCAAGGAAACAAAAATTCTCACCACTGGACCAATAGGCAATATCATGATAGGTGTAGAAAAGATTGAAACTGTCAACAACTTCATCTTACTTGGATCCACAATCAAAACTTTTTGTACTAGCAGTCAGTGCAGTCAGGGACCTCTCCAAATTATTGAGGCAGTGATGTCAGTTTGATGACTAAGGTATGCCTACTCAGGCCATGGTTTTTTTCAATCACTTGCTATGCTACTAAGAGCTAGACAGTGAATAAAGATGACAGAAGAAGAATTGATACTTTAAAACCACGGTTTAGAGATGAACACTGAATATCCCATGCACTATCAAAATAACGAACAGATATGTCTTAGAAAATGTGTAGGCAGAGGGCTCCTTAGAGGCAAAGATAATAAAACTTCATCACATATACTTTGTTCATGTTGCTAGGAGGGGCTATTCATTGGAAGGCTATTCATCATGCTTGGGAAGGTAGAGGAAGGGTGAGAGAGAGGAAAATCTTCAACCAGATGGATTGACACAGTGACTGCAGTAATGGACTCAAATATGTCAGAGATGATGAGGTGGCACAGAGTAGGACAAGGTTCCGATCTGTTGTTCATACGGTGGCTGTGAGTCATACTTGACTCAACAAGAGGAGAGACAGTATGAATTTTTGTTTGTTGAGGTGTATGTGATACAGGAGTTGAGATAAAGAAAAAAGTCCAGGAGGCTTATAGATTTACTCCAGTGAATTTACTTTTTTCCTTACTGAATATTTTAAGCGCCATTACCACCATGAGGGGAAGGAGTCCTGGTAGCCTGAAGCTCAACATCAAGAAAACAAAGATTCTCACTGCTGGAACGATTGGCAGCACCATGATAGATGGTGAAAAGACTGAGATCATTAACAGCTTTAGTTTGCTTGACTACGCAATCAACATTCTTGATAACAGCAGCCGGGAAATTAAAAGACGTATTGGAAAAGTCTGGTGTCAGAGAACTCTCCAGAGTACTTAAGAGCAATGATGTCAGTCTGGAGACCAAGGTGCACTTGCCTCAGGCTATAGTCTTTGCAATTACTTGCTATAGATCAGAAAACTGGACAATGACTCGGGATGATAAAAGGAGAATTGATGCCTTTGAGCTGTAGTGCTGGAGAAGAATATTAAGTATGCCATAGACTGCTAGGAGAACAAACAGGTTCATTTTAAAGAGGGTGAGGCCAGGCTGCTCCTTGGGAGCAAGGATCTTGAAGCTTTGTCTGATGTACTTTGGACATGTTGCAAGGAAGGACCAGTCGTTGGAGAGGGACATCATGCTTGGGATGGTGGAGGGACAGTGCAAGAGAGGAAGACTCTCGATGAGCTGGATTGACTCAGTGACTGGGGTAATGGGAGTAGGTGTGTCAGAGATGATAATGTTGGCACAGGATACAGAAGGGTTTAGAACTGTTGTACACAGGGTTGTTATGAGTCACAGGTGCCTCAACAGCACATAACAACAACAACATCCAGGAGGAGATGGAAGATTAGAAAATCTACACAACGTCTGTGTTACATGTGAGAATATATTTTGCTGTTTTAGCATAAACCTAAATAACTGTACATGACTTAGGGAAAAAGGCCAGTCTTTACAAATTCAAATCTGCTGCTCTTGAGGTGACATCAACTCATGGAGACTTCAAGGTGTCAGAGTAGAATTGTGCTCTGTAAGATTTTCAACGGTTAGATTTTTTTGAAGATCACTGGGACTTTCTTAGGAAGTGCTTTTGGGTGAAGTCAAGTTTCTGCCCTTTCAGCACATTATTAATTTGTACTGTGCAAGTTTCCCAGCTTCAAATATTAGCAAGAATCAGAATCAAGTGCCCTTCTCTATCTCTCTCTCATGCATGCGAGTCGTTTAACGTCTCTTCGTTGTAAGTCCTTTCCTTGTAAAATGGACTTCTGTTGCTCTAATTATAAGATAATGTGCAAAGGATGTCTCCACTGACTTCCAGTGACTGTTCTCAGGGAGTACTTTCATCCTTAAATGGTTCTCCTTGAAAGAGTACCTGCTTTATGTTGGCCTTAGAGTGGACCCCAACTCCTAGGAGATGCCCCATCAGCAGTGTGCAAATGACTAAACAAAAGAGAATGCATCTTAGAGACCTTTGGGAAAATATGTACAAATCTATATTTGGCTTCTTCCCAGTGAATGAATGCAAACAACTCTGGGGGAGGCCTAAATCAACAAGGATAATTGCTCGGCTTGACTCTGCCTGTCATTTCTAGTTATTCATGTAATGGAATAATGAGGACACCCCTTCAGAATTTCTAGCCCCTGGTGTTCATCTGCATTTTTATAAGCTGACAACACCTGGACACCTTTCATTAAAACAGCTTTGATGTGCATCCCCTTCTTAATTAAGAACATCTGCTTCCTTCCCCAGTTTTTAAAAAAAAAAGTATCCATCAGTCCTATTAGTGAATTTTCTTTGTAATATGAATTTAATCCTTGGAGAAATGGAAAATGAAAATGGACAAGGTGCACAAAGCCAGCCACCTCAGGTCAATGAGTTAGCCAAGAAAGCACAGAGAGTGATGCCTTCATGAATGCCCGAGGTGCACTGAGGTTGTTGGTAGGTGACACTGAGTCCACTACTACTCAGAGTGACTCTACGAACAACAGATCTGAACCTTGTCTTAATCTGCACCATCCTCACCATCTCTGAGGTGCTCAAGCCCAGTGTTACGGTCAATCCATATTATTGGGTGTCTTCCTCTTTTTTTTCTGATCCTCTGCCTTTCTCAGTATGATTCTAAGGATTCACCCCTCTTTATCACATGCCCAAAGCATGTAAGATGAAGTTTTATTTTTTCTTTTGACAGTCCGCGGATATTCAGTACTATTCTGCAATACTATCACTCATAGACATCAATTCTTCTTCTCTCATCCTTATTCGTTGCCCAACTTTCAGATGCATAGGAAGTCGTTGAAAATGTCATGGCTTGAATCAGAAACACTCTAGTATTTAAAACGACATTGTTAAAAAAATAAATAAAATGACATTTTTGCTCTTGAGCACTTTAGAGAAGTCCTTGAAAGCATCTTTCCCAGTGCAACCCATCTTTTGATTTCTTGCTGATGTTACCATAGAAGTTAGTTGTGGATCCATGTAAAATGAAGTTGCTCACAATTTTTGTCTTTCCCCATCTATCATATGATTGAGAATTCTGATTTCTTGATGTTAGATGTAATCTGTTTTGATGGCTGTAGTCATTGTTCGTCTAAAGCAAGCATTTCAAGTCCTTCTCACTTTCAGCAAGCAAGATTGTGGCATCTATATCTTTATTTCATTTATTCGGTTTTCTGATACCTATTTTTTAAATGGCTTTCTCACTAAGATTTGGCATCACAGACAATGATACATCATTTCAACCATTTCTACATGTACAATTTATTGACGTTGGTTGCATTTTCCAAGCTGTGCCGCCTTTCATGCTGTCCTTTTCCAACTCATTCTACCACCATATTTTAACCTCACTGCCTACCCAGCTTCCTATCCAATTTATAAACTGTGTGGTTGATTTGTTTTCACATAGGTAATTCTAGAAAAGAAAACAATATTCAAAGTAAATGCACTGGTGGCCTATTGGTAAGAAACTGAGCTGTAATCCTGAAGGCATGCAGTTCAAACCCACCAGCTGCTCTGTGGGAGAAAAATGGGCAATCTCCTCCAATATGATTTAACTTTTTCTGGAAACCCACTGGAGGGTTGGCTATGGGTTGATTCGGACTGCACAGTACACCACCATCACCACCACCACAACAATAACAACAGTGAAAATAAGTTAATTCTTTTTTCTGCACAAAGAAGACTTCAAGGATAGTTTTCATTAGTAGTTTATCTTAGCAGTCGCTCTGGGGGAGTCACCCAGATTCAATAGATTTGCAAAGTCTGGATTCCAGTGAGCATTTGAAATCCTGTTCATCATCTTCCCCACTCCCCTGACTGCTGATGAGGATTCTCCTATAGCGTCTCGGATCGGGCCCTATTTGGTGCCGTATCTTGTGGAAGGTTTGTGGAATAGGAAGATGAATGCGACTCCGCTCTTGCTTGTGAGACACAAACAGAAAGCCAGTTAGGAAATGGTATAGAAGCGGCAACCCTTTACCCCCATCTCCTCTATTAATATGACATAAATGCCTGGGTGGATGATCTTAAGTTATCGAGACTTCTGAATTTCATCTTTTCTCTTCATATTGACCGTGGAATATGAACTATTTTATCTTAAGATTCCTGAGGATTTCTGTTGGCCATTTCTCATTCTGGCTTCATTCTCATTCATTTGTCATCCAGCCTCCTCATTTCTCTGGGCTCTCTCTGGATGAATTTGCCACAATCCCAAAGCAACACTAACTCATGATTACTATCAACAACAGATATTCATTACGCATTTTGTGGAAAAAATGAGAATAGGATGAGTCATTCAAATACATAGCTGGAAACAACTTCATCTGAATGTCAGACTTCAATAATTCTTAAAATATACCAAGGCTTCAATTACTTTCTTAGAGCTGGTCCTTTTTAATGTTTGACCTGTTGCCTTACACACGGGACTATCTTTTAGATCCCATTATCTTGTAGCCTCTCCTTTCAGTCTGTCTTGATTTTTGAATGTTGCTATGGCCAAGCTACTACAAGAGGATGTCTTTAAATACTACAAATTTGTTGTTGTTATTGACATCTTGGCAGTAAATTGTCAAGATTTCCTTTAGAGTGCTCACTTCGGCAGCACATCTACTAAAATCGGGACGAAACAGAGAAGATTAGTATGAACTCTGTGTAAAGGATGACACGTAAGACTTCCTTTAGAGATATCTCTGGGTGGGTTGGAATTAACAACCTTTCAGTTACTAGTTCAGGCCAGGGACTTTTTCAGAGGCTGTCTGAATTGGGAGGATTGGCAAGATTGTGTCCTGTTCCCTTTACAAGAAGGTCATCCTTACCTCTTTCAGTTCTAGCAACTCTGGACATCTGTTGGAGTCCCCTGGCTTATAGATGATCTTCTATCCCTTTAACCACTCTCCAATCCTTATCTCTGTTACTACTTGCATATGTTTCTCCGTGTCTAAGTTCCTTTTCGTAATATACCACTCAGAGGGATTAGGTTTAGGTCTCTTCTTACTCTAATGTGACATTACTAACACAAAAGGAAAACTCCAATAATGAATGGATTGTTTGCTGTTGTTGTTATGTGCCTTCGTGTTGCTTGTGATTCATAGCAACCCTATGTACAATAGCTCTGAACCCTGCTCTATCCTGAGCCAACATTATTGTCTCTGACACACCTACCCCCATTACTCCAGTAACTGAATCAATCCATCTCATTGAGGATCTTCCTCTCTTGCACTGTCCCCCAACCCTTCCAAGCATGATGTCCCTTCCCAAGGACTGGTCCCGCCTTGCAACATGACTAAAGTATGTCAGATGAAGCTTCAGAATCCTTGCCTCCAAGGAGCAGCCTGATTTCACCCTCCAGGATGAATCTGTTTGTTCTCCTAGCAGTCCATAGTATATTCAACACTCTTCTCAAGCACTACAGCTCAAAGGCCTTGATTCTCCTTTTATCATCCCTAGTCATTTTCCAGCTTTTTGATGCATAGCAAGTAATTGCGAAGACCATGGCCTGAGTCAGTGCACGTTAGTCTGCAGACTGATATTGTTGCTCTTTAGTGCTTTGGAGAGGTCCCTGACAGTAGACTTTCCCAATGCATTTCATCTTTTGATTTCCAGGCTGCTGGTGCCAAGGGTGTTGATTGCAGAGCCAAGCAAACTGAAGTTGTTAACTATCTCAATCTCTTCACCATCTATTATGATGCTGCCAATCAGCCCAGAGTGGTGAATATTTTTTTTTTTAAAAAAAAGATCTGGGAGAAGGGGAAGGAAGGGAAAGTGGCTAAAAGGTGCAATAATGAATGGATGAAAATCTAACTTTTCTGTAAACTTTTGTTAAAATGACAATAAAAAAAATTCTCTTAAGATTAAAAAAGGAAAACTCATTTCCCAGCAAGATCACATTCACAGGCATAGGGTTAGGGTTTTAACACATCTTTTGGAGGGATGCAATCCCTGCCATAATTTTTCTAAAGAATGGGATGGGAATGAGAGACATTTGTGATTTCATCGAGATTAGAATTGAGGGAGGGAGATCTGGCCGTGTAGTCTAGAGGGAGTGGCTAATGTAAAGACAATGGCTCTCTGTTGGTTCAAATCCATCACTGGCTTCTTGTGAAGAAAACTGACAATGTCCTCCTAAGTGATTTATAGCTTTGGAGACCCAGTGGAGAGTCAGGTACAAGTTGGTTCTTATGGGACAGTATGATAATGTGTAATGATGGTCTAGTAGAAATCCAGTCAGCTGATGATTTGGTAATTGGATGGTAACTAAAGGTCTTGAGCTGGAACTCTGGTGGCCTAGTTGCTAGAAGCTGCACTGCAATCCCAGAGGCGCACAGTTTAAATCCACCAGATGCTCTGCTGGAGAAGGAGGGTTAATTTCCTCCTATACCAGTCAGATCTGATTTGAGGGTATAAAATATAACAAAATAAAAGAAAATTTTTAAATAAAAGGTCTTATGATTAGGTATTATTATCGTGACAAGAGTCCAGAATGAAGGCTGCATAGTGGAGTGGACTTGGGGGGAGGGAGGGATTGAATAACAATGAAAGAATTTTTCTTTTACTTTTCAAAGAGAAGAGCAACTTGGGCGGGGAGGGGTGAGCAGGGAGAAAAATGCAACAATGAATGAATGGAAATCCAAAGTCTCTGTAAACGTTCATTAAAATCAATAATAAAAAAAAAGAAAAAATTGATACCAATGCAAGAAATTTAAAAAAAAAGAAGGCCTTGGTCTGTGAAAGGATGGACACAGGATTTTTTTTTTAAGGCAGAGTTACTGGGGCATCAGATTCTGTGTTCTACAGAGAAGACAGCTGCAAAGTTTATCCTGAAAAATTTGAAAAATGGAATTCATAAAAGCAACATAATTTAATCGAGCTGAAAACATCTGAAGTATGAAAAATTAGTCTTACTTTCCTTTACTTAAAGACAATTATACTTAATATTTGTAGTTTCCTTCTACTCTTGTGTGTATATGCAAGCTATATGCTTACCGCAAATAAATTTTCCTGTAGCCTTATTTTTTAATATTCTGAAAATTTCTTCATGTAATTAAATGGTTTGAGAAAAAAAAAATTAGTACTCCACAATATAGAGGGAGCATTGGTGACCTAGTGGCAAGAAACTGCACTGCAATCCCAAAGGCACGCAGTTCGAATCCACCAGCTGCTCCGTGGGAGAAGAATGGGCTATCTCCTCTGGTGCCATTAATTGCATTTGAAAACCTGCCGTAGGGTCAGCTACGGGTCAGTTTTGACTTGACAGTACTCAATAACAGAAACAACCGCAGAACCATAGAACAATTTCTTAATTATTGGATGTCTGCCTGTGTGCTTTTCATTTTTGTGTTAAGAAAAATAATACTATAATCTCTGAAAATAAAAACATTTGCATGTTTCCCCAATGATTTCCTGCTGAGAAACTGCTGAAAAGCGAGTCATTAGATCACTATTTTTAACGTTTACAAACTATGCCATCAGGATGATTGGTCATTTTTCAGCATTATACACAGCACATCCTGATGAGAAGTTGTAAGGAGCCCTGTGGTGAGCCATTTAAAGCACTTATTTATTCCGTGCTCACCGGGCTTTTAAAACCTCTGCCCACTTCTCCTGCAACTTTGATTAAATTGAAAAGGCTGGCCTTAATGCATCTCTGTTAATGAGCATGAAGAACATTTGAAAGTCATGAGGAAATGAATGATTCTGAAATCTTGTGCAGTGTGGTGGTGTGTACTGTGGATTCTAATGCACTAGAGACCTGTCACGGGGTGGGTTCCCTAGGGAGTAATTTTTTTTTTTTTGTGGGAGCAGGTCTTTTCTCCCACAGAGTGCAGATAACTTGGTAGCTGGACTGGGCTGTCTTATATATTTTCTGTACAGAAATATCTAGCGACTCTCTCTGATCACCCTGACCAGGACGACAGCAAAAGGTTTTGGTTAGGCTAGAAGACAAAATATAGAACAAAATGTAAATGAATAAAAACCAAAAATTAGCAATCCCAGAGGAACACAGTTTGAATCCACCAGATGCTCTGCCGGAGAAGGAGGCGCAATATCCTCCTGTACCAGTCAGATCTGATTTGACGGTACATGCACACAAAATAATAATAAAGGGAAAAAAAGTTATAAAAAAACAAAAACAAAAAACCAAAAATTAGACTTACTTGACTGATAGAACCTTGAAGTATGGAACTGCAGCCACTCTGGGAAGTCACCTTCTAGACAAGTAATAGACTGGCCTAGTGGCAAGAAGCTGCACTGCAATCTCGAAGGCACATGGTTCGAGGCTTCGAGGCCACCAGCTGCTCTGTGGGAGAAGGATGGGCAGTCTCCTCGTGTATGATTAACTGCCTCTGAAAACCTGCTGGAGGGTCAGCTATGGGTCAGTTCTGACTCTACAGAACACAACAAAAACAACAACAATCTTTTCAGTTACTTCTTATGCATCTGATAGTTGGACAATAAATAAGAAAGACTTATGAGAAATTGGTTCTTCTCATTTGTGGTGTTTGATAAGAGTATTGACTTTATGATGGGCTGCTGGAAGAACAAACAAGTCTGTCTTGAAGGAACAGCAAATACAGTGAAACACTCATTCAAATATAGTAAGACTTCATCTCTTTGGGCATATTGTTAGGAGGAGTCTAGCCTTGGGAAAAGATACCATACTGGAAAAGATAGAGAGAGGGTCAGCAGAGACAGGAAGACCTTCAATGAATTAACACGGTGACTACAATAATGAGAATCTCTGAGTATGACAGAAGTGGTGACACTGGCACAGGCGAGGGCAAGATTCAGCACCTAACAACAACATAAACAATAACACCCATGAGTTATATAATCTTCAGAGCAATCAAAATATATGAGATCAAATGGTCAACATTTGCCCAAACCCAAACATGAGAAAGCAAGAACGGGTAGGGACACTATGTGTTTGGAAATGGTGAAGACATGGTGAGAAAAGAAGAAAGTGCAGACAGATTGTAACCAATTGTTATGAAACAATTTTTGTATGACTTGAATGGGAATCTAATTTTCTGTCTAGGCATTCATCTAACACATAATGAATTATTTAAATAAAAATTTAATGTACATATTTAAACACTGTAATATAATTATTTTATTATTTGTGTGCTAATCTTCCAAGAAATTCCTCCCATTCTGAAAATCATAAAGATACTACTATTCTACATTCTATCCTAATGAATTTTAAAATTTTGCTTTTCAAATACATAGTCTTTAAGCCATATAGCCCTTTTATTATCCTAGATTTTACTCTAATTAGTTCAAGTTTTGCTTTTCAAGTACATGGTCTGTAAGCCATGCATGACCTTTCACTATGGAGAAAGGAGTCTTGGTGGCACAATTGGTTAAGTTCTTATTTCCTAACTGAAATATCGGCAGTTCAAACCCATCAGCTGCTCTGTGGAAGGAAAACCCCCAGTGATCTCTGCTTGTGAAGAGTACAGTTCCATTTTATATGGTCTTTATGAGTTATAATCAATCTATGATTGATAGCATTGAACAATTCTTATGGGAGCAGATTTCCAGCCATGACTGTTGGTGTTGTTACGTTCCATCAATTCACCTGTGACTCATAGTGACCCTCTAAGTCCTGCCCTCTCCTGAGCTAGTTTCACTGACTCTGACACATCTAATCCCATTGCCCCAGTTACCATGCCAATCTGTCTTATCTGGGACTTCCTCTCCTGTGCCATTCTTTCATCTTTCTAAGCATGAAGTCCTCCAAGGACTGGTTTCTCCTGGCCACATGGCAAAAGTATGTTAGACAGAGCTTCAAAATCCTAGCCTCCAAGGAGAAACTTGGTTTCACCCTCTCTGAGACAAACCTGTTTGTTCTCCTGGTGGTGCATGGTATGTTCAAGACTCTTCTCCAGCACCACCACTCAAAAGCATCAATTCTTCTTCTGTCAAAGTTAGTCATTTTCCAGCTCTTGAAAGCATAGCAAGTAATTGTGAAGACCATGGCCTGGGTTAGGCCCATGTTAGTCTCTAGACTGACATCGTTGCTTTTCCATACTCTGGAGAGGTCCCTGACCGCAGATTTCCCCAGTACAATTCATTTTTTATTTCCCGACTGCTAGTTCCAAGAGCTGGGTAAGCAGAAATTGTTAACAACTCCAATTTTTTCTCCATCCATTATTGTTCTGCCAAATGGCCCAGTGGTGAGAGTATTTGTCTTCTTGTTGTTGAGTTTCAATCCTTGTTGAAGACTACAGTCCTTGGCCTTCTGCAGCAAATGCTTCAGGCCCTCCTTAGTTTCAGCAAGCAAGATTGTGCCAACTGGATAACTTAGGTGTTGATGAATCTTCCTCCGATTCTGATGCTACATTCCTCCTCATAAAATCCAGTCTCCCAAATGATCTGTTCCACATACAGATTAGAAAGGTGTGGAGACAGGATGCATCCCTGACACATTCCCTTCCTGATTGTGAACTTGACAACCATGACTAGTTAGATTCAACTCATCAACTTTTTGTTCAGCAGCTGAGCACAAACTGTTTGCTCTCCACAGAGATCACTCTGAGGGGCCAAGTGTTGGGAACATGGAACGTGGTATGACTGCGGCAAGGAAGTACTACGACTGAGGTGAAGAAGCATTGCTAAAAAGAAAGAGCCCAGCTAGCTGATAGGAAGCAGCAAATCCCTTCGCTCTCTTTTTGTCATTGCTGGGCAGGTCCTAATAAGAAGCCAGCTGGCAAAGCAGAAATGGGCTTTACAGAGTTCCAGGTCCAGTATCCCCAATCAAAGCATAGATGAGTGTGTTTGGATCCAAGAGCCAATAGCTTGATAACTGGCACAGCAAAGAGACACACAAAAGGAAGTATATGCCCGTCCCATTTACCAATGGATTAAAAAACAACTTAAACAGAACATCAGCAAATTAAATCCAACAGTACAGGAAAAGAATCATTGGAAAGTGGGATTTATTCCAGGAATACAAGGCCCTAGCTATTTATGTCATTTGTGTACTGACATAATTAGAGAGATGTGGACAGAAACATATGATAAAATCAGTGTCCTTCTTGATAAAATATCTCTTAGTGCAAGTAGGTTCAGACATGTATTATACATTAAATGGTAAAAGAGGAAGCTCTAGTGGCGAAGTGGTCAGAAGCTGCAATGCAACCTAAAGGCATGAAGTACGAATCCACCGGCTGCGCTGGGGGAGAAAGACGGACAATCTCTTCCTGTCCAGCTTCCTGCTTCTGAAAACCCACAGGAAGATCAGCTATGAGATGGTTCCAACTCGATGGAATACAACAAGAAACAATGGCAAAGCATTAGAAATACTGCCATTAATGTCAGATCTATTTGTGCTTAAAGGGTTAGGTCTGGAACACAGAGAGGAGTGTGGGCTCCTTTATCTGCAGCTGATGCCCATTTGAACCCAGCCTCGGATGGTTGGGGATGAGTTAACCAGAAGCCAGACGAAGAGAAGATGAGCCATGCTGTGAGTAGGCAGGGGAGATTGCTGCAACCTGATGGCCTGCCCTAGACTGGACTTCGCTTGTAGATGCAGATGCTCAAGTTTCCAAGTTGAACTGAGAATTCTTCAGCAAAACGGACATGCTTGTTCTCCGAGTACTGGTTTGAGAGAGCTGGGCACATCAGAAACTGACTACGTAAAAGGGGGATTTTAGGGCAGGAGGCATGAAGTGGCTGGCCTACATGTTTTCAGGAAAATAGTTAGGAGTAAGATGATTGAAGGGGAGAAAAAAATCCCACAATACAAATGAACAAAATATACTATAAAGACTGTATATGACATAAAGTATATCCATGAAACACAAGGTGTATAAATGACAAAAATATTAATTTAAAAATTAAAAATGCTATTTACCAAGACTAATATGGACATACATACATATTTTAGTGCAAAAGAGAAAACTGTTATTTTTTTAAAATTAATTTATTTATTTTTCATTTCAATGAACATCTACAGAGATTTTGGAATTCCATTCATTCATTGTTGCACTTTTCTCCCCGTCCCCCCTCCAACCCCCCCCATTTGCTCCTCTCCTTGAAAAGCAAAAGAAAAACTCCTTCATTGGTACACAATCCCCCCCCCCGCACACATCCCCCAACCACACTCCCCACCCCAAATATAATCCATTCTGCAACCCTCATTCTGTACTCTTATGATAAACATAATGCCCTAAAATATAATAATTTTAAACTATTCTCTCCCCCATAGACTTCAATGCAGTAAACATAATTCATCCAAAAACTACTATTTTTTCACAAAACCTAGGTGTTTTATAGTTTAAAAATTCAAGAAAAGCAACTGAAAAGACTGGAAAGACTAATCTGAAGATTCAGAAAGTCACAGAAATTAACATTAATAAATGAAAACTTATTACATCTCAATGATGGCCAGCTAGGAAATAAGGAAGAAGGAGTCCTATTTATATTAATAATAAAGGATTTTTTAAAAGTCTAATAGGTACTGTTAAGAAAAAGTAAAATCTGTAAAATATGTCTGAAGAGACTTAGCAAGAAATACACAGAAAGTTTTTCCTTAGAAGATACAAAAAAGGTTCTGAATAAATAGATCTGGTTGTTGTTATGTGCCATCAAGTTGCTTGTTACTCACAGTGACCCTATGTACAATAGCCCTGAAAACTGCTCTATCCCGTGCTAACCTTATTGTCTCTGACACACCTACCTCTATTACCCCAATCACTGAATCAATCCATTTAATTGAGGGTCTTCCCCTCCTGCGCTGTCCCTCCACCCTCCCAAGTACTGGTCACTCCTTACAACATGCCCCAAGCATGTCAGATGAAGCCTCAAAATCTTTGCCTCCAATGTGCAGCCTGGTTTCACTCTCTTCAGGATGAACCAGCTTGTTCTCCTAGTAGTCCATGGAATAGTCAATACTTTTTTCCAGTACCACAGCTCAAAGGCATCAATTCTCTTTCTAATATTCCCAGTCATTGTCCAGCTCTCTAACACATAACAAGCAATTGAGGTGACTATGCCTGGATCAGGTACACCTTAGTCTTCAGACTGAAGTTGTTGCTCTTCGTTACTATGGAGAGGTCCTTGACAGCCAACTTACATGTGAAGACTTAATTTCATAAAAATATCAATTTTCCTCCAATTTAATTTATAAGTGCAACCCAGTTCCAATATCGGTTGTTGTTACTACAGGCTTTTGAATCAGTTTCAATACATGACAACAGAATAAAGTATTACTGAGTTTATGTCTATTTCATCAGCCACTGTGTCAACCCATCTCATTCATGGGCTTCCCCTTTCTCACTGACCCTCTAATGTGTCCAGCACAATGTCTTTCCCCAGGGACTGGTCCTCCCCAGCAGTATATCTACTGTGCTTGAGACAAAGTCTCCCCATATCACTTCTAAGAAATTTTCTGTTTGTTCTTCTTCCCAAACACACATCTGTTCATCCTTTAATATTCTTCACCAGAGTCATGAATCACAGGCATGAGTTCTTCGGACTTCCTTACTCTTGGCCCAACTGCCACATGCATATGCATCCATTGAAAATACTATGGTTTAAAACAGGCTTACCTTTGTCCTCCATGTGATAACTTTCTTTTTTAACACTTTAAAGAAGATTTTGAAACAGATTTTCTTTTTTAAATTAATCATCTGATTCTACAGTTCATCTGACTGGGGTTGGAGGTGGGGAATGGACTGTTGTCTTTAAGGAAGAAAAATGATGGAGAACTTGCCCTCTCACATATCAACATACTATGAGACAATATTAGTCAAGAGAATGTGACACTTACGTGGAAATAGAAAAGTAAAGAAAAAAACACATTTTGGAAACAGATTTACCTATATTGTTAAGATCATAGCCTCAGTGTGCATAATTCAATTCCTACAACAAACTCCACAAAAACAATGCTCTACATTCTATTTTTCTGAGTAGTGAGTGGAGTGAATGGCCACCTAAGGTGGAAGTATTGGTATTTCCCTGTCTAGAAGAAAGAAAAATGAAGAAAACCAAAGATACACAGAGCGAATTAGTTCAAGGGACTAAGAACTGCATGGACTTTGATCTCGACTATCCTGAAACTGGAAGAACCTGATGGTGCCCCACTACCAATGCTGAATGATCTAAAAGGGTTGACAGCAGAGGGTCTTGGGCAGTACTGGAAAAAAAGGTAGAATCATAGAAACGACCAGTCTTACTGATGTAGCAGAGAGTGGTGGAAGTCCCTAAGGAAAGGCCTTTAGCATCTTTTGATATTGGAACAAAACTCAGTCTTGTGATTCAATTTTCAGACAGACAATAGGCATGTGTACAAGGTGACCAATAACACCAGTGAGGCCCTCACTCTCTTGAACAATCAATCTTAGAAGATCAAAAGGGCAATATTTGACCAGGGAGAAAGCTCAGAAAGCAGAAAGGGACAGGAGGGAAGAATGAATGGACATAAGAATAACAGCTCTGGTGGTCTAGTGGTATGGAGTAGCCAGGCCACTGAGGGGTCAGTTATGATTTGGTTCTGACTGAAAGACACACAGCAAAAGCAACATTTTTATGAGGATTGTTATTAATGCCCTAATATAAAATCTGTATAAATGATTAAATTTGCTCTGTAAACTTACAATGCACTTTAAGAAGTGTAGAAATAAAGAACTCACACTTGTGAAATTTAATCTATGATAAAGATGCAACTTCAAGAGAAAAGTTGGGGGAAAAGAAGGACTATTGCCTAACCATTTGGAAAAATAGTTCAGATCTGTCATAGTCTGAACATCATGTTGCAAATTAAATGTGCATTTTTAAGTGAGGAAAAGCATTAGGGAAAGATAATAGGATGCTAAGTTTATAATTTTAGGAATAAGGAAGACTTTCTTAATCAAGGAGTTGAAAAGCCAATTTTTTAAAATAATTTAGTTTGTTTATTTTTCATTTCAATGAAAAGCCAAATTTTTAAGAGTTCATGTACTTGGCAGCCTAAAATGAAAGTCATCGCTAAAGAATGAAGCTATAGTAATTTTTCCCCCCAGTTCAGTTTGTGTACAAACTGTATTTTATTGATTTTGTAGTCAGGTATATAACATATAAGGATATGAAAACATTAATGAGAAGGCAGCATAAGAAGTAAACCTAAATTCATTATTTTTTTAATTTAAAAAATGTAATAATATTTTGAATGCAATTGTATGTGATTTTTTAAATTATTACTTTTAATGAATATATACAGAGATTTTGGATTTCCATTCATTCATTGTTGCAC
>NW_006399818.1:9033805-9035452 GCF_000299155.1 Elephantulus edwardii
CCCATCCCGAGTGTACTCCACTCTGCAATCTTCATTTCGAGCTCTCATGATAATCATAATACCCTATAACATATTGCTTTTAAACTGTTCTCTCCCTCATGCGTTTCAATGCAGTATACATAATTTATCCAGTTTTTCTCATTCTTACCCCAACCCTGATGTCAGTCGCATTCTACAGCAGTGGCACTATGCAGTGTTTGTCCTTTTGTGACTGAGATATTTCACTCAGCATAATGTCCTCGAAGGTCATCCATTTTGATAATATTGCATGAGTTCCTTGTTTTTCAATACAGTGTAGTGTTTTTTAAAGAGTAACATTCTGTGAGAAATTTCAGCAAGAAAAATTGAATCTTCTGTTAATGTTCATTCAGCCTTGTGTAATGTTTCACATACAAAATACTAAACCCAAACAAAACTAAAATTAATTTATTGTAATCAATTATATTTTTTTTAATTCTGCAGCAAAGGTAGGAAGGTAGTTATTGAAACTATATTATCAGCCATTTTGACCTTCTCTGAACGCTATCACTTAGCATCCCTCACAGACCACCCAATAAAGGTCTGTTTAAAAAAAAACCCCAATTATCAAGCAAGTAAGCAGACAAATGCAATCATGTGGCTTTAATATCAAAACTTAGATGGGTTTTCAACAAAATATTTAATGTTGGAACATCAACTCTTCATTGTCCTTTTTCCCCCGATATTTTTTTTCTTTTCCCCCATTATTATTTTTATAGCTGTAATGCACAGAATGGCACATTTCCAAATGCCAATGAACAAAGTTAAGCAAAATTAATTGACACAGCTAGAAATGTGAGGAGACGTTTTAAAAATACATTATTTATACAGATAATTTTTATCACTCGAGTACTGCCAGACATTCAAATGAGTGTTATCCCCAACTGTCTCTTCTCAAATCTTAGCCAGGCTGAGCCAGAGGACAATAGTGATGTTTCTCAGCTCTTCCAGAAAAGTGCGGCAAGCAGGCCAGAAGGGTTTCCCAGGAGGCCTGAGAGGATGCAACGTCCTAATTGTTTAGTGGAGACAACCATGGGTTACTATTTGTCCAGCAATCATCTTCTGGCTTCGTGATTTTGGGCAGACGACTAATTTTCTCCTATTGTTTCACATTAAAAAATGATAAGAGTTACACCTTCTTTAAAGTCATTGAAAAGAGAACTAACGGAGATAATGTGTGAAAACATTTGTGAAATATAAAGTAACTCTTGCAGCTAACACTTTTATAACAGCTAAAAATGTTGAATTGACAGGAATACTGACTTTCAAATGAGAATAATAATTTGTTAGTCATACACAATAGTATGGAAAGATCTATTAGCTATATAATATGGCAGACAATTATTGACATTGTTGTTGTTGTTATGTGCCATCGAGTCGCTTGCAAATCATAGTGCCCCTATGCACAACAGCCTAAAACCCTGCTCTATCCTGTGCCAGTTGCACTGCCTCTGACACACGCATCCCAATTACCCCAGTCATTGAATCAATCCACCTCATAAAGAGTCTTCCCCTCCTGCGCCGTCCCTCCACCCTCGCAAGCATGGTGTCCCTCTCCAAGGACCTGTCCCTCCTTACAACATGTCCAAAGTATGTCAGACGAAGCCCCAGAATCCTTGCCCCCAAGGA